>NC_084789.1:4357303-4705303 GCF_028858725.1 Colius striatus
TACCTTACTCACAGTCCTGAGAGAAAATTATCAGTGGTTGACAGTGCTTGTTTTGAAAGATGCTTTCTTTTGTATCCCTTTAGAAAAGGAAAGTCGTAAACTATTTGCTTTTGAGTGGGAAAGCCCCCAAACAGGACGCAAGGTACAGTTAACATCGACACGACTACCCCAAGGATTCAAGAACAGCCCGACTGTCTTTGGAAGACAACCAGCAAAAGAACTGGAACTTTGGACTAATGAAAAGACAGTGACACCGAGACCAGAGCATTTGCTTCTCTGAAATGTGGATTACATCCCGATTGTCACAACGGAAAGGTCAACCTGCATACAGGTAACCATTGAACTTTTAATATTTTTGGGATTAAACAGGTACAAGGTATCAAAAGAAAAAGCTCAAATAGCAGTCAAACAGTGATATATTTGGGCCTCGAAATTTCAAAAGGAGAACAGAGACTGGGGACAAATGGAAAGGAAGAGATTTTTGCTGTTCTGGAACCATGCACTGTGTATGAGTTGTGGGCATTTTTTAGAATGACGGGATGGTGCAGGCTCTGGATCATGGACTATTGTCTTATAGCCAAACCATTACATGAAGCCCAAAAATCTACCTTTTTTACATGGGGAAAAGAACAGCAAGAAGCTTTCCGGAAGCTTAAAATAGCTCTGATGACAGCCTCAGTGTTAGGCTTGCCAGATTTAAGCAAAGACTGTAAGTTATTTGTTCATGAATGACAGCTTTCGGCTCTAGGAGTTCTGATGCAGAAACTAGGAAGCTGGACGAGACCAGTGGGATATTTTTCCAAACAACTGGACTTGGTTAGCAAGGGATGGCTGCGAGCAGTAGCTGACACTGTCACACTGATCCAAGAAGTAAGAAAGCTGACCTTGGGAAGGACTATTACAGTCTATGTCCCACATATGGTAACCACAGACTTGGAGCAAAAGGAACCAGTTCAAGTGGCAGGAACCAGTTCAAGTGGCAATCATGAACAGTAAAGCACATCAGACAGGGAACTCAAAGATATCCAAACATATCCATATCCAAACATGCATGTGATGAGAAAACAAGATGTGTATAACTATTTGATTTCCCTTGGAAAAACCCTGAACAGGCTTTGAAATGCAGTAGTGCAGAATCGACCTCTGACTTTGGAAAAATCCAGAACAAAACATACTGCCCAGAGATTGCCTACACAAAGTCCTGGAACGAAGAACCTCTGCAAGGATGGTGCAAGAAACGTGGAAGGGACCATACCAGGTGTTGCTGACCACCTTCACTGCAATCAAGATTGCAGAATCAGATGCCTGGATCCACTACACTCGAGTGAAGAAGACACCATCAAGCCCATGGAAGTGGGAGAGTTTTAGGAAATCTTGGGATATTGAAGTTAACTCTGAAACATAACTAAGTTTTTGTTTTTGTTGGTTTTTCAGTCTATGGTGGTGGAAACATGGATCAAAATTGGATGGTCAAAACAATTTGTTTTGAATATGTAGGCCCATACTCCAGTCCAAACAGAAATAGAATCGGAACAGGTAATTCCAATACCAGGAAATTAGGTAAGACATGAACACACCCTGGATAGATAAAGTTTTTGAGAGACTGGGCCTGGACCTAAAATCCTGGATAAAGTTGCTGATTGAAATACTTCTGCTATTGATTATAATGTATATGATTTGGCAAATCGTTGTATCAAAAGAGAAATAATACAAAGAACACGATGAAGCAATAGAATCTTGACAGCATTGTCAAGAGACAATGATTGGTTCAAAAGTGATCCACCACCATATGACAATCATGGTTTTGTTATGGAGACAACAGAAATACAAGTGTGAAAGTATTGGACTGTGATTATCAATACTTTCAAAAGGGACAAAATGTTGCAGATACACAATTATTTTAGTTAACAACTTATCATCACAATAAGTAGACAAGCACTTGTTAATCACCTAGTAATAGTTCAATCAATTAGCTAAGCACTTTAAAATGATTCAAACACCTATTGATTAAGTAAGCATTCATTTGAATCACATAAGGATCAAACTGCAAGAGTTACATACCACACCTGATGGGGACCTGTTACCTTAGCCAGGAGACCCTGGTAAATGTATTTGTTAGGTTACCTTGGCTGTTACCTTAGTTGTTACTAAAACAAAGGGACTGTCATCTTTTTTTTGACCAATCACTGTGATTTTGGAAATTTTGTGTTTTATGGGAAAAAATCAAGGTGAAGGGCTAAACTGATAGATGGATATTTTATGCATGCTTCTGTTGGCAAATGTGATTCTTTTGTCTGAGCTGTAGAAAAACCCTGAAAATGGTAAGTTAATAGATAAGTTTTTCGCGATTGCGGATCCATCAACATCCAGGATTTGAGATAGCTCCCACAGGAAAGCAGATGCAAAGGTGGTACACTGCTGGCTGATATGTTACACAGGGACAACAGAAGGTGTGGTCTGCGTACCTCCTTTTTTGTAGCTCCAGGATGCAGAGTTGTAAATTCTTCTAGCAACCTGTATTTTCAATGGGAGCTGAGCAGCCCAAGTGCACGGGATTAGAGATAGCTCTTACAGTAAAGCAGCTGCAAAGGTGGCACAGTGCTAGCTGATAGACTACATGGGGACCTACGTACCACTGTAGGTGGGGTCTGCGTACCTCCTTTCTGGTAGATCCCAGACGCAGTGGCGTAATTTCTACTGGCAATCTGTAGTTTTTCAATGGTAGCTGAGCAGGCCAATGATGTGGGATTGGAGTTAGCTCCCAAAGGAAAGCAGCTGCAAAGGTCGCTCAGTGCTGGTTGATAGACTACACGGGAATTATCATACTCCTGTAGGTGGGATCTGCGTACTTGCTTTCTTGTAGCTCCCAGACGCAGTGGCGTAACATGTTCAGGCAACCTGTGTTTTATTAATGGCAGGTGAGTAGGCCAATGAGGTGGGACTCAGCTCCCACAGGAAAGCAGTTGCAAAAGTGGCACAGTGTGGTCCATATAGAAATATGATTTAGCTAAGACTATAGAATATTAGTTAGCTTTGATCTTTAGGCCTTGTTGTGCTAGCATGGAAAAATGCTGAGGGTAGTGAAAAGCACAGTATGTAGAAGTACGTGCAAAAGAACAGGAATTTGGCGGAGAGACAGAAAACTTGAGATAGGGACATGGTGCTTAGTAACAGACTGCTATGAGACTGCTAAGAAGACCTTGAAACTTATCTAATCTTGGGAAACAATAAGCCCTTTGGAGAAATCGTGTGCCTTTTTGTCAGCCTATTAGGAGCTTAGCTTTTGCAATATGTATGAGCTAATTAAGTGAATGGTTCAATCAGCATGTAACGCGTTGACTCCAAAAAGATATAAAAATGTTGCTTGTATTCAATAAAGCGGACACTTTGCGTCTCCGTCTCTCAATCGCGGCAGCACAGTTCTCGCTGATAGGCTACATGGGGATCTACATACCACTGTAGGTGGGGTCTGCGTACCTCCTTTTTGTAGTTCCCAGACGCAGTGGCGTAACTTCTACTGGCAGCTTGTATTTTAAATGGAAGCTGAGTACGCCAATTGCATGGGATCTAAGATATCTCCCACGGGAAACCAGCTACAAAGGTGGCACAGTGCTAGCTGATAGGCTACACCGGGACTTAAGTACCACTGTAGGTGGAGTCAGCGTACCTGCTTACTTGTAGCTCCCAGATGCAGTGGCTAACTTCTTCCAGCAGCCTGTATTTTCAATGGAGTGAAGCAAGCCAAGTGACCGTGTTGCCAATACACAATTACTTTAGTTAACAACTTATCATCACAATAAGTAGTTAAGCACTTGTCAATCACCTTGTAATAGTTCAATCAATCAGCTAGGTACTTGCAAATAACTCAAATACCTATTGATTAAGTAAGTATTAATTTGAATCACATAAGGATCAAACTGCAAGTGTTACATACCACACCTGATGGGGACCTGTTACCTTAGCTACAAGACCCTGGTGAATGTATTTGTTAGGTTACCTTAGCCAGGAGACCCTGGTAAATATATTTGTTAAGTTACCTTGGATATTACCTTAATTGTTACTAAAACAAAGGGACTGATATCTTTTTTTTGACCAGTGACTGTGATTTTTGAAAGTTTTGTGTTTGTTGGGAACCAATCAAGGTGAAGGGCTAAGTTGATAGATGGATATTTTATGCATGCTTGTGTTCGCAAATGTGATTCTTTTGTTTGAGCTGTATAAAAACCCTGAAAATGTTAAGTAACAAGGAAGCACATATGGAGGAGCTATCCCTGTTTTTTTCCCAGCACTGCATAATAAACAAGTGCCTGCTTATCTGCATTCCTGTGTAGATAATTTTTTCATGATTGGGGATCCCTCAACACCCGGGATTGGAGATAGCTCCCAAATGAAGCAGCTGCAAAGCTGGCACAGTGATGGCTGATAGGCTACACGGGGACCTACGAACCACTGTAGATGGGGTCTATGTACTTGCTTTTTTGTAGCTCCCAGAGGAAGACATTTAACTTCTACCGGCAGCCTGTATTTTCAATGGGACCTGAACAGGCCAAGTGTGCTCAACCAGGAAAGCAACTCTAAACGTGGCACAGTGCTAGTTGATAGCCTACACGAGGTCCTACGTACTACAGTTTCTCGGGTCTTCATACCTGCTTTCTTGTTCTTGCCAGACGCACTGGCGTTATGTCTATAGGTAGCCAGTATTTTCACTGGGAGCAGAGCAGGAAAAGTGCGTGCTATTGGAGATAGTTCACACAGGAAAGCAGCTGCAAAGGTGGGACAGTGCTAGCTGATAGGCTACACGGGGACCTACGAACCACTGTAGATGGGGTCTATGTACTTGCTTTTTTGTAGCTCCCAGAGGAAGACATTTAACTTCTACCGGCAGCCTGTATTTTCAATGGGACCTGAACAGGCCAAGTGTGCTCAACCAGGAAAGCAACTCTAAACGTGGCACAGTGCTAGTTGATAGCCTACACGAGGTCCTACGTACTACAGTTTCTCGGGTCTTCATACCTGCTTTCTTGTTCTTGCCAGACGCACTGGCGTTATGTCTATAGGTAGCCAGTATTTTCACTGGGAGCAGAGCAGGAAAAGTGCGTGCTATTGGAGATAGCTCACACAGGAAAGCAGCTGCAAAGGTGGGACAGTGCTAGCTGATAGGCTACATGGGGACCTACGAACCACTGTAGGCGAGGTCTGCATACCTGCTTTCTGGTAGCTCCCAGAGGAACTGACGTAACTTCTACCTGCAGCTTGTATTTTTTAATGAGAGTTTACCAGGCTAAGTGCGCAAGAATGGAGATACCTCCCAAAGGAAAACAGCTACAAAAATGGAACAATGGTGGCTCATAGACTACACGGAGACATACGTACTACTATAGGTGATGTCTGCATACCTGCTTTCTGGTAGCTCCCAAAGGCAGTGGCGTAACATGTACCAGCAGGCTTTATTTAAAATGGAATCTGAGCAGGCCAAGTGCGCGGTGTTGGAGAGAGCTCCCAGAGGAAAGTAGTTTGTGGTAGATTGACCCTGTCTGGATGCCAGGTGCCAACCACACCGCTCTATCCCCCACTTCCTCAGAATGCCAGGGAAGGGGAGAACATGAGAGTCTCGTGGGTTGAGATAAAAGCAGTTTAATAAAGAAACAGCAAAGTTGCGCACAGGAAGCGAAACAAAAGCAGATAAAGCTGTTACTCTACTTCCCATCTGCAGCCATGTCTGGCCACCTACCGAGAAGCAGGGCTTTGGTACCTGTAACAGTTGCTTTTCAAAGACCAGAAATGAATATTGCCTTCCATTCCTGCTCCTCTCCCCCAGTATATATTACTGAGCTGAGGTCATATGTTATGGAATATCTCCTTGGTCAACCTGGGTCAGCTGTTCTGGCCGTGGTCCCTCCCAAGATTGTGCTCACCCACAGCTATTGGTGAAGGTTATGGAAGGAATGCTGGAGGGACAGTCCTGATGCTGTGAGATCAGTACTCATGATATTGATATCAACAGTAAGCACAGCACTGCAGGAGCTGCTGTGGAAAATCACTAACATCCCACACGCACTATGGTCTCCACCACTTATTCCATACCATTTATGTCATGCTCAGGCAAACCATCTTAACAACCCATATACATTCTTATATACTCTCATTAACAAGTATCCCCCACTCTTCAACAGGCAAACATCATTCTTATATTCCCTCTTGGATCTTGCATCAAACAAACAACATTCTTATATCTTTCATCCTCTGTAGATGTTCACTGGAGCAGGCCATAACGTATGTCTCATCCATCAAGATGGATATCCAGGCCAGGGGAAACAGCATGTTCAGTGTTGGACACCAGCACCGGCTTGGTTTGTCCACTTGTCTTTTCTTGCGAAGTTCATACCTCATCATCTACAACAGATACATCACAGGTTATTTTTCCCCCAAGGTTAAGTCTCTTTGAGGCATATATCGAGTTTCCCCATCCTTTCTCATCACCCACCAAGTACATCCAGGCCCTTGAGCGAAGACAATCCCACAAATGGGTTTGCCCTTTCTCATGGGAGGCGCAACCCATACTGCCTTCCCCAGCCATTTCCCTGAGTGCACTACAGGGACCTTGTCTCCTCCCACAGTATGTAGTGGTTTTGTTTGGGCAGGACAAGGATGGTTAGTTGAACCTCTGCTGTTAACCAGCCAAGTGACTTCTGCGAAATTTTTATCCTACTGCTTCCATGTCCCATTGTCCAGTGCTCTCAACGTGGTCTTAAGAAATCCGTTATATCTTTCAATCTTTCCAGAGACTTGTGGGTGATAGGGGATGTGGTATATCCACTCAATGCCATGTTTCTTTGCCCAGGAGTTTATGAGATTATTTCGAAAATGCGTCCCATTGTCTGATTCAATTCTTTCTGGAGTACCATGTCACCACAAAACTTGACTTTCAAGACCCAAGACAGTATTTCGGGCAGTAGCATGGTTTACAGGGTATATTTCCAACCAACCGGTAGTTGCTTCCACCATGGTGAGTATATAACGCTTGCCTTGGTGTGTATATAATGCTCCCAGTCTAAGTCTACCTGAGCTACTTCAATTTTGGCAGCTTTGTCTACCCGTTGGTTGTTCCATTGTTCTTCAGTGGCACGGCTTTTGGGCACGTGAGCATCGCCATGACGTACTTTCAGAGTCATGTTTTCCACCCGAGCGGCAATGTCTTGTCATAATGCAGCAGCCCAGATGGGTTTACCCTTGCGCTTCCACTTATGATGATTTCCTACCATGCTGCAGGATCTATCAGTAAACAAAGCATAATGCCTCTCATCTTCTGATAGTTCATTATATGGTGGTGCCTCTTGGGCACGAGTTACTTCCTCAGGCAGTGGTCTAAAATCCCTGCCTTCTAGTCAGTCCATGATTTCTTTCAGGATTCCTGGGCGGTTAGATTTCCCCAGCTGTGTAATCGCCATCCACTTACTCCATGTAGCGCTGGTTGCATGATGCTTAGAAGGGGTTTTCCCTTTGAACATCCAGTGTTGCACAGGCAAACGTGGTGCCAAGAGGAGGTAAGCCTTTGTGCCAATGACTTCTGAAGCAGCTCGAAGTCCCTCATATGCTGCTAGTATTTCCTTTTCAGATGGGATGTAGTGGGCTTCTGATCCTCGATATCCTCAGCTCCAAAACCCTAATGGTCGACCTCGGGTTTCTCCAGATGTTTTCTGCCAGAGGCTCGAAGTGAGATCATGCTCTTTAGTGGCAGTGTAGAGGATATTCTGCACATCTGGTCCTGTACGGATGGGCCCAAGGGCAAGTGCATGAGTTTTTTCCAGTTTAATTTGTTGAAAAGCTTATTGTTGCTCAAGGCCCCACTCAAAACAGTTCTTCTTTCTGGTTACTTTAAAAAGAGGGCTCGCAAGCTGACTAGAAGCTGGGATATGCATCCTTCAGAATATTACAAGGCCCGGGAAAGCTTGTGTTTCTTTCTTAGTAGCTTTTAGGAGAATCTGAATTCTTCTTTTCCCTTTCTCAAAAGCTTCTTCTGCCTTGTTTCCCCATACAATTATGTCATCAATGTACTGTAAATGTTCGGGGGCGTCACACATTTCCAGCACAGTTCTTCATCCGAGTATTTGCTATCTGATCCTTGCAATTTTAGACCCGAAGTCTCCTCATTGGTATCGAAGGAAGTAGTTCCAGTTCTTCTATGTCTTGGAGATTGCTGATTCTCCTCTTTTTTTCTGGCAGCTACTATGCTGAAAGCCCTCTTGGGTGGTCCTTTTCTAACAGCTGTCTTCCCCCTTAGTTCACGTACATGCGCTTCCAGCTTAAAAGTGGGTTCACTATCCCATTTCCTCATATCCTCTCCTTGGCCACACAAAAAGAGCCAGGGTTCATTTCGTGGTGTACTCCTGCGTCTAGGACTTCCTTTTCCCCTGGTCGGGGCAGTGGATGACCGAAATCTTGGGGCAGTTCTGACAGTCAGGTCATCATCCCACGCTGGTGAGGAGGTGCAGAGGCTCTCTTCATAGTTTTGTAACCAAGAAGATATTCTCTCCACTGTTGGTATATCCATGTCTGAGTGATACACCTTTGCCAAGATATTAGAATACGTAGCTGGGGCACTCTGAATCACTTTTCTCAACATGACCCGTGTACACTGGACATAATCTTGCTCTGTGGAGGCCTAGATCACCATAGATAACTTCCAACATAGCTAATTCCCTTAGATATTGGATGCCTTCATCTGCTGTAGTCCATTTTCCTCAGGCATTTCCAAAATCTTCCTTGAATGGGTATCTTGCCCTTACACTTGAGAGGATTTTTTTCCAGAGACTGAAAATTGAGGTCTTCTTTCAAATGCCTCTTTCCATTCCCCGGTCCCTAGCAAGAGATCCCAGGTGTTGCGCTTCTCTACCTTCTAATTGCTTACTGTCAGCCCCCTTATCCCGACATTGGAGCAGCCAGACACCAATCCGCTCATCTGTCTGGCTGCTGTAATTGTTGCAGTGTGGAGGAATTGTTAAGGGAGAATGGACATGGATGGCAAATGGTGCCCGAACAGGGACCCTCACTGGGTGTTATCGGGTAAATAGCCTGCCTGCGGGGAGCTGAGACTTGAAAATCCGGAGGCAGAGGCAGTCGTCGGAGGTGGAAGCCTGCCGGATCCCAAGCAGAGGTTGCTGTACCCGGGGGAGTGACTACAGGTTGTGGTGAGACGAGAAGCCGGCAACATGGATAAGGAGGTAGCACTTACTTTTACATCACTTTTTAGAAAAGTGACTGATTTATCTGGTCTACTTGTACATGGTAATTGTAAAGGCTTTTTTAAAGACTCTGAGAAATATTTTGATGAGGAGGAATGGAGAGGATATGGGACTTGTCTCTGGGACTTGGTTATAGACAAAGATAAGACTGCTCGGAAAATGATGAAACAGTGGAGAGAAGTAATTAAATGTTTGAAAAAGTATAAGCTGGAAAAGGATTTGGCTGCTGCTGTAACTCAGCGGCTTGATATGTCTGAGACTGCAGTCGAGCTGACAGCTGGACTGCTCGGTATCAGAACTGATTATGTCTCTCCTCCCTTTTCTGGCGAACCTGTTGCAGTTCGTGGGACAGCAACTGTGGCTGCAGTTTCTGCAGCCTCGACTTCTGAGTCAGTCCCTGGTTCATGTTGTATCCCAAGTGCCCCCCCCCCCCCGATCTGCCCTCCAGTTCGACCGCTCTCTTAACAGTAGTGGGAAACGGTGCAGGGGAAAAGACAGAATCTGATGAGAAAAAGGAATTGCCTGAATCTTCAGCTCTATGTGTTCCTTCAAAGGAGCAGAGTGGAGTCAAAAAGATTAGAGTGCGTTATTGTGGTGTTGACTGGCGGCGTGTGGCTGAGCAGGCTAGTGGAGAAAGGGATTATGAAGCTGCTGCCCCTTTGACTTGTCCAGCATTGTATATGAGAGATGCAATGGGGACTGTGAATGGTGATTATCATCCCTTAAATTGGAAATTGCTCACCCAATTGCAAGCTACAGTTAACGAAGGAGGTATTCACAGTGAACCTGCCAAACAAATGCTAAATTATATTTGGGGCACCGGGATATTACTCACGGAGGATATATTTTTGGGTCATCTCGGAACAATTAATGGGAATAGGACCTTTTGCCACTGTAGAAATGAAACTACATATGGGACCTGAGGTCAATTGATAAAGTATGCGAACTGCCCATCTTGCTTTAGATCAGGTACGTGAGTCCGCTCCTGTACCTTCTTATATGAGTATACGACAAGGAAGGAGCGAGGCTTTTGGGCCGTTTGTAGACTGAGTGGCTGAAGCTCTAAACAAAGCTGGGGTCCCTGATTACCTTAAAGGACCGCTATTAAAACAATGACTCCTTGAAAATAGCATAGCCAAACCAAAGGCGTGCTGGTTACCTTGCCAATCGGTGCCTCGGTAGAGGATATGCTGGAGCAAATGTCACGAGTTCCTGCTGGGGATCAAGCTACGTTGGTAGAGGTATTGTTGCGCATGGGGGAAAAAATTTCTGAATTTGGAAGGCTTAAATATGTTCATGTAACTGTGGATACATTCAGTAAGTATATATGGGCAACAGCTCAAGCAGGAGAAAGGGTAACGCATGTAATCCGACATGCTACTGCATGTTTTGCTGTTATGGGGGTGCCAGGCACCATTAAGACTGATAATGGCCCTGCGTATGTTAGTCATCGGGTGAGACAGTTTTTCCAAACCTGGGAAGTGAAACACATTACAGGGGTACCACACTCACTGACAGGACAGGCTATAGTGGAACGAACTCATCAAATATATTTAAGATGTCCGACATACAGGACCCACAGGAATGGTTTTCTAAGGTATTGTTTACTATAAATCATTTATGTATCTTTGGGTAGGAGAAAGAACCTCCAGCTCGACTACATCAAGGAAAGGTGGAAACATCCAAAAGACCGCCTGCATGTGGGTAACACGATCCACGAACAGGTATATGGCAGGGCCCAGCTAAAGTGCAGTATTTAGACAGGGGTTATATGTCTGTGCTTACACCTACAGGTCCAATATGGGTTCCTGCAAAATGGACTAGAGTGGCTGTTACTCCTAATAATCCTGATGATGACAGTTCACACATTGCCATTGAATCAAGTGAATCCATGTCAGAACATGTGGGTCACCTGGGCGAATCAGATAGGCCAAGTTGACTTTTGTCTGAGTCTTCAGTCGGTGAGTGATACATTCCGCACCTGCCTGGTTGGGATACCAGATTTTGACCCTAGTGATTTCCAGAAATATGTCAGTGGGAGCGCCTCCTGTTCCAGCAAAGTGACATCGACTGTGCCGCGGACTTGTTAAGTCGACTCAAAGTCCCTCTTCCCTGGGACCCACAAAAGTAGGAGTTACTGGGAAGTCAAGCAACCGGAAACATAACGAATGGGAGTTGGACTCATACTTGTTTTAGCTTTGGGACTAAATATCAAGGACTAAGAAGAATGGAACAGTATAAAAATATGGTTAAGCAGTGGACTGATGTTTCCCCCGAAGGTGCATATAGTCGATTTGTAGATCCAAAAGGAGGATATTGTGGATTGACCATAGGACAAATTTGTGGGACTTGGATGGCCAACTTATCTGGGTTGATACATGGGGGGAGTAACACTGGTTGGGAACACGGGACCCCTCAGGGGCCTACTCTGTGGAGCAATGGGTCTGCTAAAGCCCTACCTAACAACATCTTCTTAATATGTGGGGATCGAGTGTGGCAGGGACTCCCAGCTAACCCAATTGGGGGGCCATGTTATTTAGGGAAACTAACTTTGTTTGCTCCTCGACAGCAGGAATGGTTAAAAATTACCAAGTTGCGGAAAACAAGAGATATCCACAACTTAAAAGGAGATTGTGATGGTAAAGTACAATTGTGGTCCATTACGGCGAATGTATTTGCTTCAGCATTTGTACCTGGGTTAGCTGCAGCCCAGGCCTTACCATAGTTAGAAAAATTAGTGTGTTGGTTGGAGCAGCAAGCTAATGTTACTACTGATGTTATTGAAAAATTGTTGGCAGACCAAAAAAGCCTTAGAAATGCCTTATTGCAAGATCGTGCAGCTGTTGATTTTTTGCTATTGGCACAAGGGCACGGATGTCAAGACTTTGAAGGCATGTGTTGTTTTAATCTTTCTGATCATAGTGAATCTATTCACAAAGCTTTGGCATATTTAAAGGCTCACGCTAAGAATATTACGGCGGGTTATAACCCTTTTGATAATTGGCTAAAATCAGCTTTTGGGGGGTTGTCACCTTGGTTGACTATGTTAATCAAAGAAGGGTTAAGAGGGATATTGATTATTTTGCTTTTGCTTATAATGTTTAAGATAGTATATAGTTGTATTACGAAGACAATGCATAAATTGACTGACTCAGTCTTGACTGTGCAAAAACAAAACGGGGGATTTGCGGAGGAATGGTTAAGGGAGCATGGACATGGATCCCGGGGTATAATGTTAGGCCTGTTGGGGCAAGGCAGCCTGAGTTCTAGTTATATGAATTTAATGCACAATCAAGACCAGAGTCAGAGCCATGGTTAAAGCAGTTTCTGTCATGTAGTCAGCAGGCCGCTTTCTGCTCCCTCAAGGTCGGTCTGTTTTCAGCTAACAAGCTAACAGCTCAAGGTCAGGCTGTTTTCAGCTAACAGCTAATAGTTAAAGGTGGAAAACAACTTCGGGGAAAAACAAGATGGGAAAATGTGAGGGAGCTTGCTTATCGCAGAAACCGCAAGGAGGATGAACATGAGAATGTAATTTTTTAGTTGCTGTTGCTGAGCTAGCTTTGAAGCTGCTATGTATATAAGTTAGAGCCTGCTTTCAATAAAGTGAAGATTTCTGCTATCACTCACATTGAGTAGGACTGATTTCTTCCCACCCAGCTGAGAATCGGACCCTGGGTTGATTGCCGCATGAAGTAGGCTTAGAGATGGATTTTCAGGCTTCGAACCTGGTTTCAGGCTTCGAGCCTGGTTTTCAGACTTCGAGTCTGGTTTATTTTTCAGACTTCGAGCCTGGTTTCAGGCTTTGAGCCCGATTTTCAGACTTCGAGTCTGCTTTTTAGGCCAAGAGTCGAAAAACTTCATGGCATTGCAGATACACAATTATTTTAGTTAACAACTTATCATCACAATAAGTAGTCAACCACTTGTTAAGCACTTGTTAACCAGCTAGTAATAGTTCACTCAATTAGCTAAGCACTTGCAGATAACTCAAACACCTATTGATTAAGTAAATATTCATTAGAATCACATAAGGATCAAACTGCAAGAGTTACATACCACACCTGATAGGGACCTGTTACCTTAGCTAGGAGACCCTGGTGAATGTATTTGTTATATGACCTTAGCTGTTACCTTAACCAGGAGACCTTGGTAAATGTATTTGATTAGGGTACCTTGGCTGTTACCTTAGTTGATACTAAAACAAAGGGACTGATATCTTTTTTGACCACTCACTGTGATTTTGGAAATTTTGTGTTTGTTGTGAACCAATCAAGGTGAAGGGCTAAATTGATAGATGGACATTTTATGCATGCTCTTGTTGGCAAATGTGATTCTTTTGTTTGAGCTGTATAAAAACCCTGAAAATGGTACTAACAAAGAAGCACCTATGGAGAAGCTATCCCCTGGGTTTTCCCAGCGCTGAATAACAAAGAAGTGTCTGCTTATCTGCATTCCTGTGTAGATAAGTTTTTGTGATTTGGGATTCATCAACATAATCTTTTCGAATATCTCTAGGTTCTGATGAGATGAGGGACCGAGTAGTTTGCATTTCCTTTTCGATTTCTTTCACTTCTTATCCTGATCTCCTTACAGATGGACCAGCTTCTTCTTCTAACCTTTCCTCTTCCTCCTCTTCTGCCCTTACTAATCGATGATATAGACTTGACCTCCTTATCCACTGTTTCATTTTCACTACTGGGGCAACCACTGTGGTTGTTGTTTGATTCCCTGACTCAACCATGGTGGTCTCAGATACAATTTGAGTTTCCACTTCAACCATAGTTCTCTTAGAGGACTAGAGTACGGCTCTGTAAGCAGAGGCTAGGCCCAAGTATAGTGCCTGAACCTCATGGGCCTCATTGGGGTAGGCAAGACACCCTTCTATCAGGTGACGTTACAATAAAGCAGGGTTTTTTATCTTTTCAGCTGTAAAATCCCATGTTACAGGAGGTGATAATCGTCCTAGGAATTTGCCCAAATTCATCCACACACCCTGCCACCCAGGGACTTGCCGCTTCGGGGAGCATTTTAACATGTTTCCATCCCAAATTGGTCTCTGATATCCAGATGAGTCCAGATTCCACACAATATGTAATATAGCAGCCATATTAATTAGTAATATTAAAACTCTCATAAAAGGGTGACTAAGGACCTAGGAAGTCTTTATAACAAAATTTTCTACATCAGTCCGAGCTGAAGGGAAAGAGGTGCTTTTCCCCATGACCTCCACAAGATAGCTCCCACAGCACAGTAAATCCATCATTAATAGAATGAGACTCACAATTATTATTTGGACCATCATGTTCCCAGGCCCTTTCATCCTTTCACAAAATCATACAGCCAGCTTAGCAAAGCTATCAAGGTTAGAGTCCATGTTAGTAGCATCATGTTCCCAAACATTACAGAGGGTAAGATAAGCTGAATTAAAGCAAGGCTCTATGACCAGTACAGGAACTTTGCACTCATTGGCTTACTATAATTACAATGCATTTAATGTAAAACTGCTATTATCTCACCCCATGTTGGGCATCAAAAAGGCTGAGGTACTTTGACCCTGTCTGGATGTCAGGTGCCCAGCACACCGCTCTATCCCCCACCTCTCCAGCGAGCCAGGAAAGGGGAGAAAATAAGATGGGAATCTCCTGGGTTGAGATAAAAGTAGTTTAATAAAGAAACAGGAAAGTCGTGCACGCGGGAAGAAAAGCAAAAACAGATAAAGCTGTTAAAAGACATGTTAGGGAAGGCAGTCTGGGTGCGTCCTGCCTCAGGTAAAGGCAAACCCATCCGTGGGATTATTTTTGCTCAGGGACCTGGGTGTACTTGGTGGGTGATGTGCAAGGATGGGGAGACTCAATGTGTGCCTCAAGGGAATTTGATTCTGTGTGAGAATGACCTGTGAATTAAATTGTATAATGATAGCTGTTGAATGTCATTATTCCTATAGTTGCTCTATGTTATGCATGTGTAGATGATTATGATGTGTAAACCTAGACATGACGTGTAGATGGTATAGAATAAGGGGTGGAATGTCCTGGTTTGAGCTAGGATAGAGTTAATTCCCGTGAGGTGCCAGGAAAGGGTATAGCCTGAACAGTTGACACAGGCTGGCCATCAGGTATTCCATACCATCCCAGCGTCATGCCCAGTATATAGGTGGAGGCTAGCCGGAAGAAGTTCTCTTACGGGGTCGCGGGCTTTCGGTCGCCGGTCTTGAGCGGTCGCTTCAGTCGGGTCCTGGGTGGTGAGTAACTGCATCACTCACCAGTTTTCTTTGTAATATCCACTTGTCTTTATTATAGTTGTTCCTCTTCAATTTTCCCTAGTAAATTGTTCTTATTTAGACTTACATGGGCTCTTTTACTTCTTTCTTTTTTTTTTCCTCTACCATCCCCTCCGTGTTTCACCGGCAGGAGGAAGGAGAGGAATGGCGGGGTTTTTTTTCCCCTTTGCTCCATTTGGGAAAAAACACGACACAGCTGCTTTCCTTTTGGAGCTATCTCTAATCCCGCACTCTTGGTCTGCTCAGCTTGCATTGAAAATACAGGCTGCCTGTAAAAGTTTCACCACTGTCTCTGTGAACTAAGAGAAGGCAGGTACGCACAGCCTACCTACAGTGGAACGTAAGTCCCCGTGTAGCCTATCAGCTAGCACTGTGCCACCTTTGCAGCTGCTTTCCTGTGGGAGTCATGTCCAATCCTGCTCACTTTGTCTTCTCAGTTCCCATTGAAAAAATACAAGCTGTAGATAGAAGTTACGCCACTGCCTCTGGGAGCTACAAGAAAGCAGGTATGCAGAGTCCACCTACAGTGGTAAATAGGTCCCCGTGTAGCATATTAGGTAGCACAGTGTCACCTTTGCAGCTGCTTTCCTGGTTGAGCTATCTCCAATCCCGCGCAACTAGCCTGCTCAGCTACCATTGAAAAAATACAGGCTGCCGGTAGAAGTTTCATCTCTGCGTCGTGGAGCTACAAGTAAGCAGTTACACAGACCCCACCTACAGTGGTACTTTGGTCCCCGTGTAGTCTATCAGCCAGCACTGTGCCACCTTTGCAGCTTCTTTCCTGTGGGAGTTATCCCAAATCCACCAGCACGGCAGCTATCACTTTGTCACTGTGATAGTTTGACCCTGGCTGGATGCCAGGTGCCCACCACACCGCTCTATCCCCCACCCCCTCAGCAAGCCAGGGAAGGGGAGAAAATGAGATGGGAGTCTTGTGGGTTGAGATAAAAGGAGTTTAATAAAGAAACAGCAAAGTCGCACTCGTGGGAAGCAAAGCAAAAGCAGATAAAGCTGTTACTCTCTACTTCCCATCTGCAGCGATGTCCGGCCACCTCCCGAGAAGCAGGGCTTCAGTACGGGTAGCGGTTGCTTTTGGAAGGCCAGAAATGAATCTTGCCTCCCCTTCCTACTCCTCTCATCCAGTTTATATTCGTGAGTTGACGTCGTAGTGTATAGAATATTTCCTTCGTCAGCTTGGGTCAGATGTTCTGTCCGTGGTCCCTCCCAAGATTGTGCTAACCCACAGTTATTGATGAAAGTGGGGGAAGGAATGCGGGAGGGTCAGCCCTGATGCTGTGCGAGCAGTAGTCATAATATTGATATCAACAGTAAGCACAGCACTGCTGTGGAAAGTCACTACCATCCCAGACGCACTACAGTGTCCACCCCTTATTCCATATCATTTATGTCATGCTCACACAAACCATAATTGACAACCCATATACGTTCTTATATACTCTCATTAACCAGTACCCCCACTCTTCAACATACAAACATCAATCTTGTATTCCCTCTTGCATCTTGCATCAAAAAACCAAAAAACATTTCTATATCTTTCAGATGAAAAAAAGTCGGACGAATTGATCTCAGGGGTGACATTGGTAATTGGCAATTGGTATAATTGGGCCCACTTAAGTATATAGTAAAGGTACCTATTGATTTTGGTTTGTACATTGATTTGTACATTGGTTTGTATATTGCTTTGTGTATATATATGCATATTATTGTATATTTTTTTCTGATGTGTCTGTATGTGTGTGGTTGAGATGTGCAATTACGCACGAAGCGAGTGCGGAGCTTTGATCCACAGTTCTGTGATCCCGCGAGGGGTGCAGTCTGAGATAAGCGAAGCGAAAGAACGAAATGATTGTTGAGAAAGTATTTGTAACTAAAAGGATTTTGAAATGGCAAACAAAGTACCTGAGAATTGACCCCTTGGGTGTTTGTTGGCACACTAGAAGGAATTTAAGGGTGATTTTCGCAAAGACCAACTTATAGAGTACTGTAATCATGCGTGGTTGTTGTATGATTTGGACAGTGGGGAAAGTGGCCCTTAAATGGGACTTTGAATTATAATGCAATCTTGCAATTAATGTTATTCTGTAAGAGGGAAAGAAAATGGGATGAGGTCCCATATGTAGATCTTTTCTTTTACCTTCAAGAAAAAACAGATTGGAAAAAGAATTGCGAATTAGATAAGCAGGTATGTACCCAAATGCTATTAACCGTAAAAAAGATGAAGGCTAAAGAGAATTGTTCTGCCTGTACCCTTATTAAAACTTGTTGCAAACATTTGGCTATAAAACAAAAGGAAAAGGAGCGTGATAATACGGAGCCGGAATTGGACATAGCTCCATCTGCCTCCATAGCTCCTATTCCATTATATTCCCCTCTTCCATCATCATCTGATTCTGAGGCTGATAGCCCAGCTGGGCGACCGGCACTAGGACCTGATGATTTAGGTCCCCGCCCAAATAGTAGTAGATCGAGAGAGGAGGAGGAATCAGACTGGGACTCGACTCTACCTATATCCCGGAGAACGAGACAGCGTAGTCATTTGGTAACTCCTCTAAAAACACAGGAGGGGAGACGGTTGATAGCCCCTTCAGACAGGGAGTTGGGCAACATGGACCAGTGTATGTAAAAGTGCCCTTCTCTCCCTCAGATCTAATAATATGGAAAGAATCAGCTGGTCCTTATAGAGAGGATCCTGGTAAAGTGGGGAGAATGATGGGAATGATAATGAAAACTCAAAATCCTGATTGGGAGGATATACAGGTGATTTTAGATACTATTATGGACTCTAGTGAAATACAAATGGTTTTGAGAACTGCTCCAATGCGGGCAGAAGAAGATGTCCGTACTCGGACGGTAGGGGGTACCATAGATCAGAGTTTCCCTACAGGGGACCCACAATGGGATCCGAATAGGGACGATCATATGCAGAGACTGAAAATGTACCAATAGTAGATTATATATGGGGTCCAAAATGCCATGCCAAAAACTATAAATTAGTCTAAATGATGTGAGACAGGAGAAGAAAGAATCCCCAACAGCATTCTTAGAAAGCCTGAAGGAAGCAGTTCGTAAATATACCAACTTGCAACCTGAAACCGAAGAAAACTAAGGCACAACTAGCCTTAATATTTCTGGGGCAATAACAGAAGGACATTAGAAACAAACTCCAAAAGTTGGAAAGAACAGATATACGAAATTTGGACAAATTAGTGGAAGTAGCTTGGAAAGTTTATAATAATAGAGATAAAGAAAATGAGATAAGAAAACAAAAACAATTACTTGCAGTAATGAATAGGATCCCCTGGATTTTAAAATCAGGGACGGGGACAAAGCTCTATGAGAGGAGGGATGAGAGGAAGGGGAAGAGGACAAGTTGGCAGAACCCCCCTTGGATCAATGTGCTTTTTGCAGGGAAGAAGGACATTGGAAAAATGAATGCCCTAAATTAGCTGGTCAACATGCTAAATTGATGGTCTTGGGAGGATATATGGATTGACCAGGACCGGAGGTGAACCCAGCTGAGCCTCTGCTTACAATTAAGCTGGGAGAAAAACAGGTTACATTTTTGGTGGATACAGGTTCAACCTTTTCTGTATTAAATAGCTAAAAAGGAAACCTTGGAACCAAACCTGCAAATATTGTGGAAGCCACAAGGAAAGTGAAAATCGGCCATTTTTGAAACCCTTAAATTTACAATTTGGCAATAAAGTTATAACACATGAATTTTTGTATTTTCCAGAGTGTCCCATATCCCTGATGGGGGGGACTTTTTATCTAAATTAAATGCACAAATTGTCTTTAAAAACAGAGGCTTGTTACTAAAAATACCTCAATCAAGGACAGGACAAATATCGATGATAAAAGAAAAAAAAGAAAGGTGCTAGAATTACCTCCAGAATTGGAGAATGCAGTGATCCCAATAGTGTGGGATACTCAGATTCTAGGAAAATCAAAATTTTCACAACCAGTAAAAATATAAATAAAAGAAAAAGCAAAATCGATCAGAGTAAGAAAATACCCAATAAAACCTGAGGAAAAAAATGGATTGAAAGTACTAATTGATAAATTTCGGAAATATCAAATTCTAGAAGAATGTGAGTCACAGAGCCAAATCCATGCAGTCGAGGAGGTTACTAAAAATTGTTGATGACAACTTCCTGTCCAAGATGATCGAGGAAACCACAAGGAGGAGTGTACTGCTGGACCTGGTACTGATGAATAGAGAGACCCTAGTTGGGGATGTGAAGGTTGGAGGCAACCTGGGCTGCAGTGACCATGAGATGGTAGAGTTCAAGATCCTTTGTGGAAGGGGCAGAACACAAAGCAGGACCGTGACCCTGGATTTCAGGCGAGCCGACTTTGGCCTCTTCCAAGATCTACTTGGACGAATCTCAGGGGATATGATTCTAGATGGTAGAAGTGCCAATGAGAGCTGGTCAATCTTCAAGCATCACTTCCTTCAAGCCCAGGATCAGTGTGTCACAATGCGCGAGAAAGGAGGAAAAGGAGGTAGGAGGCCTCCATGGATGAGAAAGGATCTGCTGGGACAACTCAGGCAGAAAGCAGCCATCTATGAGAGGTGGAAACAGGGGCTGGCTTCTTGGGAAGAGTATAGGAACAGTGTCAGGGCATGCAGGGGTGCAAATAGGAAGGCTAGAGCCCTTCTAGAATTAAATTTAGCCAGGGATGTTACGGACAGCAATAAGGAACTTTTCAAGTACATCAGCAGCAGAAGGATGGTGACGGGTAATATGGGCCCGCTGCTTAATGCTGTGGGTGCCCTGGTGTCTGAAGATTTAGAGAAGGCTGAAGTACTGAATGCCTTCTTTGCTTCAGTCTTTATGGTCAAGGCTGACCGTCAGGAAGCCCAGTCCGGCAAGGATAACATGATGGTCAGGACAGCAGAGGACTTGCCCTGGGTGGAAGAGGAAGAGGTTAAAGACTTGTTGGACAAGCTTAAGGCTCATAAGTCAATGGGTTCTCATGGGATGCATCCTAGAGTGCTGAGAGAGCTGGCTGATGTGATTGCTAAGACTCTCTTCATCATTTTTGAACAATCTTGGAGGACAGGTGAGGTGTCTGAGGACTGGAGAAAGGCCAATGTCATGCCAGTCTTCAAAAAGGGAAGGAAGGATGACCCAGGAAACTACAGGCCAGTCAGCCTCACCTCCATCACTGGAAAAGTGATGGAACCACTCATCCTGAATGTTATAACTGAACATTGGAAGGATAAGATGGTTCTCAGGTGGAGTCAACATGGCTTCACCAAGGGGAAATCCTGTTTGCCTTACCTGATATCCTTCTATGAGTGCATAACCGGCTGGCTAGATGAGGGGAGAGCAGTGGATGTCATCTACCTTGACTTCAGCAAGGCTTTTGACACTGTCTCCCACAACATCCTCATCAGAAAGCTCAGGCAGTGTGGGTTGGATGAGTGGACAGTGAGGTGGATTGAGAGCTGGCTGAATGACAGAGCCCAGAGGGTGGTGATCACTGGCACGGAGCCGAGTTGGAGGCCTGTGGCCAGTGGAGTTCCACAGGGATCGATTCTGGGGCAAGTCTTGTTCAACATCTTCATCAACGAGGAGACAGAGTGTACCCTCTGTAGGCACAGATGTAGCTTGGACCAGCCAGCTTGAATAAAGATGGTAGGGATAAGTTAATGCAGCTGGCATGCTACTTCAGAAACAGGTGCTGCAAGTTAATCAATTGGGTCCTGGGTGATCTCATGGGCAGAAGCAGCATATAAGGAGGTAGCTAGCAAAGGAAGGGTGGCTTTGCGTCAACTCTGGAGGTTGTACTATGTTGCCCGTGTATGACTCTGCACGTGCATTACTTAGACTCTCTACGTCTTTGAGTGAATATTACCTGTGCTACTACAACAACCCTCAGCAAGTTTGCTGATGACACCAAACTGGGAGGACTGACTAATTCCCCAGAAGGTTGTGCTGCAGGATCTCGACTGGTTTGAGAGTTGGACAGATAAAAAGCTCATGAGGTTCAACAAGGACAAGTGCAGAGTCCTGCATTTGGGAAGGAAAAACCCCATGCACCAGTACAGGCTAGGGATTGAACTGCTGAAGAGCAGCTCTACAGAGAGAGACCTGGGAGTCCTGATTTATAGTAAACTAAATATGAGCCAGCAATGTGCCCTCGTGGCCAAGAATGCCAATGACATTCTGGGATGCACCAAGAAGAGTGTTGCCAGCAGGTCAAGGGAGGTTTTCCCCCTCTACTATGCCTTGATGAGGCCTCATCTGGAGTACTGTGTCAGCTCAGGAAGGACAGGTAAGTGCTAGAGAGTCCAGCGCAGGGCCACCAAGGTGATACATCTTTAATACAAAGAAAGACTGAGGGAACTGGGGCTGTTTAGTCTAGAGAAGAGGAGATTGGGGGGAAATCTTATTAATATTTATAAATATCTAAAGGGTGTGTCATAAATTGAGACCACAATGGATCATAAGCCAATTATAATTTTATTAATTGTAGCAAGTAGAATAGGAGCAAAGACAGCGCTGGACGACAGGGGAGTCTGCGCTCCGCCAACTGCCGTACTGATTAGTTTAAACAGTCCTTTTTTATACATTTTGCACCCGTGGCCGTAAAGTAGGAGAACTGCTCTGCGCATGCTTCAGTTACTGTGAGGGGTCTTTTTTCTGTCTTTCGGTGCTTGCTGAGTAAGAAGTTTTCCTTCTTTGTTTTATAATTGATCCCTCACTTAGAGTTGTTTTTCTTATCTTCGCCAGTCCCTTAGAACATCTTGTAGTCATCCTTGAGCAGTATCTCTCCTGTTTACACAAATGGTGTCTGGTATGTGAAGGCAATTGCAGTTAACTTATCTCACATGAGTGATGTCCTGCAGCTGTTCGCATAAGCACTTTCCTTTCTTTTGTCGCTTAACCTTTACATTGGGCTTAACATAAATTTTAATAAACAATACCCTAATTCATAGTTTCTTACAATCCCCCCTTTTTCTTTTATCCTATTATTGTTTATTAGACACTATTTTCATTTTCGACACTGCAGGCAAGCTTTTTCCACAATCCCGACATGTATCATAACATTCACAAGATAATACCTTACAATTACAATCACAGTTTTCACGTGGCATATCGCATTCACAACAGTCTTCGTCATCTTCATCTTCATTAGTAGGTATACTTTTATAATCTGTCTCAGCTCTCCGTAGTTAGAATGAGTAGTTTAGCTATGTCAAACCGCTCCTTAATAAAATGTAAAATATAGCGTAATATGCATGGTTCAAATATAAGCCCCAGAATCAAGATAATAAGCGGTCCTGCTAAGGCAAACAATAAAGTGGTTAGCCAGGGTGAAACGTTAAACCAATTTTATACCATGATCTGCCCACCTCACGATCCTTTTTACATTGATTTAACCTTTTCCGAAGTTCAGACATGGTATTATTCCGATGTCTGAACTAACCCATTTAGTTCCTGGTGTCGGGATAGCCCATTTGTCATATCTGTGTTGTGGTTTCTTACATCCAGGAGGTCCCCAAGTGATGTCTATATATCTATCTCCTGTTGTTTTCCAATCTGAAGCTATTGTCTCACAACCCCAATAACCACAATAATAATGTCCCGGGTAATTACAATAACTTTTTCCAGGGTTTGAGGCTGGACATATGTACCATGCCTTGCATTGCGCTTGGGTGTAACCCAAATTTAAACAGTTTGTTGGATGACATCCCATTGCTTCAAAAGGTATTAGCGAAAATAAAGATACAGTAAAATTCCAATTTCCTTCCGAACTGCTTCGATTTTGTATAAGCTTACTTTCCTGTAAGTTATATAATTTCCAGAGCACTGGCTCATGGGGGTTCCCATTTGCTTGAGTTAGTATCAATAGCAAAACCACCAGTATACCAGGAAAAACGGTATTTGTCAATTTTACCAATTTAAGTATAATTTTACCAGTCCTAGGGAAGTTCGACCATGGTTGCTTTTGCGTCCCATTGTTTTGGTTCTTTTCTCCACAGTTTGTTCCTCCTCTGCCTCGCCCGTCGACTCGGTTGCTTCGAGCCACGGGGTGTACCATCTTCTCGGCAGCAAGGGAATTCTTCAGGAGACAGCTGTTTCAGGGCCTTTTACCTATTTACACAGGCTTTAATGGGACAAAGCAAGACACAGTTAGCACTTTTCTTTATAGTCAGGATTTCAACTACAAAGGGGATTGGTTCGTTGGAGTGGTTTCCCAACACTGTGTGCAAACTCCTATTGGAGGGTATCCACATTCACCATTTATCCTGGCATACCTTGCACCTAAAACAAGCAAATGGATACCAATTGCAATTTAAATCATTACACCTAATTCTTATATCTAGAGTGTATATATATATATATTATTTACATCAGTATATTTTCTATATTCAATATGATGTGGTTGTATGAGTTTAGCAATTCCCTTCAGCACACTTTGTACGCTTCCATATAATAGATAATCAAAGAAATAATTATTGCAAATATAAATGACAATACACTTTATACCAAAAGGTAAAGCAGCAAAACAATCAAATAAAGTCTCTATCATTACGTTATCTTTTCAGGGTTATCTTGGTGTCACTTGGAGTACTGATTACTTTCCAGTGGGGTCTCGTTATTGGGCCTTTAATGCGATTGGCATGAGTCCATCCACGCTCAGCAGTCCAGACAGCCGTTTCTGTTGTAAGCAAAACAAGATAAGATCCCTCCCAGCTGGGTCTTAGAGTTTCTTCCTTCCACACTTTAATCAATATCCAATCTCCAGGCTTGACATTATGAATTTTTTTTGTTTTTTTTTTTTTAAGTCCAACAGGGGTCGTTGCACAATCAGTCCCTGCTCCCAAAGCTTGTTACGGTGTTCTGCTAATTGCGAAACATAGTCATTAATCACACAATCTCGAATTAAAACATTAATGTGTTAAATGATCCACCATTACTAATAAATATTTGTAACGTCCAACCCTTAGGTAGTTCAGTAAAATCCACTTGTATGTGTGATGAAGGGTCTGTATGCTGGGGAACGTCCCCCAAGGGGTTTTTGTCTCATGTTATTTCGATTAACCTTTTGACAGGTCTCACAGGCTGCTGTGTGCATAGTCAAAATCGTATTATAATTGCCTGCCACTCGTTTTGCTTCTGTATCGGCGGCATTATTTCCCCTGACTTGATAACTTGTACCTCACTGGTGTCCCTTTATATGTACAACTGCTATTTTATTCGGCATTTTTAATGCCCCCAGAACTCGTCGAATCAATTCCGGGTGTATCAATTCTTTTCCCTGCGAGTTAACAAATCCTCTTTCCTCCCATATTTTTCCAAAAGTGTGTACTACTCCGGACGCATAGCGTGAGTCTGTATATATAGTTCCATCTTTTTCCTCCTTTTTACATTTCCCAGTGCTCTGTCTTCCCCGCTGCAGTGCGGCCAGGACGGCATTGCTGGGGGGTGGGGGGGAGAGTGGGCAGCAGCAACAGCAAGTCCTATCCTCATGCCAGGGCGAGCAGGACCAGCTCGGGGGGAGCCCTGCACAGCCCTAGGCTGGCAGCCAGGGGAGGCAGGCAGGGCTGTGCCTGGGCATCCCCACGGCAGCCAAAACAATCCTCAGGACAGCACCCAGGGGCTCTGCACCGTGACCCGGCCGTACAGCTCCAGATACCGCCACTGCTGCCAACAGCTATGATCCAGCTGCCCCCTCCAAAAACACTTCTTCCAGGGGGAAGAGGAGCAGGGTGGGGGCACAAGCGGGGCCTGACCTCCTCCATGCTCTCCCAGCACCCCACCACAGCCGAGGCTTGGGGGGGACTAGTGGAGGGCCGGTGGAGTGCTGCCAGGGTTCACACTCCAGTGACACTAACGCTTTCCACAATGCATATAGCTCACAGGCTTGAGCCGACCAGCTGGCACTCAGGGGGCCTGATTCTATTATCTTAAACTCTCCTTTTTCCAACTTAACGAAGGCATATCTGGACAATCGTTTACCTTCCACTATTCGTGATGACCCATCTATAAATAATACTTCTCCATATTATAGTTCTTCTTCTTCTAAGTCTGGCCTAATATGCGTCTGCTGTTCAATTGTTTGAAAACAATTGTGTAACAGTTCATTATCTTCTCCTGGGTACAAAAATTCAGCAGGATTAACTGCCCCAATAGTTTTTAAAGATAGTTTAGGGGATTCTATAAGTATTCCCTCATACTTTAATAATCGGCTATCTGTAAGCCATTTTTCTGCTTTTTGTTGCAACACTCCTCTGATGTTATGTGGAGCATATAAGACAACTTCTCCATTAAAGGTAATACGATTTGTTTCTTCAAGTAATAAGGCAGCAGCAACAATGATTTGTAAGCAGCTCGGCCAACCCCTGCTCACAGCGTCTAACAGCTTTGATAGGTATGCCACCGGTTTCTTTTGTCCGGCCCATTCCTGAGTTAATACTCCGAATGCTGTTCTTTCATGTGTGTTAACAAATAAATGGAATGGCCGCTTTAAATCTGGTAGGCTTAAAACCGGTGTTTGGCTTAGTTCCCTTTTGTGCAAGAAAGTTTAGGAATCGAATGCTTTCTTTTCTTACATCTTCCTTATTATTCCCTGCTATAAGCAGATCATCTACATATTGTAACAGTACATTTCCCGTTTGTACCTGGTATTCTTTTAAGAGCTCTTCCAGGGCCTGTCCAAACAAATTAGGGGACTCAGTGAACCCTTAAGGGAGCACGGTACCTCTTAATTGCTGTCTACGGCCTGTTTCTATGTCTTCCCATTCAAAGGCAAAATAATCACAGCATTCTTCTGCCAGTGGACAGGCCCAAAAGGCATCCTTTAAATCAATCACACTATACCAGGAGTTATGAGGTCCTAACTTGCTTAGCAATGTGTATGGATTTGCTACTACAGGGAACCGGGTGATAGTTCTTTTGTTTATTTCCCTTAAATCATGTACGAGTCGATATTTCCCATTAGGTTTCTTTACAGGCAGAATGGGGGTGTTAAAGGGTGACATACAAGGCTCTAAGATTCCTTGTGCTAATAACCGATCAATTTCTGGTTTTAATCCTCTCCGTCCTTCTAGGGATATGGGATATTGCTTTACCCTCACAGGTATGTGGGGTTCAGAAATTTGGACTTTAATCGGTGGGATTTCCAGTCTACTAATTGTGTCCGGAGAGTACCAGACATCAGGGCTGATTTGTTTTTTTGTCCTCCACGGTCAAAGGATAAGCAGACACTGTTAGCTCTTGATTCTTTACTTTAATTTCTGATTGCAATTCAACAATTAAATCTCGTCCTAGCAGATTAAATTCTGCTTCAGGGACGAGCAAGAGTTCACCCATTCCGAATTTATTTTCAGTTTCAAATAATACATTTTTGATTTTGTTTACTTTAAATGGTTCTCCTTTTGCCCCAATCACTTGTACTTTTTCGGGGGAAATTTTACATCCCTCAGCTATTTGTTTAATAGTCGATTTTTTTTCAGCCCCAGTGTCTACTAAAAAGGTGAACTCTAGTTTATGGGGACCTATTTTTAATTTTATCAAGGGCTCATGATGACTCCGGTCCCCCAAAATATAGAGCCCCTGACTCTCCTATTCCGCTTTCAATATTTCCTCATCCCTGATCCTTTCTCTACAATTCTTCTTTATATGTCCCTTTTTTCCACAGTAAAAACAACATCTCTGTTCCTTCTTTACTACTACATTCCTTGTTTCGTTCCAGCAGCAGTTTGTCTTTTACGATCCTCTCTGACCGCTGCTACCATCATTTTCACTTGCCGCTTGCTGCTCTCCTCCTCTCGCCTTACATAGACTTTCCGGGCTTCCCTCAATAATTCATTCAACCCTCTCACTTGCCAGTCTTCTAACTTTTCAATCTTCTTTCTGATATCCCCCCATGATTTTGCTACAAACTGAGTTTTGAGGAGTGCTTGCCCTTCGTCAGGATTTACCCCGAGATACAGCTGAAGGGCTTTCCTCAGTCATTCTAACCACTCAGTAGGGCTCTCATTTTTCTTTTGCATTTCATTAAATGCTTTATTGATATTCTGGCCACGGGGTACTGCTTTTCTAATTCCCTGAATTACTATAGTTTTCAGGTCCTGCATATGAGTTCTATGCACCGGATCATGATTATCCCAATTAGGTCTTTGGAGTGGCCATTTAATATTTGCTTTAGGTCCCTGGGCATGTTGAGCATCCCACAATCTCATTCCTGCTCGTCTAATCATGTCTCTTTCCTCGGTAGTAAATAATTGACCAAGGATAGATTGCATTTCATCCCAAGTATAAAGGTTTGGTCCCAAAAGGAGGAGGGGGAGACTTTCGTTCCAACTCCGGTGGGGGAGTGGGTGCTCTGGGGACCTCTGGAGAGGCTGTGGGAGCAGGAGGGGAAATGTAAGGGGGGGGTTAGAAGGGTTTTGTCTAACTCTTCCTTCTTTTTCTTTTGTTTAGCTTTTAGTAAAGTCTAGTTCCCGGTCTTTTTAGCCACACTTCCGCATACTGACTTTCTTCTGGGTTAAGGGGTTTTTTATTATTAACCCAGAAATTTAATTGTTGTCTTATCCAATCTTCTTCTGGCCCGCAGACTAGCCAAAAGACATTTTCAGAAATCTTCTTCCCTCCCCATATCTTAGTACAGTATTCTATTATTTTCTGCTTATCTCTCCCTAGTGTTCCAGGGAAATATCTCCAATTGTCTAAGATATATGCCAGAGGGGTATTCTTAGGTACAGCAGGTACCCTTCCCATGGGTGTCGAAGGCTTGCTGCCCTTCGCCCCCATCTTCTGGATTATCCACAAACACACACTCACTTGCTCCCCTTGTTCCTGGCCCAGTCCCTCGCGGGAGATGGGAAACGCAGTACTTAAGGGTCCACACTCGCTTGGTTCAGTATATCGAACCTCTCATTTGTTATAATCCAGGATACCCAATCCCGCCCGAACGGATAACCCACGAACCAATTTTCGCAATATACTTACGCGTCCTGCGTCTTTGTCCGGACTCCCGTGCACAGAATTTTTATGGGATTTTACCGGTTTCCCCTTTGCTCATTATTCTAGAATTTAGGTTCGTCGGTAAGGTTGAGGTAGGCTGTCAGTCACGGGGCCGCGGATTGCCGCGGGGCGCCTCCCCGGAGGACTGAAGCTCACCGTTCCTTATCCGAGTCACGGCACCAAGATTGTCATAAATTGAGACCACAATGGATCATAAGCCAATTATAATTTTATTAATTGTAGCAAGTAGAATAGGAGCAAAGACAGCGCTGGACGACAGGGGAGTCTGCGCTCCGCCAACTGCCGTACTGATTAGTTTAAACAGTCCTTTTTTATACATTTTGCACCCGTGGCCGTAAAGTAGGAGAACTGCTCTGCGCATGCTTCAGTTACTGTGAGGGGTCTTTTTTTCTGTCTTTCGGTGCTTGCTGAGTAAGAAGTTTTCCTTCTTTGTTTTATAATTGATCCCTCACTTAGATAGAGTTGTTTTTCTTCTCTTCGCCAGTCCCTTAGAACATCTTGTAGTCATCCTTGAGCAGTATCTCTCCTGTTTACACAAATGGTGTCTGGTATGTGAAGGCAATTGCAGTTATCTTATCTCACATGAGTGATGTCCTGCAGCTGTTCGCATAAGCACTTTCCTTTCTTTTGTCGCTTAACCTTTACATTGGGCTTAACATAAATTTTAATAAACAATACCCTAATTCATAGTTTCTTACAGGTGGGTCTCAGGAGGTTGGGACATCCCTCTTTTCTATAGTAGATATTAACAGGACATGGGGTAATGGGAATAAGCTGGAACACAAAAAATTCACCTTAAAAATAAGAAAAAACTATTTCACCGTGAAAGTGATGGAGCAGTGGAACAGGCTGCCCAGGGGGATTGTGGAGTCTCCTTCCTTGGAGGTCTTCAAGACGCGACTTGACATGGTCCTATGCGACCTGATCTTAGGTGAACGTGCTTCTGCAGGGGGGTCGGACTAGAGGATCTCTAAAGGTCCCTTCCAACCCCTACCATTCTGTGATTCTACCGGCAGCCTGTATTTTAACTGGGAGCTAAGCAGATCAAGAGCGCGGGATTGGAGATAGCTCCCACAGGAAAGCATCTGAAAAGGTGGCACAGTGCTGGCTGATAGGCTACATGGGCATCTACGTATCACTGTAGGTGACGTCTCGGTACCTGCTTTCTTGTAGCTCCCAGACGCAGTGGCGTAACTTTGACCGGCACCGTGTATTTTCAATGAGAACTGAGCAGGTAACGTTTGCAGGATTGGAGATAGATCCCACAGGAAAGCAGCTGCAAAGTTGGAACAGTGCGTGCAGATTGACTACACAGGGATGAACGTACCAGTGTAGGTGGGGTCTGTGTACTTTCTTTCTTGTAGCTCCCAAACGCGGTGATGTAAATTATACCGGCAGCCTGTATTATTTCAATGGGAACTGAGCAGGACAAGTGTGCGGATTTGGAGATAACTCCCACAGGAAACCAGCTGCAAAGGTGGCACAGTGCTGGCTGATGGACTACACGGAAATCAACCTACCACTGTTGATGGGCTCTGTGTACCTGCTTTCTTGTAGCTTCCAGAGGCAGTGGTGTAACTTCTAACGGCAGCCTGTATTTTCAATGGGAGCTGAGTAGGCCAGTTGCATGGAATTGGAGAGAGATCCCACAAGAAAGCAGTTGCGAAGATGGAACAGTGCTGACTTATAGGTTACACAGGAACCTATGTACTGTAGGTGGGATCTGAGTACCTGCTTTTTTGTTGCTCCCAGACGCAGTGGCGTAAATTCTACCGGTAGCCTGTATTTAAAATGGAAGCTGAGAAGGTCAAGTGTGCAGGACTGCAGATAGGTCCTGCAGGAAATCAACTTCAAAGGTGGCACAGTACTGCCTGATATATTACACGGGGACCTACGTACCACTATAGGTAGGATCAGCGTACCTTTTTTGATCAGGCCAAGTGCGTAGGAAAGAGATAGCTCAATCTGGAAAGCTGCTGCAAAGGTGGAACAGTGCTGCCTGATAGGCTACATGGGGACCTACGTACCACTGTAGGTTGGGTCGGCTTTTCTGCTTTCTTGTAGCTCCCTGACGCAGAGGTGTAACTTCTACCGGCAACCTGTATTTTCAATGGGAGCTGAGTAGGCCAATTGCGCAGGAAAGAGCTCCCACAGGAAAGCTACTGCAAAGGTCGCACAGTGCTGGCTGATAGGCTACACGGGGACCTACGAACCAATGTAGGTTGGATCTGCATATGTGCTTTCTTGCAGTTCCCAAACGCAGTAGCGTAGCATGTACTGGCAGCCTTTCTTTCCAATGGGAGCTGAGCAAGCCAAGTGCGTGGGATTGGAGATAGCTCCCAGAGGAAAGCAGCTAAAAAGGTGGCACAGTGTTGGCTGATAGGCTGTCCAAATTTAACCAGGATAGAGTTAATTCTCGTGAGAAGGCAGGAAAGGATACAGCCTGAACAGATAACCCATGCTGGCCAGCAGGTTTTTGATATCCTAACGTCATTCCCGGTATATAGGTGGACGCTAGCTGGAAGAAGCTCTTTCGGAGTCACGTGCTCTCGGTCACCAGTCACGAGCGATCACTGAGGTCGGGTCCTGGGTGGTGAGCAACTGCATCACTCACCAGTTTTCTTTGTAATATTTCCTTGTGTTTGTCATAGTTGTTCCTCTTTAGTTTTCCCTAGTAAATTGTTCTTATTTCAAGTTATGTGGGCTCTTTTACTTTTTTTCTACCTCTCCAATCCCCTCCGCATTCTGTCAGGAAGGGGAGGGGGAGGAGTCCTGTTTTTTTTTTTTTTTCCCCTTTTCCTCCGGGTTGGTAAAACCACGAAATTAATTGCTGCTAAACGTGGGACCCGTAAGGTTGAAATAGAATAGAGTGGGTTTAAAGAAATTCCTTGTGTACACTCTTGACAGTAATTGATTGCTGAGCATAATGTTGATTTATATGCTTGTATGGTGGTATTACATGTCCTCTTATCTGCATCACGTATGTCCTGTGATAGTGTTTCTCGTCTGTGGAAAATGTATGAAAATTCTCATGCTACTACACTGGATGGGATTGGCTTATGATATGATTTTGTCAGGGATTATTAAGTTGGGTTTGAATGTGTACATGGCTTTTTTGTCTCTTCCACGTTTTCTCCTAGAACTTAATAATAGCAGTCAATTTATGGGAAAAACTGACGTTTCATTCCTCCCACTATGTCACCCTCATTTCTTCAAGGTGCTTCTAATGGATTCTAACAATAATACTTGGAATGTTCTAGTTACCATGTTTGTATTATTTTCCCTTGTTTTCACCTCGGCTTGGATTCTAAAAATTTTTTTGAGAACTGTGAGGAGAGGGATACAGAATATGGACAGGTGTCCACGGAGATTTCTACCTGTACAGATATTGAGAACACATAAACCGATTCCTAATTCATCTGTGCCAGAACCAGTTGCTGTTCCGACTCCAGCAGTGGATGTCCCTGTTGCGGCTGTGAACACTCATACCAAGACTGCTGACACTGTTGCTGTTACCACTGTGGACACTCATACCCAGACGGTGGATACTGTAGCTGTGTCCACTCAAACTCAGACTGCTGCTACAACTGTGGATGCTCAAACCCAGACTGTTGCTGTTACAACTGTGGCCACTCAAACTGAGAGAACTGATACAATTGCTGTTGAATCAGAGTATCAATTTGTGCCAGTATCAGTTGCCCCTGTACAGAAAAAGAAATACACAAAAAAACAGTTCGCAGCACTAAGGTTGAAGATGAACAAGGGATATCACAGAGGGAAGAAGACTTTGAGCCAGAGACAATCAGTCAGTCCTGTGGAAAGATTTCAGGAGTCGCCCAGGTGAGCACATTATCACCTGGATGCTCCGATGCTGGGAAAACGGAGCCCACAGTTTGGACTTAAAGGACAAGGAAGCCAGGCCATTGGGCTCCTTGTCCCGGGATGAGGGCATTGATAAGGCTATGGGAAGACCGTCACAAACCCTCAGCCTCTGGAGACGACTTCTTTTAGGTGTGAAGGAAAGATACACCTTCAAAGAAGATATGACAAGACCCCCAAGCAAGTGGACCACCATGCAGAAAGGCATTCAATATTTGAGGGAGTTAGCTGTGCTGGAGATTATTTACAATGACTATGTGCCCAGAGACCGAGATGAAGTTCAATGCACACGAGTTATGTGGCAAAAGTTCCTACGAAGTGCACCACCAAACTATGCCAGTTCGTTGGCAGTTGTCTCCTGGAAAGAAGATGAGAGGCAAACGGTGGAACAACTATCTGCTCAACTTCGGCAATATGAAGAAAATGTGTCTTGTCCCCTACAGGTTGTTTCAGCTATAGAAAAAATGTCATGGAAGATTGACCAATTTGTGTCTCGCTCTCCACCTGCCAGTACTCCAGCTGTTAAGAATAAGCGTCCCTGTGCTCAAGAGCAGGAACGTAAGGAGTATATACCCCATAATGTTTCACGGTCCCATCCACAAGACCAAGGAGAAAATATGAGCAAGTGGGATAGGCCACCTACCCCATCTACTCCAAGATCACCCACTCCAAAAGCACAGGCACAGGAGTTGCGGAAAGGAAGGGTTAAAAGAAGCAACTCTCCTTGGAGGAATGTCGCTCCATTTTCCAGTGAGCAACCCCCTAGACAAGATAGGAGGGTTGATTTCAGTTTTGATTCCCTCAAGGGAACCTCTGGTGTTTGCTGGGAAACAGGAAATGACTGCGATGACCAGTATTAGAGGGACTCTGCCTCCAGCCAGGTGGAGGAAAAGGATAATCAAGTTTATTGGACTATGTGGAGTGGTTGGCCTGGCACATCAGATCCACAAGAATACAAGGCTTTAGTGGACACTGGTGCACAATGTACTCTGATGTCATCAAATTTTAAAGGGACAGAATCCATTTGTATTTCTGGAGTGACAGGAGGATCTCAACAGCTATCTGTATTAGAAGCTGAAGCAAGTCTGGCTGGCACAAGTTGGCACAAGCATCCCATTGTGACAGGCCCTGAAGCTCCATGCATCTTGGGCATAGATTATCTTAAGAGAGGGTATTTTAAGGACCCAAGAGGATACAGGTGGGCCTTTGGTGTGGCTGCAGTGGAGGCAGAAGAGATTGAACAATTATCCAGCATGCCCAGACTTTCAGAGGACCCTTCTGTTGTGGGGTTGCTGAAGGTTGAGGAGCAACAGGTACCAATTGCAACCACAACAGTGCACCGTCAGCAATACTGCACCAACAGAGACTCTGTAATTCCCATTCATAAGTTGATTTCCCAATTGGAGAGCCAAGGGGTGATCAGAAAAACTCACTCACTCTTTAACAGCCCTATATGGCCAGTACAAAAATCTACTGGAGAGTGGAGACTGACAGTAGGCTGTCGTGGCCTGAATGAAGTCATGCCACCGCTGAGCGAGGGTGTGCCAGACATGTTGGAACTCCAATATGAATTGGAGCCCAAGACAGCCAAATGGTATGCCACCATTGATATTGTCAATGCATTCTTCTCAATCCCTTTAGAAAAAAGAGTGCAGACCTCAGTTTGCTTTCACTTGGAGAGGGGTGCAGTATATTTGGAATCGACTGCCACAGGGGTGAAAACACAGCCCCACCATTTGCCATGGACTGATCCAGGCCACGCTGGAGGAGGGTGAGGCCCCAGAACATCTGCAATACATTGATTATATTGTGGTGTGGAGTGACTCAGCCGTGGAAGTCCTTGATAAAGGAAAGAAAAGAATTCAAATTCTTCTAAAGGCTGGCTTTGCCATTAAACGCAGGAAAGTCAAAGCACCTGCACAGGAGATCCAGTTTGTAGGAGTAAAATGGCAGGATGGACGTCGTCATATTCCAATAGAGGTGATAAAGAAGATTGCAGCCATGACTCCTCCAACTAACAAAAAGGAAACACAAGCTTTCCTAGGTGTTGTGGGTTTTTGGAGAATGCGTATTCCAAATTCCAGTATGATTTTTAGCCCCCTCTACCGTGTGACACGGAAGAAGAATGATTTTGAATGGGGTCCTGAGCAGCAACAAAGTTTTGAACAAATTAAACAGGAGATTGTTCATGCGATGGCGCTTGGGCCATTCTGGACAGGACCAGATGTTAAAAAATGTGCTCTACACCGTAACTGGGGAGAATGTCCCTACTTGGAGTCTTTGGCAGAGAGCACCTGGGGAGGGTCGAGGCTGACCCCTCGGGTTCTGGAGTCGGGGATACAGAGCCAACCGAGAAGGAGATAGTGGCAGCATATGAAGGAGTTCAAGCTGTGTCAGAAGTGATTGCCACAGAAACACAACTCTTCCTAGCACCTCGACTGCCAGTGCTGGGCTGGATGTTCAAGGGGAGGGTTTTCCCTAAGCATCGTGCAACTGATGCTACATGGAGTAAGTGGATCGCACTGATCACACAAGGAGCTCGCATAGGGAAGCCTAGCAGAATAGGGATTCTGGAGGTGATCACAAACTGGCCAGAGTGCGAAGATGGTGAAATATCACCAGAGAAGGTGACACGTGTTGACGAGGCCCCATTGTATTATGAACTGCCAGACGATGAGAAGCTGTATGCCCTCTTTAACAATGGGTCCTGCTGCCTCGTGGGAAGGCATCGGAGATGGAAGGCAACTGTATGGAGTCCCCTACACAAAATTTCAGAAACTGCAGAAGGAGAGGGTGAATCCAGTCAGTTTGCAGAGGTAAAAGCCATCCTTTAGACATTGCGGAATGGGAAAAATGGCCAAGGATCTTCGTCTCCACTGATTCGTGGATGGTGGCAAACACTCTGTGGGGATGGCTACAGCAATGGAGACAGAACAACAGGCAACGACGGGATAAACTTGTCTGTGCTCTTCCACTATGACAGGACATTGCTGTTCGAAAGGAGAAACTAGTTTTGAAGGTGCGCCATGTAGATGCTCACGTACCTAAAAAGCGGGCCACAGAAGAACATCTGCATAACCAGCAAGTTGACAAGGCTGCTAAGATTTCTCAGATAGATCTGGATTGACAACATAAGAGGGAGTTATTTTTAGCTCAATGGGCCCATGATACCTCAGGTCATCAAGGCAGAGATGCTACCTATAAATGGGCTCATGATCGAGGGGTGGACTTTACCTTGGACACTATTGCACAGGTTATCCATAAGTGTGAGACGTGTGCTAAAATTAAACAAGCCAAATGGTTGAAGCCCATATGGTGTGGAGGACAATGGCAGAAATATAAATACGGAGAGGCCTGGCAGATTGATTACATCACACTGCCACAGACTCGTCAAGGCAAACGTCATGTGCTCACAATGGTGGAGGCAACCACAGGATGATTGGAAACATATCCTGTGGCTCATGTCACCGCCCGAAACACTATTCAGGGCCTTGAAAGGAAAGTCTTCTGGCAACATGGCACCCCAGAAAGAGTTGAGTCAGACAATGGGACACACTTCAGAAATAACCTCATAGATGCCTGATCCAAAGAGCATGGCATTGAATGGGTTTATCATATTCCCTATCATGCACCAGCCTCAGGAAAAGTTGAGAGACTCAATGGGTTATTGAAAACCACACTGAAAGCAATGGGAGGTGGAACTTTCAAGAATCAGGATACACACTTAGAAAAGGCCACCTGGCTAGTGAACTCCAGAGGATCGGTCAATTGAGCTGACCCTGCCCAGTCAGAACCCTTACATATTGTAGAAGGGGACAAAGTCCCTGTGGTACATATAAAAGACATGTTAGGGAAGGCAGTCTGGGTGTGTCCTGACTCAGGTAAAGGCCAACCCATCCGTGGAATTATATTTGCTCAGGGACCTGGATGCACTTGGTGGGTGATGTGCAAGGATGGGAAGACCCAATGTGTGCCTCAAGGGAATTTAATTCTGGGTGAGAATAACCCGTGAATTAAATTGTATAATGAGAGCTGTTGAATGTCATTATTCCTATAGTTCTAAGTTTTCTCAGCCTACATTTTCAGTGGGAGCTGAGAAGGCCAAGGACACAGGATTGGACATAGCTCCAACAGGAAAGCAGCTGCAAAGGTATCACAGTGCTGTCTGATAGGCTACATGTAGGCCGACGTACCATTGTAGGTGGGGTCTGCGTACCTGCTTTCTTGTAGCTCCCAGACACAGTGGAGTAACTTCCACAGACAGCCTATATTTTATCCAATGGGAACTGAGGTGGAAATGTGCACGGGATTGGAGATAGCTCCCAGAGGAATGTAGCTGCAAAGGTGTCACAAGTTTGACTGATAGACTACACAGGGGACCTACAGATCACTGTAGGTGGGGTCTGGGTATCTGCATTCTTGTAGTTCCCAGAGGCAGTTGCGTAACTTCCACTGGCAGACTGTATTTTTTTAATGAAAGTTTGCAGGTCAAATGTGCGGGATTGAATATAGCTGCCATAGGAAAGCAGCTGCAAGTTCTGTACAACTGTAGGTGGGATCTACGTACCTGCTTTCTTTTAGCTCCCAGACGGCGTGATGTAATTTCTGCCGGCAGCCTGTATTTCAAATGGGATCTCAGCAGGCTAAGTGCAAGGGATTGGAGATAGCTTGCACAGGAAATAAGCTGCCAAGCTGACTGCTAGGCTACAGGGGTGTTGAGGTATCTGCAATGTATTTGTTAGGTTACCTTGGCTGTTACCTAGTTGCAGATAAGCCAGGCAAATCTTTATTATGCAGCGGTGGGAAAACACGGGGGATAGCTCCTCCAGATGTGCTTTGTTGTTAGTTATCATTTACAGGGTTTTTATAAAGCTCAAACAAAAGAATCATATTTGACTGCACAAGCATGCATAAAATGTCCATCTATTGATTTAGTCCTTCACCTTGATTGGTTCCCAACAAGTACAAAATTTCCAAAATCACAGTGATTGGTCAAAAAAAGATATCAGTCCCTTATTTTTAGTAACAACTAAGGTAATATCCAAGGTAACCTAAAAAATACATTTACCAGAGTCTCGTAGCTAAGGTAACAGGTCAATCTAATTGATCTAAATCGTGTTCTACATCTGGAATGTGTATGCAACAATGATCTACTCTGTCTTTTAGGAGGCCACACACCCCATGTTCCTTCAGCAACAGCATGTCTAGAGTCATTCTATTTTGCAATGCCATTCTAGAAGTAGCCTGTAATTGTAAATTCAGTTGTTTAAATCCCTTTCTTGTTACATTTGCCAATCGTTCAACCTGCCCAGTCAATCTATACAGTCACTCTCTATTTCGGTAGGATGCTATAGGACTTAAGAGAGATTCCAGTGCCCACCCAATTTTTACTCCAGTACCTGGATCATTCCAATCATCATCGTCTAATTTTGATATTTTCACTCGTGTCAAATGCAAACTTTCTAAACTGCCCTTAATGGGTGGTTTTTTCCAAGTTGGGCATAATGTAGGCAATCCCAAAGTTATTTGTTTTACTTTCCCATCTACTGGCAGATGAGATGTCCATGTGCCATCACTCATAGCCCAGACCAGATGTCCTGGGCTTGGAATCATATGTCTTTGACATTTAATTCTCCAGAGGCTGGTCACATTTAAGTTGTTCTTCAGTCCTCTGCATAAACAACCAATCTTCAGGGCTATTGTCAATTGCGGTACACGCTGAGCTGCTTGGCTCACTGTGCTGCAATTGTATACTTGTTCACATTCCCACCAAGGAACCTTTTTTTCCTTTTCTCTTGTCGAAGTACTTCTATCTAATACTAACATGCTTACTGTGAATTCAAGTCCATCCCATTCAAAACACCAAGATGTCTTAGTCCTGTATCTGAATTGTAAGTTTACACTAACACCCCAAACTGAATTCCATTCCTCGTTCCTGTTTGCTGTTCTGTTAACCTGTTCACATTCCCATTTCATGGTCATTCGGGACACATTCCTTGTTTTTGGTTCATCATATCTGCACCATCCAACATCTCCAAATCTTCCTATGGCGGTAAATTGAAAATTTAGCAACTTATAAAAGTCCACTCTATTACCAGGGGTTGTCCATTGCTTTCTAATGTAATCTACTCTCTCTTCCCAACTTATCACTGCTTTATGTTTAGAGTGTGCAGTCCTATTTTTTCTTAACAGTATTCAAATTCATAGTTAAGATTCCCCAAGGAGTGGACTCTCCCACTGCCCATGGTATAGGTAGGCAAGCAGTAATTTGGGAGACATTTTGCAGATGTGCGAATTCCTTAACCAAGCCTATCATCAGATTTTCCTCCTGAGTTTTTCCTGGTATTGGAATTACCTGTACCGAGTCTATTTCTGTTTGGGCTGGAGTATGGGCCTGAACATTCAATACAAATTCATTTGACCATCCAATTTTGATCCATGTTTCCACCACCATAGACTGAAAAAACAACAAAACTAAAAACTTAGTCATGTTTCAGAGTTAACCTCAATTTCTCAAGATTTCCCATCACTCTCCCACTTTCATGGACTTGACGGTGCCTTCTTCACCCGAGTGTAGTGGATCCAGGCATCTGTTTCGGCCATCTTGATTGCAGTGAAGGTGGTCAGCAACACCTGGTATGGTCCATTCCACCTTCCTTGCAGAGGATCTTTGTTCCAGGTCTTTATGTAGGCGTAATCTCCAGGCAGGATGTTGTGTACTGGATTTTCCGAAGTCAGAGGTCGATTCCACGCTACTACACTTCGGAGCCTGTTTAGAGTTTTTCCAAGAGAAAGCAAATAGTTATACACATCTTGTTTTCCTGTCACATGCATGTTCGGATTCGGTTAGGAACCTCATAAGATTTTCCATACATTATCTCATAAGGACTTACTGACATTCCACTTCGAGGTTTCACTCTTACTTTGTAGCAATGCAAGCGGAAGTGCCTTAGACCATTTTAATTTAGCCTCCTGACAAATTTTTCTAATTTGTCTTTTTAGGGTCTGATTCATTCTTTCCACTTTTCTACTTGATTGCGGTCTCCAAGGGGCGTGTAAATCCCAGGAAATTCCTAGGACTTTGTTTGCCTCTTGTATCACATTGGCCACGAAATGTGGTCCTCTGTCTGAAGATATTCCAAATGGAACTCCAAACCTTGGAACAATTTCTTGCAGGAGGCATTTAACTGTTTCCTTAGTCTGAGTGGTGCGACAGGGAAAGGCTTCTGGCCATCCTGAAAAGGTGTCAACCCCAACCAACACATATTTATATCCATTGCATTTAGGTAATTCAGTAAAATCAATTTTTCCAATAATCTCCTTCTTCCACTCCAGTTTCTATTTTGCCCATCTGTACTCTTTTTTGTACTATTGGATTGTTCTTTAAACACATTTCACATTTCGCCGATACTGATTTGGCCATTTCCAACATTTGTATTGATATTACACTTCTTTTCAGAAGCTAAGTCATAGCTTCTTCACCCCAGTGACACTCCCTATGCTTTGTTTGCAAAATCTTACTCATGATTAAGGGAAGCAATACTACCTGACCTGTATTTGTCGTCCGCCACCCTTCTGAATTTTTCTCTGCATTTAGTAACTTAGCCAATTTCTCATCCTCCCCTGGATATTTTGATGGCACCTTAGGGAGCGCTACTGTTCTGGTGGGGATGATTGGCATTTGTGAGACAGTGTGTTGTGCTTTTTTCGTAGCAGTCATATCTGCTAATTTGTTTCCATGTCTGATGTGCCTTACAGTGCATGATTGCCACTTGAACTGGTTCCAGCACTGCCGCTAGCAGTTGGAAGATTTCCTATTGATGCTTAATGTTTGTTCCCTTGGAGGACAGTAGTCCTCTTTCTTTCCACAGGGTGCCATGGGCCTGGACTACTCCAAAAGCATATTTTGAATCAGTCCAAATACTAACTCGTTTTCCTTAATTTCAAAGCACGTGTCAATGCAATCAGTTCTGTATTCTTTGCAAGGCACTTACTTCTATTACCATGTTTTCAGTTTTTACCGCATGTCCCGTGTGGCAAGTTCCATTCACGATGAAGCTGCTGCCATCTCTGAACAGTTCCCATTCAGAGTTTTCAAGAGGATCATTCTTCAGTTCCTCTCTGCTGGAATATGTATGTTCAGTGGTTTCAACACAGTCGTTTTCCAGTTGTTGCTCTTCCTGTGAAGTACTCAGAAACACTGCAGGATGTAGAAGGTTAGTTGTTTTAAACAATACAAAATCCTGCTCAGTGAGAATTACCTGGTATTTCATCATTCGACTTGGAGCAAAACGGGCGACATTGGTTATCCCCAAGACTGTGGTTACCATATGTGGGACATAGACTGTAGTAGTCCTTCCTAAGGTCAGCTTTCTTGCTTCTTGGATCAGTGTGATGCAGGCAAGAAGATCATTCCTTGCTCACCAGGTCCAGTTGTTTGGAAAAATATCCCACTGGTCTCTTCCAGCTTCCTAGTTTCTGCGTCAGATCTCCTAGAGCCAAATGCTGTTTTTCATGAGCAAATAACTGAAAGTCTTTGGTTAAATCTGACAAGCCTAAGGCTGAGGCTGTCATCAGAGCTATTTTAAGCTTTCAGAAAGCCTTCTGCTATTCTTTGTCTCATGTAAAAGGGGTAGATTTTGGGTTTAATATAATGGTTTTGCTCTAAGAGCATAATCCATGATCCAGAGCCTGCACCAGCCCATCATTCTTAAAAATGCCCGCAACTCATGCCCACTGCGTGGTTCCAGAAAAGCACAAATCAATTTGGTTTCCATTTGTCCCCAGCCTCCGTTCTCCTTTTGAAATTTCGAGGCCCAAATAGATCACTGTTTGGCTGCTATTTGAGCTTTTTCTTTTGATACCTTGTACCCGTTTAATCCCAAAAAGTTTAAAAGTTCAGTGGTTACCTGTATGGAGGCTGATCTTCCCGTTGTGACAGTTAGGATGTCATCCACATCTTGGAGAAGCAGATGCTCTGGTCTTGGTGTCACTGTCTTTTCATTAGTCCAAAGTTCCAGTTCTTTTGCGAGTTGTCTTCCAAAGACAGTCGGGCTGTTCTTGAATCCATGGAGTAGCCATGTCCATGTTAACTGTACCTTGTGTCCTGTTTGGGGGCTTTCCCACTCAAAAGCAAATAGTTTACGACTTTCTTTTTCCAAAGGGATACAAAAGAAAGCATCTTTTAAATCAAGCACTGTAAACGACTGATAATTTTTTCTCAGAGCTGTTATTAAGGTATATGAATTTGCTACAACTAGATGTATATCTTTCACAATTTGATTTATTTTTCTTAAATCCTGAACTAACCTATACTCTGGCTCACATTCTTTTAGAATTTGATATTTCAGAACTTTGTCAATTAGTACTTTTAATCTTTGCTTTGCCTCAGGTTTTATTGAATATTGTCTCACCCTGATCGTTTTTGCTTTTTCTTTTATTTCAGTTTTTACTGGTTGTGCCAATTTTGATTTTCCTGGAATCTCAGTTTCCCACACTATTGGGATCACTGCACTCTCCACTTTTGGAGGTGATTCTAGCACCTTTGTTTTTTCTTTTATCATCAATATTTGTCCTTCGTTTGATTCAGGTATTTTTAGTAACAAGTCTCCATTTTCAAAGACAATTTGTGCATTTAATTTAGACAACAAGTCCCTCCCCATCAGGGATATGGGACATTCTGAAACACAAAAATTCATATGTTATCACTTTATTGCCAAATTGTAAATTTAAGGGTTGCAAAAATGGTCGATTTTCCTCGTTCCCTGTGGCTCCCACAATATTTGCAGTTTGAGTTCCTATTGCTCCTCTACATGTATTTAAAACTGAATACATTACTCCCATGTTTATATTGGTTTCTATTCTCTGGGTTTTTTTCTTTTCACTCTTCTCTTCTCTTCTCTTCTCTTCTCTTCTCTTCTCTTCTCTTCTTTTTTCTTTTTCTCTTTTTATTTCTTTTTTTTTTGCTTCCTCACTTTATCTCAGTGCTCCTTATAGGAGTCAGTTGATATTTTCTCAGAGAATTAAATCAGAAGGTGAGAAAGGCACTTTCATGTGTACTGGTTCACTCTCCCCAACCCCTTTCCTTAATGGGGCAATTACATGCTGTTTGAATTTAGATTTTATGAGTATCTTTAAGGTGGTTATTAAATGAATACAACATTGAGTTCTCTTGGACACCAATGAGGAAGGTTCTGTGTCAGAGTCCTCATTTTGCCACTTTACTAGTATCTGGACAGGGCTGGGAGCCCTCCCTTGAACCAGAACTCCGGGATGTATCCTGGTCAGGTTGCTGGGTTCCTGTTCAGGTTCATGTTGGGAAGCGGGTAAGTGAGAGAGGATGTATATATAGGAACAGCTCTGCCCGCTTAAGGTTCAAATGTTTAAGATACATTCTTGCTGCAGTGCATGGGGAGCAATGGTTTTGAACCTTTTGTTTTTCTACTGTGAGTGACATTACGCGATTTATTCATTCAGATTCTTTCTGCCATTCAGATTTTTCTCTTAAATAAAAGAACAGATCTACATATGGGACTTTATCTCACTTTTCCTCGCTCTTATAAAACAACATTAATTACAAGATAGTATTATAACATAGTATTCCATTCAGAGGCCACAATTCCTCATCATCCAGAGCATACATTGGCCACGTATGATTGCAATATTCAATAAGCTGCTTTTTACGCAAATCATTATGTATTTCTCTCCAGTGAGCCAAAAGGCAGCCCAAAGGAGAGGTTTTTGGCACAGGGCCTTTATTGTTAGAATTTCCTCCACTAAACAGGTTTGACCACTGAGATGTCATAGCAAAAAATGATGGTGTCCTTCAAAAAAACAGACTTAAACGCACAGTTCAATATTTGTACACATGATTACATTACTCTATATGTTGATCTTTATGAAAATCACCCTTTAATTCCTTCCTGCCAACAGACACCCAGGAGGTGAATTCTCAGGTACTTTGCGATTTAAAAATTCTTTTTAGTTACAGTTACTTTCTCAACAATCATTTCGTTCTTTTGCTTCGCTTCCCTCCGGCTGCACCCCTCGTGGGATCACAGAACCGTGGATCAAAGCTCCGCACTCACTTTGTGCGCAATTGCACGTCTCAGTCACACACACACAGACAGGTCACAACACAATATACAATAATATGCATATATATACACAAAGCAATATACAAACCAATGTACAAATCAATGTACAAACCAAAACCAAGAGGTACCTTACTATATACCTATATACTTAAAAATTACAATTTGCCAATTACCCATGTCAGCCCCACGATCACTTTGTCCGACTTACGGGCTGTAATACCAATGCCAACCCTGTGATCACTTTCGCGTTTGCCTTACGGGCAACACATAGGCTCCCAATACCAATACCAGGATTCTCTAGTCCAACCAAGTGGAACTTACGCTCCGTCTTAGTGACAGACATGTTTGGACTTTCCCTGGGCCCAACCAAGCGGGATCTCCGACACCGCGACTTACAGGCTAGTTCACCAGGTTCCACCCCAAACCAATTAGAAGTGACTTACCACTCCAGGGAACATTATGAGGAGCTGTAAGGGTCGCAGGCGATGGTCCTCCCAGAGAATTCCTTGGTGCCAGCTGGAGTTCGATCAACATCTGTTCCAGTCCACTCTCATTCGCAAGGTCCCACCTGGGTCGCACAAACTGTTGACGGATCCGTAATCGCGAAAAATTTATCTACAGAGGAATGCAGATAAGCAGGCACTTCTTTATTATGCAGCGCTTGGAAAACACAGGTGATAGCTCCTCCATAGGTGCTTCATTGTTAGTTACCATTTTCAGGGCTTTTATACAACTCAAACAAAAGAATCACATTTGCCAACAGAAGCATGCATAAAATGTCCATTTGTCAGTTTAGCCCTTCACCTTGATTGGTTCCCAACAAACAGGTGTGGCATGTAACTCTTGCAGTTTGATCCTTATGTGATTCAAATGAATACTTACTTAATCAATAGGTGTTTGAGTTATTTGCAAGTGCTTTACTAATTGATTGAATTATGACTAAATGATTAACAAGTGCTTAACAAGTGCTTGACTACTTATTGTGATGATAAGTTGTTAAATAAAATAATTCTGTATCTGTAACAATTACAGTCACAAGCAAGGTGAGCGGATTGGTGCCTTGCTGCCCGGATGTTGGGATAACGGGGCTGACAATCAACAGTGTGCCATCTTTGCAGCTGCATTCCTATGGGAGCTATCTCCAATTCCGCACACTTGGTTGGCTAAGCACCCATTAAAAAAAAAACAGGCTGCCTGTAGAAGTTATGCCACTAAGTCAGGGAGCTACAAGAAAGCAGGTACGCAGACCCCACGTACAGTGGTACGTAGGTCCCCGTGTAGCCTATCACCTAACACTTTGTCACCTTGGCAGTTGCATTTCTGTGGGAGCTATCTCCAATCCCACGCACTTTACCTGCTGAGCATCCATTGAAAAAATACAGGCTGCTGGTAGAAGTTACGCCACTGGTGTGACAGCTACAAGAAAGCAGGTACGCAGACCCAACATTCAGTGGTACGTAGGTCCCCATGTAGCCTATAAACCAGCACTGTGCCACCATTGCAGCTACTTTCCTGTGAGAGCTATCTCTAATCCCGCGCACTTGGCCTGCTATACTTCCATTAAAAATAAAGGCTGACGTTAGAAGTTACGCTACTTCCTCTGGGAGCTACAAGAAAGAAGGAACGCAGAGACCACCTACAGTGGTACGTAGGTCCCTGTGTAGCCTATCAGTCAGCAATGTGCCACGTTTGCAGTTGCTTTTGTGTGGCAGATGTCTCCAATCCCATGCACTTGGCCTGCTCAGCTCCCTTTTGAAATACAGTCTGCCAATACATGTTACGCCACTGTGTCAGGGAGCTACAAGAAGGCAGGTATGCAGACCCCACCTACTGCGGTACGTGGGTCTCCGTGTAGCCTATCAACTAGCACTGTGCCACCTTTGCAGCTGCTTTCCTGTGGCAGCTATCTGCAATCACACGCATTTGTTCTTATCAGCTCACTTTGAAAATACAGTCTGCCAGTAGAAGTTACACCACTGCGTCTGGGAGCTACAAGAAAGCAGGCACGCAGAGCCCACCTACAGTGGTAAGTATGTCCCCCTGTACTCTATCAGCCAGTACTGTGCAACCTTTGCAGCTGCTTTCCTGTGGGAGCTGTCTCCAATCCCGCGCATCTGACCTGCTCAGTTCTCATTGAAAATACAGCCTGCTGGTATGTCACACCACTTCATCTGGGAGCTAAAAAGAAGAGGGTACGCATACCCAACCTACAGTTGTACGTAGGTCCTTTTGTAGTCTATCAGTCAGAACTGTGCCACCTTTGCACTTCTTTTCTGTGGGACCTATATCCAATCCTGTGCACTTGGCCTTCTCAGCTCCCATTTGAAATATGGTCTGTTGATAAATGTTACACCACTGCTTATGGGAGCTACGAGAAAGTTGGTAGGCAGAGCCATCTACAGTGGTACGTAGCTCCCCGTGTAGCATATCAGCTAGCACTGTGTCACCTATGCAGCTGCTTTCCTGTGGGAGCTATCTCCAATCTCGTGCATCTTGCCTACTCAATTCCCATTGAAAAAATACAGGCTGCCGGTACAAGTTACGCCACAGCATCTGGGAGCAAAAAAGAAGAGGGTACGCAGACCCAACCTACATTGGTACGTACATCCTTTTGTAGTCTATCAGTCAGAACTGTGCCACCTTTGCACTTTTCTGTGGGAGCTATATCCAATCCCGTGCACTTGGCTGTCTCAGCTCCCATTGAAAATACAGACTACCAGAACATACTACAGTACTGTGTCTGGGATCTACAAGAAAGCAGGTATGCACACCCCACCTACAGTGATTTGTATGTCGTCATATAGCCTATCAGTCTGCACTGTGCCGCACTTGCACTTTCTTTCCATTGGGAGCTATCTCCAGTCTTGCTCACTTGGCCCGCTCATCTCCCATTTAAAATACAGGCTGCCGGCGTAAGCTACTCAACTGTTTCTGGGAGCTATAAGAAAGCAGGTACACAAACCCCATCTACAGTGGTACGTAGAACCCAGTGTAGCCTATCAGCCAGCACTGTTCCATTGTTGCAGCTGCTTTCCTAAGGAAGAAATCTCAAATCCTGCACACTTGTCCTGCTCAGATCCATTTGAAAAAATGCAGGCTACCGGTAGAAATTACATCACAGCGTGTGGGATGCAGGTACACAGACCCACCTACACTGGTACATAGGTCTATCAGCCAGAACTCTACCGCCTTTGCACCTGCTTTCCTTTGGGAACTATCTCCAGTCCCACACATTTGGCCTTGTTATAGATTGCTGTGATAAAGTATACTGGCCAATTTAAGTGACTCATGGATCAAATTTATTAAGCAAGCGGCAAACAAGCAAAACAGCGCTGGGCAGCAGGGAGACTCTGCTCCACCAACGGCGCCCAACACCCCCTTCCCCCGTATCACAGTCCTTTTATACAGTCTTTATCAGTTGGGTTCATCTCTCCCTGGTGTACTCTGCGCATGTGCCCTTCTTGTTACTAGGGAGTCTTCTTCTGCCTCCTGGTGGTCGTAGGGTGGTCGCTGGGATGAGATCAGTATTCTTCCTCTAGTGGGCTGCTCATGAACTCTTCTCTTGGCTCTTATCACCTCATGCACAAGGTATTGTACCTTACATAAGCATCTTACCCAACTGCAGCTGTTCACATTGTAGAAACTTTACAGTTAAAGTTTTACAAGACTTTTACAATGAATTTAAACAGTTCCTTGCACATCTATTCTTTCATGATTTGATTAATGAACATGACCTTTTCCATTACAGCCTGCTCAACTCCTATTTGAAATAAAGGCTGCCCCTACATGTTACGCCACTGCGTCTGGGAGCTAAAAGAAACCAGGTACGCAGACCCTACTGACATTGATACATAAGTCTCCGTGTAGCCTAACAGCCAGCACTTTGTCACCTTTACAGCTACTTTCCTGTGGGAACTATCTCCAGTCCCATGCACTTGACCTGCTCTGCTCCCATTTGAAATACAGGCTGCCGGTAGAAGTTACGCCACTGCGTCCAGGAGCTACAAGGAAGCAGGTACGCAGAGCCCACATACATTGGTACGTAGGTCCCCGTGTAGCCTATCAGCCAGCACTGTGCCACTTTTGAGGCCTTTTTCTTATAAGAGCTATCTCCAATCCCACACACTCACCAGTTTTCTTTGTAATATTCCCTTGTGTTTGTAATAGTTGTTCCTCTTCAATTTTTCCTAGTATATTGTTCTTATTTCAACTTACACAGGCTCTTTTGTTTTTTTTTCCATCTGCGATCCCCTCCGCATTTCATTTGGAGGGGGAGAGGGAGGAGTTGCAATTTTTTTTTTTCCCCTTTGCTATGGCTGGGCAAAACCATGACATTAATTGACGCCCAACGTGGGGCTCGCGAGGTTGAAATAGAACAGAGTGGGTTTAAACAAACTCTTTGTTTACACTCCTGACACTAACTGATTGCTGAGAACAATGTTGGTTGTTATGCTCGTAAGGTGATATTAAATGTCCTCTTATCTGCATCATGTATGTCCTGTGATAGTGTTTCTCGTCTGTGGAAAATGTATGAAAATTCTCATGCTACTGCACTGGATGGGATTAGCTTATGATATGATTTTGTCGGGGTTTATTAAGTTGGGTTGGAATGTGTACATGGCTTTTTTGTCTCTTCCACATTTTCTCCTAGAACTTAATAATGGCACTCAATTTATGGGAAAAACTGACGTGTTTCATTCCTCCCACTATGTCACTTACCCTCATTTCTTCAAGGTGCTTCTAATAGATTCTAACAATAATACTTGGAATGTTCTAATTACCATGTTTGTATTATTTTCCCTTGTTTTCACCTCGGCTTGGATTGTAAAAATTTTTTTTTGGAGAACTGTGAGGTTTTGTACCTTTGTGAGGAGAGGCATACAGAATATGGGAAGGTGTCCAAGGACCTTTCTACCTGTAAAGATTTGGAGAACACACAAACCCATTCCTAATTCATCTGTGCCAGAACCAGTTGCTGTTCTGACTCCAGCAGTGGATGTTGCAATCAACTCAGCTGTGCCAGAACCAGTTGCTGTTCCGACTCCAGCAGTGGATGTCCCTGTTGCAGCTGTGAACACTCACACCCAAGCAGAAGACTCTGTTGCTGTTACCACTGTGGACATTCATATCCAGACAGTAGACACTGTTGCTGTTACCACTGTGGACACTCATACCCAGACGGTGGATATTGTTGCTGTGTCCACTCAAACTCAGACTGCTGCTGCTACAACTGTGGATGCTCAAACCCAGACTGTTGCTGTTAAAACTGCGGCTACTCAAACCCAGGTAACTGATACATTTGCTTTTGAATCAGAGTATCAATTTGTTCCAGTATTAGTTGCTCCTGTACAGAAAAAAGTAATACAGAAAAAAACAGTTCGCAGCACTAAGAATGAAGATGAACAAGGGATATCACAGAAGGAAGAAGAGTTGATGTGGGGAATTTTGTGGAGACTTGGCTAGAGGAAAGAGGACATGATAGAATACAGCTGGTTAGGCAGTAAGCATTAAGCAATAAGATATTGGACCCTTGCGCAAGGATGTGAGAGCAAGAGAGTTGTATGATAACAGGATGAGAAAACAGGAGCTTAGTTTGGGTTGAGCAGCCACAAGCATCCGAAGTATGTTGAAACAGGGGCTAGGTTTGCATCTAACTGGGAACCAATGATGAGCTTAGCTTTTACAATATGTATGAGCCTGATTATTGTATCTATAAAAGAGTTGTATCTTTGCAAATAAAGTTGAGACTTGTTGCACTACAGGGTGGGCTTGTCTCCCGTCGTCTTCAGCAAGATGGAGCCAGAGTGCACCTGGGGAGGGTTGAGGCCGACCCCTCGGGTTCTGGAGTCGGGGATACAGAGGATCCGAGGCCCGATACACTCCAACCGAGAAGGAGATACTGGCGGCATATGAAGGAGTTCAAGCTGCGTCAGAAGTAATTGACACAGAAACACAACTCTTCCTAGCACCTCGACTGCCAGTGCTGGGCTGGATGTTCAAGGGGAAGACATTCCTTATATATCATGCAACTGATGCTACATGGAGTAGGTGGATCGCACTGATCACACAACGAGCTCGCATAGGGAAGCCTAGCTGCCCTGGGATTCTGGAGGTGATCACAAACTGACCAGAGTGCGAAGATGGTGAAATATCACCAGAGAAGGTGACACGTGTGTACGAGGCCCCATCGTATGATGAACTGCCAGAAGTTGAGAAGCGGTATGTCCTGTTTAGAGATGGGTCCTGCTGCCTTGTGGGAAGGCATCGGAGATGGAAGACAGCTGTATGGAGTCCCCTACACAAAATTTCAGAAGCTGCAGAAAGAGAGGGTGAATCCAGTCAGTTTGCAGAGGTAAAAGACATCCAGTTGGCTTTAGACATTGCTGAATGGAAAAAAAGGCCAAGGATCTACCTCTACACTGATTTGTGGATGGTGGCAAACGCTCTTTGGTTTGGCTACAGCAATGGAGACAGAACAACTGGCAATGACGGGGCAAACTCGTCTGTGCTGCTCCACTATGGCAGGACATCGCTGCTTGAATGGGGAAACTAGTTGTGAAGGTGCACCATGTACATGCTCACGTACCCAAAAAGCGGGCCATGGAAGAACCTCTGCATAACGCGCAAGTTGACAAGGCTGCTAAGTTTTCTCAGATAGCTCTGAGCCAGACCCACTTCTGGGGCTGAGCCAATTAGACGCCTCCACGATCACTTTTTAACAAGAAGCCAGAAGGTTTCTTCCTCCATCTTCTTCTTTCTTCTGCCCTTTCTTCTTCTGGCTGGTGGTGGTGCTAAGAGTAGGAACAGTGAGAGAAACAACTATGTGGACTCCAAGGTCAGTGATGAAAGAGAGAAGGAGGTGTGCTGGAGCATAGACTCCTATGCATTCTATGGGGAGAACTGGTGAAGCTGAGATTTATTTTCATTTCTATAAAGACTCCACATCAACGGTAGAGACTCATTTTGATAATGAGCCTGTATCAGGGGCAGAGACTCATTTTGCTAAAGCTGGCCCCAGACCAGGGGCAGCGATTCACTTCATTAAAAGCCCCAAGCCAGGGACAGTGACTATGGCCGGAAGAGGCCGTGTCCCAAGGAAGGGACCCAATATCCACAGCTTTAAGTGTAGGGAGAAACCCACAACAAAGCAGCTCATTAAACTTATGCCCAGAAGAGACCTCGTCCTCAGAGCAGAAACTGCAACCATGGAAAGGTATCCACACCAGAGATATTCACCAAGGGCTGCGTCCTGTGTGAGGGACCCTGTATCAGCAGAAGCCACAGCTATTGGGAACAATCCACACCAGAAAAGCTTGTTAAGTACTGTGTCCCAGGGGAGGAACCCCGTGTTGGAGCAGGGGAAGAATGCCAGCAGTCATCCTCATCTGAGAAGACAGAAGCGGCAGAGCCCATCTGTGGGACACTGACCACATTCCTTATTTCCTGCCCCCTGAGCCATTTAGCGGGGAAGAGGTAGAGATATCAGGAGCAGTGAACTGGGCCCGGGAAGAAAGGAGGGATGGGGGAGGGAGATCTTAAAGTGCTGGTTGTAATTTTCTCATCATCCTACTCCCTTTTTGCTTTTATTCCGTTCTGTTTCTTCTAGAATAAACTTTCCTACTTTCCTCTCTAAGTTGAGTACTGGAATCTGTTTTGCCCAGAATCATAATTGGCAGTGAGCCCTCCCTGCCCTTGTCTCAATCCACAACAACCTTGCTTATCTTTTTACTCCCATTTCGCTGGGGCCTCCTCCATCCTTACGAGGGTGGGGGTGAATGGGGGCACCGAGCGAGAGACTGTCGTGGTGCTGCTGTGCTAGCTGGGCAAAACCACAACACATAGGATGGTTGGAAACATATCCTGTGGGTCATGCCACCGCCCGGAACACTATTCAGGGCCTTGAAAGGAAAGTCCTCTGGTGACATGCCACCCCAGAAAGAATTGAATCAGACAATGGGACACACTTCAGAAATAACCTCATAGATGCCTGGGCCCAAGGGCACAGCATTGAATGGGTTTATCATATTCCCTTATCAGGCACCAGCCTCAGGAAAAGTTGAGAGATTCAATGGGTTCTTGAAACCATACTGAAAGAAACGGGAGGTGGAACTTTCAAGCATTGGGATACACACTTGGAAAAGGTCACCTGGTTAGTCAACTCCAGAGGATCTGTCAATCGAGTTGGCCCTGCCCAATCAGAACCCTTACACATTGTAGAAGGGGACAAAGTCCCTGTGGTACATATAAAAGACATGTTAGGGAAGGCAGTCTGGGTGATTCCTGCCTTAGGTGAAGGCAAACCCATCTGTGGGATTATTTTTTCTCAGGGACCTGGGTGTACTTGGTGGGTGATGTGCAAGGATGGGGAGACTCAATGTGTGCCTCAAGGGAACTTGATTCTGGGTGAAAATAACCCGTGAATTAAATTGTATAATGATAGTTGTTGAATGTCATTAATCCTATAGTTGCTCTATGTTATGCATATGTAGATGATTATGCTGTGTAAACCTAGACATGACGTGTAGATGGTATAGAATAAGGGGTGGAATTTCCTGGTTTGAGCTAGGATAGAGTTAATTCCTAGGAGGAACCAGGAAAGGGTACAGCCTGAACAGATAACCCAGGCTGGCCAGTAGGTATTCCATACCATCCCAGTGTCATGCCCAGTATATAGGTGGAGGCTAGCCGGAAGAAGCTCTCTTCCGGGGTCGCGGGCTCTCGGTCGCCTGTCCGGAGCGGTCGCTTTGGTTGGGTTCCGGGTGGTGAGTAACTGCATCACTCACCAGTTTTCTTTGTGATATCCCCTTATCTTTGTTATAGTTGTTCCTCTTCAATTTTCCCTAGTAAATTGTTCTTATTTCAACTTACATGGGCTCTTTTTCTTTTTTTTTTTTTTTTCCTCTTTGATCACCTCCGCATTCCGCTGGGAGGGGGAGGGGGAGGAGTCACGGGGTTTTTTTTTCTACTTTTCTCCCTTTGGGTAAAACCACGACACAGTTACTTTCCTGTGACAGCTTCCTTCAGTCCTGTGCACTTGGCCTGCTCAGCTTCCGTTTGAAATACAGACTGCCGGTAGAAGTTACGCCACTGCCACTAGGAGATACAAGAAAGCAGGTACACTAACCCCACTACAGTGTTACGTAGATCCCCATGTAGCTTATCAGCTAGCACTGTGTCACCTTTGCAGCTGCTTTCCTGTTGGCGTTATCCACCAGCATAGCAGCTAGCACTTTGCCACTGTGGTAGTTTGAGCCTGGCTGGATGCCAGGTGCCCACCACAGCGCTCTATCCCCCACCTTCCCCAGCAAGCCGGGGAAGGGGAGAAAATAAGATGGGAGTAATGTGGGTTGAGATAAAAGCAGTTTAATAAAGAAACAGCAAAGCCGCAGTCGCGGGAAGCAAAGCAAAAGCAGATAAAGCTGTTACTCTCTACTTCCCATTTGCAGCGATGTCCAGAAATCTCCCAAGAAGCAAGGCTTTGGTAAGCATAGCAGTTGCTTTTGGAAGGCCAGAAATTAATCTTGCCTCCCCTTTCTGCTCCTCTCCCCCAGTTTATATTAGTGAGCTGACGTCATATGGTATGGAATGTCTCCTTGGTCAGCCTTATGAGATAATGTATGGAATACAGGAAATAGCTCGTGCAGTCGCCCTTGGGCCCATCTGTGGTCCATGTAGAAATATGATTTAGCTAAGACTATAGGATATTAGTTAGCTTTGATCTTTAGGCCTTGTTGTGCTAGCATGGAAAAATGCTGAGGGCAGTGAAAAGCACAGTATGTAGAAGTACGTGCAAAAGAACAGGAATTTGGCGGAAAGACAGAAAACTTGTGGTTAGAGATAGGGACATGGTGCTTAGTAACAGACTGCTATGAGACTGCTAAGTAAACCTTGAAACTTATCTAATCTTGTGAAACAATAGCCCTTTGGAAGAATCGCGTGCCTTTTTGTCAGCCTATTAGGAGCTTAGCTTTTGCAATATGTATGAGCTAATTAAGTGAATGGTTCAATCAGCATGTAACGCGTTGACTTTAAGAAGATATAAAAATGTTGCTTGTATTCAATAAAGCGGACACTTTGCTTGCATCAAGTTGCGTCTCCGTCTCTCAATCGCGGCAAATGGTGACCCCGACGTGATCTTTTGTGAAGAGTCCGTCGGAGACAGATAATCACCTATCTGGTGGCGTGCTGCGAGTCCCGCAGAACTGAAAGGAGCTGCTGAAACGAAGCAGGAAAAGCCGGTTAATCACCCCCGTCTGGAACGAGAGGTGAGCTGCGGGAAACTGAAAAATGGGGAATCAGACAAGTTCTCCTGAAAGAGACGTTTATGAACTAATGGAAGCTTTGCTTGAAAAGCATGGAAAAAAGACCATTTCGGGTCAGGATCTTAAGTTGATCCTTAAATGGGTCCAGGTTAAGATCCCCACGGTTACTGCCTCTTCAATTTTTACTCAGGAACTTTGGGATGATGTGGGGGTAAAATTATGGGACGCAGCTACTTCTGGAAATGAGGAGGCACAACGAATGCTCCCACGGTGGAGATCGATTTATGAGACGGTAAAAGCGCAGGAGCAAAGCCAGGGAGACTCAGAGGGGGAAGCGCAGCCCTCAGCACCACCACTTCCCGCTGTTTCGTCACCCCCCCCGTTAGCCTGTGCTGCAGGTTACCCACCAGAGGATGATCCTTTTGATCCGGGACCCATTGACCCTGAAAAAGAGCCTGATCTTTTCCCTCCTGGCCCCCATGATGTTTGGGGAGAGATTAAGCGCCAAGCGCTGAAGGAAGGGGAATTAGAAATAGCAAAAACCATAGTGGCTCCTGTAATTTATAAAGGAAGGGGGGGGGGCGGCTCAATGGGAATCGCTATCTTTCTCAGTGATTAAGGAATTGCGTCGTACGGTTACTGAGCACGGACTGTCCTCTCCTTATTTTGTGAGTCTTTTGTCTTCTGTATTCGATACATATGTCATGACGCCGCATGATTTAAAATCTCTTGTGCGATTGTTGTTAACCCCGACTCAGTATACAATGTGGGAATCTCAATGGAGGTCAAGGCTACAAACAATTTTATTGGGGTATGCGGGGCACGCTAATGCCGCTTTAGCAGCTTTAACTATGGAACATCTTACTGGGACAGGGCAACACGCAGACCCAGCCGCTCAGGCTAGAGACATCCCCCGAGACGCTTTAGAAGCGGTCCGGGAGGAAGCGAGAAGAGCCTTAATGAAAGTTCCGGATTTCCAAAAGCCTCAAAAGGCGTTTACTAATATCACCCAAGAGCCTCGAGAATCGTATATGCAATTTATAGATAGGCTGAAACAGGCTCTAGATCGGCAAATAGATAATGCCGAAGCTCGGGAGATCCTATTGCTGAAATTAGCGGTAGAAAACGCTAACGCTGATTGCAAAAAACTTTTAAAATCGCTCCCGAATCAAAACCCTACGATAGTTGAGATGATTGAGGCTTGTAACAGGATTGGCACGGTGGATCATAAATATGAAGCAATGGCCGCCGCTTTTGCAGCCATGCAGGGGCCCGTGGGAGGTAATGAAAGGCAGAAATGCTTTGGTTGTGGGAAACCAGGGCATATCAAAAGAGATTGTCGTAACATTGGACTTGGAAAGAGACCCCCAGCACCTAGCGTTTGCCCTAAATGTCAGAAGGGACGGCATTTTGCGAACCAATGCAAATCCAAATTTGATGTGAATGGGCGTCCTATACCGGGAAACCGGCAGCTGAACGCGAATCCGCGGCGCGTGCAGACACAAATTCCGCGACCGGCCCCGGTGCCCCTCCGTACGCAGGGGGGGTGGCAGGAAACCGGAGGGTTTCTGACCTCTGCCCAGCAACCACAGGGAGCGCCGGCTTGGACCTGGCAACCTCCCACACAGTAACTTTACTTGATTCCTCTGTTCACCTGTTATCTACTGAAGTTACTGACCCTTTACCACTACAGACCCAAGCATTATTAATAGGGAGGTCATCTGCTACCCTGTCGGGTCTTTTTGTATTGCCAGGAGTAATTGATTCTGATAGTGAATCGGAAATTAAAATCATGGCTTGGACTCCGTTTCCACCTTGTACCATACCAAAAGATAGTAAAATAGCACAATTGATTTTAATCCCTAAAGCAACTAGCCTCCAGTCTGATGGCCAGCCGAAACAAAGACAGGGAGCTTTTGGCTCTACAGGAGTGCCTGAGATTTTATGGGTTCAATCTATCACCCAGAAGCGCCCCATGTGCCGCTGTACTTTAGTTCGCGGGGATCACCGAGTGGTTTTAAGTGGAATCATTGATACAGGGGCAGATGTTACAGTTATTTCCCAAGCTAAGTGGCCCCCACAATGGCCACTGGCAAATGTTTCTCAGGCGCTGGCTGGGATAGGGGGCTATGGAACTAGCCGACAAAGCTCTGATTTGATTCAGATTCAGGATTCGAACGGTCAAACAGCTTCTGTTAAACCATTTGTTTTACCTGTCCCTATGGTTTTATGGGGACGCGACGTGTTATCTCAATGGGGAATGTTTATTCAAACTACCCAAAAGCCTTTTTAGGTGGAGCCATTGCAGGGCGTGAAACCCTAAAATTAACCTGGAAGACCGATTCTCCTGTTTGGGTCGATCAATGGCCCCTACCTATAGAAAAACTTCACGCCCTCCAGGAGTTAGTTGCAGAACAGCTCTCTGAGGGGCATATTGTTCCCTCTACAAGTCCCTGGAATTCGCCAATTTTTGTTATCCGAAAACAGACTGGCAAGTGGCGCTTGCTCCATGACTTGAGAAAAATTAATGATGCTATGGAGAACATGGGAGCCCTACAATCCGGGCTACCATCACCAACCATGATTCCTCGTGATTGGCATTTAACTGTCATTGATCTTAAAGATTGTTTTTTTAATATCCCACTGCATCCAGACGATGCCCCTAAATTTGCCTTTTCAGTCCCTAGCATCAATATGCAAGCTCCTTTGCAGAGATACCACTGGGTTGTGCTGCCACAAGGAATGAAAAATAGCCCCACAATATGTCAATGGTTTGTAGTGAGAATGCTTAGCCCTGTTAGGGTTGCAGTACCTAAAGTACTGATATATCATTACATGGATGACATTCTAGTGGCAGCTCAGCGCCAAGAAGTCATGGAGGAGGCCGTAGCCCTTGTCATGGCTGCTGTAAAATCAGCAGACCTCTGTATCGCACCCGAGAAAGTACAAAAATTACCACCTTGGAAATATCTAGGATGGCGTATTAGAGCTCAGACTATTGTTCCACAACCTTTACAGATTCATGCTACTGTAAGAAATTTACATGACATACAAAAGCTGTTGGGAACAATTAACTGGGTACGGCCTTTACTTGGTATTACAAATACAGATCTAAGTCCATTATTTCAAATGCTTAAAGGGGATACAGACCTATGCGCCCCACGGAGCCTTGACAATGCGGCTATGAATGCGTTACAAAAGGTTGCCACAGCAATTACCAGCAGACAAGCGCAGCGGTATGCACCTGAGTTGCCTTTTCAACTCATCATCTTAAACCCTGTATGGCAACCTCATGCGTTGATCTTTCAGTGGGACAACCAGAAACCGGACCCTTTGTTAATTATTGAGTGGATTTTTCTACCCAACCAAGCAACAAAAACTATTTCGACACAGCATGAAATGTTTGCATCCCTTGTCATCAAGGCTCGACAGAGACTGTTAACTTTGGCAGGAACAGATTTTACCCTTATTTGCTTACCAGTAACAGCAGTTTATTTGCAATGGTTATTGCAACAATCGGATGCTTTGGGGACAGCTTTAGTCAACTATGCAGGTCAACTTACCTCGCATCCACCTTCTCATAAACTGTTACACGCTGATTTTCACCTATTGCCGATGCCAAAAAGAAGTGATCAGCCTCTACAGGCCTTTACTGTTTTTACAGATGGATCGGGAAAAACCCACAAGTCTGTCATTCTTTGGTGGGATGATAAGTCTGGACGTTGGGACTCTGATGTAGAAACTGTACAGGGTTCTCCTCAAATAACAGAATTGTCGGCTGTGGTTCGTGTCTTTCGGAAATGGTCTATTCCTCTCAATGTAATTACTGACTCTGCTTATGTTGCAGGAATTGTTCAACGAGCAGAGGCCTCGGTACTCCGTGATGTTTCTCATGTCGCCTTATTCACTCTGTTACAAGAACTTATCTTTCTTTTAAACTCTCGCCGTCATCCCTATTTTATTATGCATGTTAGGTCCCATACCTCCTTACCTGGGTTTATTGCAGAAGGAAACCGACAGGCTGATGTGCTTACGTTACCCGTACAGGTGTTACCTGACCGTTTAGCACAAGCTCGACTTAGCCATTCTTTTTTTCACCAAAATGCCGGAGGCCTAAAACGACAGTTTAACCTTACGCCTCAGCAGGCTAATAGTATTATTGCCACTTGTCCCGACTGTCAAAGACATTCTTTTCCTTCTATAGCAGGAGGGGTTAATCCCAGGGGTTTGCAAAGCCTTCAATTATGGCAAACAGATGTTACCCATTTTGCCGAATTTGGGCGTTTGAAGTATATTCACCGTTCTATTGATACATTTTCTGGAATGCTGTTTGCTTCTTGTCATGCCGGAGAAAAGGCACAAGATGTTCGCAAACATCTAATGTGTGCTTTTGCTACCCTGGGAGTGCCCTCCCAGATAAAAACAGACAATGGCCCTGCATATATCTCTAAATCTTTAACTGATTTCTTTGTATCCTGGGGAGTTTCGCATACCACTGGCACCCATCCGTACAGGATCAGATGTGAAGAATATCCTCTACACTGCCGCTGGAGAGCATGATCTCACCTGGAGCCTCTGGCAGAAAACATCTGGAGAAACCCAAGGTCGACCATTAGGGTTTTGGAGACGAGGATATGGAGGATCAGAAGCCCACTACACCCCAACTGAAAAAGAAATACTAGCAGCATATGAGGGACTTCGAGCTGCTTCAGAAGTCATTGGCACAGAAGCTCATCTCCTCTTGGCACCATGTCTGCCTGTGTTACACTGGATGTTCAAAGGGAAGACCCCTTCTATACATCATGCAACCAGCGCTACATGGAGTAAGTGGATGGCGTTGATTACACAACAATCTCGGCTGGGGAAATCTAATCGCCCAGGAATCCTGGAAGAAATCATGGACTGGACAGAAGGCAGAGATTTTGGAGCATTGCCTTAGGAAGTAGCTCGAGCCCAAGAGGCAACACCATATAATGAACTATCAGAAGATGAGAGGCATTATGCTTTGTTTACTGATGGGTCCTGCCGCGTGGTAGGAAATCATCGTAAGTGGAAAGCTGCTGTGTGGAGTGCCACACGAGGAGTTGTTGAGGCCACTGAAGGAGAAGGTGAGTCAAGTCAGTTTGCTGAAGTGAAAGCTATCCAACTAGATCTAAAGATTGCAGAACAAGAGAAGTGGCCAGTATTCTATATTTATACTGACTCCTGGATGGTGGCTAATGCCCTATGGGGATGGCTACAACAATGGAAGAAGACCAACTGGCAGCGCAAGGGTAAACCCATCTGGACTGCTGCATTATGACAAGACATTGCTGCTCGGGTGGAAAATATGACTCTGAAAGTACGTCATGTAGATGCTAACGTGCCAAAAAGCCATGCCAATGAAGAACAATGGAACAACCAACAGGTACACAAAGCTGCCAAAATTGAAATAGCTCAGGTAGACCTAGACTCGGAGCGTAAAGGTGAGCTATTTATAGCTCGATGGGCCCATGAAACATCAGAGCATCTGGGAAGAGATGCAACATATAGATGGGCTCGTGATCGAGGGGTGGACTTGACCATGGAAGCCATTACACAGGTCACCCACGAATGTGAAACATGTGCTGCAATCAAGCGAGCCACACAAATCAAGTCTCCCTGAAACAGAGGCCGATGGCTGGGTTTTCAATATGGTGAGGCCTGGCAAATTGACTATGTTGGACCGCCACCACGAACACATCAAGACAAGCGTTATATACACACCATGGTGGAAGCAACTACGGGTTGGTTGGAAACATACCCTGTAAACAATGCCACTGCCCGAAATACTGTCTTGGGTCTTGAAAGGCAAGTTTTGTGGCGACACGGCACTCCAGAAACAATTGAATCAGACAATGGGACTCATTTTAGAAATAATCTCATAAACTCCTGGGCAAAGAAACATGACATTGAGTGAATAAACCACATCCCTTGTCACCCACAAGCCTCTGGAAAGACTGAGAGATATAATGGATTACTTAAGACCATGTTGAGAGCACTGGGCAATGGGGCATGGAAGCAGTGGGATAAAAATTTAGCAGAAGCCACTTGGCTGGTCAATAGCAGAGGTTCAACTAACCATCCTGGTCCTGCCCAAACAAAACCACTACATACTGTGGGAGGAGATAAGGTCCCTTTAGTGCACCCAGGGAAATGGCTGGGGAAGGCAGTATGGGTTGCACCTCCCATGAGAAAGGGCAAACCCATTCGTGGGATTGTCTTTGCTCAAGGGCCTGGTTGTACTTGGTGGGTGATGAGAAAGGATGGGGAAACTCGATGTGTACCTCAAGGAGACTTAACCTTGTGGGAAAAATAACCTGTTATGTGAGTTATCTGTTGTAGATGAACTTTGCAAGAAAAACCGGACAAGTGGACAAACCAAGCCGGTGCTGGTGCCCAACACTAAACATACTGTTTCCCCTGGCCTGGATATCCATCTTGATGGATGAGACAGAAGTTATGGCCTGCTCCAGTGAACATCTACAGAGGATGAAAGATATAATAATGTTGTTTGTTTGTTTGATGCAAGATGCAAGAGGGAATACAAGAATGATGTTTGTCTGTTGAAGAGTGGGAATACTGGTTAATGAGAGTATATAAGAATGTATATGGGTTGTTAAGATGGTTTGTCGGAGCATGACATAAATGGTATGGAATAAGGGGTGGAGACTGTAGTGGGTCTGGGATGGTAGTGATTTTCCACAGCAGCTCCTGCAGTGCTGTGCTTACTGTTGATATCAATATTATGACTAACGCTTGCACAGCATGAGGGCTGTCCCTCCAGCATTCCTTCCCCCACCTTCACCAATAGCTGTGGGTGGGCATGATCTTGGGAGGGACTATGGCCAGGACAGCTGACCCAGGTTGACCAAGGAGATATTCCATTCCATATGACATCAGCTCAGTAATATAAACTGGGGGAGAGGAGCAGGAAGGGGAGGCGAGATTCATTTCTGGTCTTCCAAAAGCAACCGCTACGCGTACTGCAGCCCTGCTTCTCGGGAGGTGGCCGGACATCGCTGCTGATGGGAAGTAGAGAGTAACAACTTTATCTGCTTTCGCTTTGCTTCCTGCGTGCGCGGCTTTGCTGCTTGTTTATTAAACTGCTTTTATCTCAACCCACGAGACTCCCATCTTATTTTCTCCCCTTTCCTGGCTTGCTGAGGAGGTGGGGGATAGAGCGGTGTGGTGAGCACCTGGCATCCAGCCAGGCTCAAACTACCACAGAGGTTCCTTAACCCAATCCGAACATGCATGTTAAAGGAAAACAAGATGTGTATAACTATTTACTTCCTCTTGGAAAAAACTATAAACAGGCTCCGAAGTGCAGTAGTGTGGAATAAACCTCTGACTTTGGAACATCCAGTACACAACATCCTGCCTGGAGATTATATCTACATAAAGACTTGGAATGAAGAACCTCTGCAAGGAAGGTGGAAGGGACCATACCAGGTTTTGCTGACCACCTTCACTGCAATCAAGATTGCCGAAACAAATGCCTGGATCCACTACACTCGGGAGAAGAAGATACTATCAAGCCCATGGAAGTGGGAGAGTTGTAGAAGATCTTGAGAAATTGAAGTTAACTCTGAAACATGACTAAGTTTTTGGGGTTTTTTTTTTTTTCAGTCTATGGTGATGGAAACATGGATCAAAATTGGATGGTCAAATCGATTTGTATTGAATGTTCAGGCCCATACTCCAGTCCAAACAGAAATAGAATCGCAACAGGTAATTTCAATACTAGAAAAACTCAGGAGGAAAATCTGATGATAGGCTTGATTAAGGAATTCGCACATCTGCAAAATGTCTCCCAAATTACTGCTTGCCTACCTATACCATGGGCAGTGGGAGAGTCTATTCGTTGGGGAATCTTAACCATGAATTTGAACACTGTTAAGAAAAATGGGACTGCACACTGTAAACAAAAAGCAGTGATAAGTTGGGAAGAGAGAGTAGATTACACTAGAAAACAATGGACAATCCCCGGTAACAGAGTGGACTGTTATAAGTTGCTAAATTTTCAATTTACCGCCATAGGAAGATTTGGAGATGTTGGGTGGTGCAGATATGATGAACCAAAAACAAGGAATGTTTCCCGAATGACTATGAAATGGGAATGTGAACAGGTTAACAGAACAGCAATCAGGGAGGAGGAATGGAATTCAGTTTGGGGTGTTAGTGTAAACTTACAATTCAGATACAGGGCTAAGACATCTTGGTGTTTTGAATGGGATGGACTTGAATTCACAGTAAGCAGGCTAGTATTAGATCGACGTACTTCGACAAGAGAAAAGGAAAAAAAGGTTCCTTGGTGGGAATGTGAACAAGTATACAATTGCAGCACAGTGAGCCAAGCAGTTCAGCGTGTACCCCAATTGGCAATAGCCCTGAAGATTGGTTGTTTATGCAGAGGACTGAAGAACAACTTAAACGTGACCAACCTCTGGAGAATTAAATGTCAAAGATATATGATTCCAAGCCCAGGACATCTGGTCTGGGCTATGAGTGATGGCACATGGACATCTCGTCTTCCAGTAGATGGGAAAGTTAAACAAATAACTTTGGGATTGCCTACATTATGCCCAATTTGGAAAAAATCTCCCTTTAAGGGCAGTTTAGAAAGTTTGCATTTGACACAAGTGAAAAGATCAAAATTAGACGATGATGATTGGAATGATCCAGGTACTGGAGTAAAAATTGGCTAGGCACTGGAATCTCTCTTAAATCCTATAGCATCCTACCGAAATAGAGAGTGGCTGTATAGATTGACTGGGCAGGTTGAACGGTTGGCAAGTGTGACAAGAAAGGGATTTAAACAACTGAATTTACAATTACAGGCTACCTCTAGAATGGCATTGGAAAATAGAATGACTCTGGACATACTGTTGCTGACGGAACATGGGATGTGTGGCCTCCTAAAAGACAGAGTAGACCATTGTTGCATACACATTGCAAATGTCACCACAGATGTAGAAGACGATTTAGATCAATTAGACAACATAGAAAGGGAAACACAGGAAATTAGGGAAGACATGAACACAAGCTGGATAGAAAAAGTTTTTGAGGGACTGGGCCTGGACCTAAAATCCTGGATAAAGTCACTGACTGAAATACTTTTGTTATTGAGTATAATGTTTTTGGCCATCTATTTGGCATATTGCTGCATCAAAAGAGAAATAATACAAAGAACACAATGGAGCAATAGAATCTTGACAGCATGGACAAGAGACAATGATCAGTTCAAAGGTAATCCACCACCATATGACAATCATGGGGAAATGTTGCCAATACACAGTTATTTTAGTTAACAACTTATCATCACCATAAGTAATCAAACACTTGCTAAGCACTTGTTAATCACTTTGTAATACTTTAATCAATTAGCTAAGCACATGCAAATGACTCTATTATAAGTTGCTGTGAATAAGTTTACAGGCCAATTTAAGTGACTCATAGATCAAATTTATTAAGCAAGCGGCAAATAAACAAAACAGCGCTGAGAGGCAGGGAGACTCTGCTCCACCAACGGCGCGCGACCCCCCGTCCGTATCAGAATCCTTTTATACAGTCCTTATCGGTCGGGTGCATCGCTCCCTGATGTACTCTCGCATGTGCCCGTCTTATTACTAGGGCGTCTTCTGCCTCCTGGTGGTTGTAGGATGGTCGCTGGGATGAAGTCAGTAGTCTTCCTCTAGTGGTCCACTCATGAACTCTTCTCTTGGCTCTTATCAGCTCATGTGCAACCTATTGTACCTGCTATAAGCATCTTAGCCAACTGCACCTGTTCACATTGTAGAAACTTTATGGTTAAAGTTTTACAAGACTTTTACAATTACTTTAAACGGTTCCTTGCACAACTATTCTTTCATGATTTGATTAACGAACATGACCTCTTCCATTACAATCCCCCCTTTTCTTTTCCTCATTTCGTTCATCAAATCTCCTAAGAACATCTTTAGCCATTTCACTTATTTCATCCTCTCCGTTGGCTAACTGCTCGTATTGCTTCCTAACCAGCATTAAGTGGACTGCTTCTAGCCTGGTTTTTACAATCTCAATTTGAACACAGAAGGCCCAGTTGTCAGCACTAATACCAGTAGAATGACGGGCCCAGCTATAGCTGACAACAACGTCTCGTGAGCCAAGGACAATAGTTGAACCATGACTTATACCAAACTTATTGCTGTTCCCTTTCTTGTTTTCGTTTCTCCAAGCCCTGTCGTAATTTTGTCATCGTGTCTTTCACTATACCGGTATGATCTGCATAAAAACAGCATTCTACCCCTACAGCTGCACACAGTCCCTCTTGTAAAAACAACAGATCCAACCCCCGGTAATTTTGTAAAGCTTGGAATTTCTGGTTCTGCTGCACTAGAGATGTAATCCCGGTCCCTTCTCCCGCTGCCCCAATTGCCATCAAGGTAGCTATATTTAGGGCTGTGAAAGGCTCCGGCTTGTGCCGGAGCACCCTGATATTCCAATGATTATAGACAAACTCTTCAGGGTGATTATAAAATGTGTGGAACAATGGTTACCTGAATACAATATTCACTGCTGGCATTAAATACCTTTAAAAAGGCATGGGGTTACACCGATTCTCGAACAAACCCACTTGGAGCCATTCACAGGTCAGATTGCCTCATAAAATGGGGGGTTCATGCTATAACATAGCCAGCAGCAGGATAGTTAACCACTCCATCAGCCAGATAACAACATACCGTCCCCGGATAATGGATGTAGTGGGTCTGCGATGGTAGTGATTTTCCACAGCAGCTCCTGCAGTGCTGTGCTTACTGTTGATATCAATATTATGACTACCGCTCGCACAGCATCAGGGCTGTCCCTCCAGCATTCCTTCCCCCACCTTCACCAATAGCTGTGGGTGGGCATGATCTTGGGAGGGACCATGGCCAGGACAGCTGACCCAGGCTGACCAAGGAGATATTCCATACCATATGACGTCAGCTCAGGAATATAAACTGGGGGAGAGGAGCAGGAAGGGGAGGCAAGATTCATTTCTGGCCTTCCAAAAGCAACCGCTACATGTACTGAAGCCCTGCTTCTCGGGAGGTGGTCGGACGTTGCTGATGGGAAGTAGAGAGTAACAGCTTTATCTGCTTTTGCTTTGCTTCCCGCGACTGCGGCTTTGCTGTTTCTTTATTAAACTGCTTTTATCACAACCCACGAGACTCCCATCTTATTTTCTCCCCTTCCCTGGCTTGCTGAGAAGGTGGGGGATAGAGCGGTGTGGTGGGCACCTGGCATCCAGCCAGGCTCAAACTACCACACCTTTATCAAATAAAATAATACTTTTCTTTTTAGTTTTTCACTCCACATTCTTTTAGGTGCAACGCTTTTGCCCTTCTTAGAGGTAGGCTTGGGATCTTAGGATTCCCAATTTGAGGCTTTGAGAGACTCTATACCCCACTCCCAGTACGCCTCTGCCTCCTTCACCTACTCTGTTGCTTAGAGCAGTGAGGTTTATGATCTCGGCAGCAGTCGTAATCTTCAGGGGTATTCTCTGTCTCCTTATAGGCCTCTTTCCTTTTGCCTTTTCCTCCAGTACCCACGGGGTGCCTGAAACACTGGCTTTCACATCCAGGTCTCGGTTCTACAGGCCTTCTGCGTATAAAGCACCCTTTTATAAACTAAAATTACAACCCCCACTCAACTCAGATTGTTTTATTCTTCTAAGCTATTTCTATTCCACGATCTGTTACTTTAAAATAGGTATTACAGCCCCACCAATTATCTTACACCTTTCTGATGATCACAATTTAAACATTAAACTAATATTTTACAAAAAGGAAATCACTCCACTCCGCTCCTCAGTCAACATGTCACTTTTTACACAGCTTAAGCTTCAGTTCTCCTGGGACCTCTGCAGCTTCCCACTGATCCTGGGAAATTGGTCCTTAAATAAGACAAGAAAAGGACCCTCCCATCGGGGGGATTAAAGATGATTCTTTCCAGGTTTTTATCAAGACTTTGTCCCCAGGATTAATCGTGTGGATAGCAATATCTAAGGATGGTTTCTGTACCACCATTCCCTTTTCCTTAATTCATTCTGTCTTTTCAACATTTCAATAATATATTCCTGCAAATATCCTTCTTCTATGCTAGGATGTTCCTGAGGGATCTCTAAATCATAAGGCGTCCCATACAACATTTCAAACGGAGAAGCCCCTGTGTCTGTCCTTTGTTGCGTCCTTATGTTTAACAAAGCTAAGGGTTGAGGACATTTTTGTTTCTAACATTATTTTTTTTAGCGGTTTCTTAATTTCTCCATTCATTCTCGCCACTCTTCCGGAACTTTGGGGATGCCACAAGGTATGGTATTCCCATTTGGTTCCCATCAGAGACAATGCCTCAGAGTATCATTTGGCTCCCCATACTGGTGGTTTCTATTTCTCATTTCAGAGAGTGGATTAATATACCTTCATATTTTAAGAGCCTAGCATCAGTTATCCATTTTTCTGCCTTTTGTTGTAATACCTCCCCCGAATGTTATGGGGAGAAAACACCTTTAACTCCCCTCCAAAGGTAACAAATAAAAGGTTTTCTAACATCAGGCAGGCTAAGCACAGGAGCATTAATCAAATCCACTTTTAAATTCTCAAAGTCTCTGTCATCTTCTTTGGTCCATTTAACTAATCCGTCTCCAGTTTATTTCTGGTACAAAAATTTTACCTTCTTACTAAAATTTTCAATCCATTGTCTGCAATATCCCAACAGACCTAAAAGCTGTCTAACTTGTCTCTTTCTCTTTGGAGCTTGTAGGGACAATATCCCATTTACTCGATCTGGATCAAGTTTCTTACTTCCCTTTATAAACCAGTGTCCCAAATATTTTACCTTTTCTTCAGCAAACAGTAATTTAGATTTAGACACTTTCAACCCTTGTAAACTCAGGAAATTAAGCAATGTAATACTTTCCTGTCTAACAGCTTCTTCGTCTCTCCCTGCTAATAATAAATCGTCCACATATTGAACTAAAAATAACTTCTTTGCCTAACTCATAATTTCTCAAGATCTCTTCTAGTGCTTGCCCAAAAAGATTGGGGGACTCTGTAAATCCCTGTGGTAATACAGTCCATCTCAACTGTTGTTTTCTATGTGTGTCAGGATCTTCCCATTCAAAAGCAAAATAATCCCTGCACTCCTCTCTCAGGGAAGATGCCCAAAAGGCATCCTTAAGGTCTATCACACTATACCACTGGAACTCTGGACTCAATTGACTCAACAAGGTGTGTGGGTTAGCTACCACAGGGAACCTAGTAATAGTTCTCTCGTTTATCTCCCGGAGGTCATGTACTAATCTTTAAGTCCCATCAGATTTCTTTACTGGCAATATGGGAGTATTGTAAGGGGACATACAGGGCTCAAATAGTCCCTTAGATATTAGTCTTTCTATTTCTGGTTTTAAGCCTTGTCTACCTTCTTGTGACAAGGGGTACTGCTTCACCCTTATCGACAGCCCAGGGTTTTTCCTAAGTCTATAATTAAGTCTCTCCCTAATAAATTATAATCAGCCTCTGGAACTAACAAAAAGGATCCTACAGCATATTTTTGCTGCTTCAGATTCTATCAGTACCTCCTTCACAAGAGGTACTTTAAATGGTTCCCCTTTTGCCCCTACTACTTGTATTTTCTCTGAAGATATCTTACACCCCTGGGGCAATCGCTGGATTGTAGATCTCTCAGCCCCAGAGTCCACTAATGTAGGTTATGTAAAGATAGGAGTTATTTGAGTTTATGGAATGTTAGTAATTATATAGATATATATTGTAAGTAATAAAGTTAGCTTTGGCCTTTAGGTTTGTTGTGTCAGTATGGAAAAGCACTGAGGACAGTGGAAAATTACAACATGCAGAAGTAAGCACAAAAGTACAGGAATTTGTGGTTACAGATAAGAACATTCTGTTTAGTAACAGGATCTTAGGACCCTGTTAGGTAAACTTTGAAACTTATCTAGTCTTGAGACACAACAATCTCTTGGCAGAATCGTATGTTTTTTATTAGCCTATTAGGAGCTCAGCTTTTGCAATTGTACCAATTAGCAAGTGACATGTTGGCCTTAAGAATATATAAATATGTTGCCTGTATTCAATAAAGTGGACACTTTGCTTGTATCAAGTTGCGTCTCCGTCTCTCCATCGCGGCAAATGGTGACCCCGACGTGATCTTCTGTGAAGAGTCCGTCGGAGACAGATAATCACCTATTTGGTGGCGTGCTGCGAGTCCCGCAGAACTGAAAGGAGCTGCTGAAACGAAGCAGGAAAAGCCGGCTAATCACCCCCGTCTGGAACGAGAGGTGAGCTGCGGGAAACTGAAAAATGGGAAATCAGACTAGTTCTTCTGAGAGAGACGTTTATGAATTAATGGAAGCTTTGCTTGAAAAGCATGGAAAAAAGACCATTTCGGGTCAGGATCTTAAGTTGATCCTTAAATGGGTCCAGGTTAAGATCCCCACGGTTACTGCCTCTTCAATTTTTACTCAGGAACTTTGGGATGATGTGGGGGTAAAATTATGGGACGCAGCTACTTCTGGAAATGAGGAGGCACAACGAATGATCGATTTATGAGACGGTAAAAGCGCAGGAGCAAAGCCAGGGAGGCTTGGAGGGGGGAGCGCAGCCCTCAGCACCACCACTTCTCGCTGTTTCGTCACCCCCCCCGTTAGCCTGTGCTGCAGGTTACCCACCAGAGGATGATCCTTTTGATCCGGGACCCATTGATCCTGAAAAAGAGCCTGATCTTTTCCCTCCTGACCCCCATGATGTTTGGGGAGAGATTAAGCGCCAAGCGCTGAAGGAAGGGGAACTAGAAATAGCAAAAACCATAGTGGCTCCTGTGATCTATAAAGGAAAGCGGGGGGCGGCTCAATGGGAATCGCTATCTTTCTCAGTGATTAAGGAATTGCGTCATACGGTTACTGAGCACGGACTGTCCTCTCCTTATTTTGCGAGTCTTTTGTCTTCTGTATTCGATACATATGTCATGACGCCGCATGATTTAAAATCTCTTGTGCGATTGTTGTTAACCCCGACTCAGTATACAATGTGGGAATCTCAATGGAGGTCAAGGCTACAAACAATTTTATTGGGGTATGCGGGGCACGCTAATGCCGCTTTAGCAGCTTTAACTATGGAACATCTTACTGGGACAGGGCAACACGCAGACCCAGCCGCTCAGGCTAGAGACATCCCCCGAGACGCTTTAGAAGCGGTCCGGGAGGAAGCGAGAAGAGCCTTAATGAAAGTTCCGGATTTCCAAAAGCCTCAAAAGGCGTTTACTAATATCACCCAAGAGCCTCGAGAATCGTATATGCAATTTATAGATAGGCTGAAACAGGCTCTAGATCGGCAAATAGATAATGCCGAAGCTCGGGAGATCCTATTGCTGAAATTAGCGGTAGAAAACGCTAACGCTGATTGCAAAAAACTTTTAAAATCGCTCCCGAATCAAAACCCTACGATAGTTGAGATGATTGAGGCTTGTAACAGGATTGGTACGGTGGATCATAAATATGAAGCAATGGCCGCCGCTTTTGCAGCCATGCAAGGGCCGATGGGAGGTAATGAAAGGCAGAATTGTTATGGTTGCGGAAAACCAGGGCATTTCAAAAGGAATTGCCGTAACACTGGGTCTGGAAAAAGACCCCCGGTTTGCCCTAAATGTCAGAAAGGACGGCATTTTGCGAATCAATGCAAATCCAAATTTGATGTGAATGGGCGTCCCATACCGGGAAACCGGCAGCTGAACGCGAATCTGCGGCGCGTGCAGACACAAATTCCGCGACCGGCCCCGGTGCCCCTCCGTACGCAGGGGGGGGGGCAGGAAACCGGAGGGTTTCTAACCTCTGCCCAGCAACCACAGGAAGCGCCGGCTTGGACCTGGCAACCTCCCACACAGTAACTTTACTTGACTCCTCTGTTCACCTGTTGTCTACTGAAGTTACTGGCCCTTTACCACCACAGACCCAAGCATTATTAATAGGGAGGTCGTCTGCTACCCTGTCGGGTCTTTTTGTATTGCCAGGAGTAATTGATTCTGATAGTGAATCGGAAATTAAAATCATGGCTTGGACTCCGTTTCCACCTTGTACCGTACCAAAAGATAGTAAAATAGCACAATTGATTTTAATCCCTAAAGTAACTAGCCTCCAGTCTGATGGCCAGCCGAAACAAAGACAGGGAGCTTTTGGCTCTACAGGAGTGCCTGAGATTTTATGGGTCCAATCTATCACCCAGAAGCGCCCCATGTGCCGCTGTACTTTAGTTCGCGGGGATCACCAAGTGGTTTTAAGTGGAATCATTGATACAGGGGCAGATGTTACAGTTATTTCCCAAGCTAAGTGGCCCCCACAATGGCCACTGGCAAATGTTTCTCAGGCGCTGGCTGGGATAGGGGGCTATGGAACTAGCCGACAAAGCTCTGATTTGATTCAGATTCAGGATTCGAACGGTCAAACAGCTTCTGTTAAACCATTTGTTTTACCTGTCCCTATGGTTTTATGGGGACGCGACGTGTTATCTCAATGGGGAATGTTTATTCAAACTACCCAAAAGCCTTTTTAGGTGGGGCCATTGTAGGGCGTGAAACCCTAAAATTAACTTGGAAAACCGATTTTCCTGTTTGGGTCGATCAATGGCCCCTACCTATAGAAAAACTTCACGCCCTCCAAGAGTTGGTTGCAGAGCAGCTCTCTGAGGGACATATTGTTCCCTCTACAAGTCCCTGGAATTCGCCAATTTTTGTTATCCGAAAACAGACTGGCAAGTGGCGCTTGCTCCATGACTTGAGAAAAATTAATGATGCTATGGAGGACATGGGAGCCCTACAACCTGGGCTACCATCACCAACCATGATTCCTCGTGATTGGCATTTAACTGTCATTGATCTTAAAGATTGTTTTTTTAATATCCCACTGCATCCAGATGATGCCCCTAAATTTGCCTTTTCAGTCCCTAGCATCAATATGCAAGCCCCTTTGCAGAGATACCACTGGGTTGTGCTGCCACAAGGAATGAAAAATAGCCCCACAATATGTCAATGGTTTGTAGCGAGAATGCTTAGCCCTGTTAGGGTTGTAGTACCTAAAGTACTGATATATCATTACATGGATGACATTCTAGTGGCAACTCAGCGCCAAGAAGTCATGGAGGAAGCCGTAGCCTTTGTCATGGCTGCTGTAAAATCAGCAGACCTTTGTATCGCACCAGAAAAAGTACAGAGATTACCGCCTTGGAAATATCTAGGATGGCGTATTAGAGCTCAGACTATTGTTCCACAACCTTTACAGATTCATGCTACTGTAAGAAATTTACATGACATACAAAAGCTGTTGGGAACAATTAACTGGGTGCGGCCTTTACTTGGTATCACAAATACAGATCTAAGTCCATTGTTTCAAATGCTTAAAGGGGATACATACCTATGCGCCCCACGGAGCCTTGACAATGTGGCTATGAGTGCGTTACAAAAGGTTGCCACAGCGATTACCAGCAGACAAGCGCAGCGGTATGCACCTGAGTTGCCTTTTCAACTCATCATTTTAAACCCTGTACGGCAACCTCATGCGTTGATCTTTCAGTGGGACAACCAGAAACCGGACCCTTTGTTAATTATTGAGTGGATTTTTCTACCCAACCAAGCAACAAAAACTATTTCGACACAGCATGAAATGTTTGCATCCCTTGTCATCAAGGCTCGACAGAGACTGTTAACTTTGGCAGGAACAGATTTTACCCTTATTTGTTTACCAGTAACAGCAGTTTATTTGCAATGGTTGTTGCAACAATCGGATGCTTTGGGGACAGGTTTAGTCAACTATGCAGGTCAACTTACTTCGCATCCACCTTCTCATAAACTGTTACACGCTGATTTTCACCTATTGCCGATGCCAAAAAGAAGTGATCAGCCTCTACAGGCCTTTACTGTTTTTACAGATGGATCGGGAAAAACCCACAAGTCTGTTATTCTTTGGTGGGATGATAAGTCTGGACGTTGGGACTCTGATGTAGAAACTGTACAGGGTTCTCCTCAAATAACAGAATTGTCGGCTGTGGTTCGTGTCTTTCGGAAATGGTCTATTCCTCTCAATGTAATTACTGACTCTGCTTATGTTGCAGGAATTGTTCAACGAGCAGAGGCCTCGGTACTCCGTGATGTTTCTCATGTCGCCTTATTCACTCTGTTACAAGAACTTATCTTTCTTTTAAACTCTCGCCATCACCCCTATTTTATTATGCATGTTAGGTCTCATACCTCCTTACCTGGGTTTATTGCAGAAGGAAACCGACAGGCTGATGTGCTTACGTTACCCGTACAGGTGTTACCTGACCGTTTAGCGCAAGCTCGACTTAGCCATTCTTTTTTTCACCAAAATGCCGGAGGCCTAAAACGACAGTTTAACCTTACGCCTCAGCAGGCTAATAGTATTATTGCCACTTGTCCCGACTGTCAAAGACACTCTTTTCCTTCTATAGCGGGAGGGGTTAATCCCAGAGGTTTGCAAAGCCTTCAATTATGGCAAACAGATGTTACCCATTTTGCCGAATTTGGGCGTTTGAAGTATATTCACTGTTCTATCGATACATTTTCTGGAATGTTATTTGCTTCTTGTCATGCCGGAGAAAAGGCACGAGATGTACGTAAACATCTAATGTGTGCTTTTGCTACCCTGGGAGTGCCCTCCCAGATAAAAACAGACAATGGCCCTGCATATATCTCTAAATTTTTAACTGATTTCTTTGTATCCTGGGGAGTTTTGCATACCACTGGCATTCCTCACTCCCCCACGGGTCAAGCTCTGATAGAGCGTTCTCATCAAACCCTCAAGCGGTTATTACAAAAACAAAAAGGGGGAGTAGGAACTGACACACCGGGAGAGAGATTACAGAAAGCCTTATATGTTTTCAATTTTTTGAATTGTTCTTTGTTAGATAACAATCCCCCGGTAGTTCGACATTTTAGCACAAACAATCTCTTTGAGCCCAGGGTGAAACCTCCAGTTTTGGTTCGAGATCCAGAATCAGGTAAGATAATGGGACCCTATCCCCTTATTACGTGGGGTAGAGGTTATGCTTGTGTCTCCACAGAAAGAGGTCCTCGCTGGATTCCAGCAAAGAGTGTGAGACCCTTTAGAGAGACACTGCAGCAGCGGTCGGCTGACGACACCTTGGAATCGGTGAATGAAGATGAGAACACTGCTCCTGAATGACATCAATTTCGGAAATTAATAAGCGGGAACTCTAGTGTCCCTATTGTGGACTGTGTAACTTAGTTTGTATATTGTATATAAGATAGTTTGTATATTGTTAGTAATAATTTCATGTATTTTGTAGTGCTTGAAAAAATCTATAGTTGTTTCTGTCAATAAGATTCTTTTTGTATAACAGTAAGACCTGGTAAAAACTTCTAGTGCAGGGGAGCTAGTGAGATGAGATGTTCTTGAGCTAGTCGGACGTAAACCTTGGGAAGTAGATGATGCTTAAAAACAAAAAGGGGGAGATGTAGTTTATGTAAAGATAGGAGTTATTTGAGTTTATGGAATGTTAGTAATTATATAGATATATATTGTAAGTAATAAAGTTAGCTTTGGCCTTTAGGTTTGTTGTGTCAGTATGGAAAAGCACTGAGGACAGTGGAAAATTACAACATGCAGAAGTAAGCACAAAAGTACAGGAATTTGTGGTTACAGATAAGAACATTCTGTTTAGTAACAGGATCTTAGGACCCTGTTATGTAAACTTTGAAACTTATCTAGTCTTGAGACACAACAATCTCTTGGCAGAATCGTATGTTTTTTATTAGCCTATTAGGAGCTCAGCTTTTGCAATTGTACCAATTAGCAAGTGACATGTTGGCCTTAAGAATATATAAATATGTTGCCTGTATTCAATAAAGTGGACACTTTGCTTGTATCAAGTTGCGTCTCCGTCTCTCCATCGCGGCACACTAAAAATTCTACTTCCTGATGCTGAGGACCTAACTTCAGTTTTATCAAGGGCTCAGTTCCTCCTGTGGTCCTCAGCAAATAAAGCCCCTGACCCCCCTATTCTTCCTTAAACATCTGTTCATCCTGGAATCTCCTTCGACAATTCCTTTTTAGGTGTCCCTTCTGTTTACAATAAAAACATTCCCTTGTCCTTTGATTCTTTTTTTTCTGATGAATGCACCTGTCTCCCAGGCTTTTGTTTCCCTTTCTCATTGCCTTGCACTACTGCCAGAGTCCCTTTCTGTCCCTCCCGAACAGCCGCCACTAAAAGTCTATTTTGCTTTCTCTTGGCTTCCTCCTCTCTCCTCACATATACTTTTTGTGCCTCCCTCAGTAATTCATCTAACCCTTTTTTCTTTCCAGTCTTCTAATTTTTCTAGTTCCTTTCGTTTATCTACCCATGATTTTGCCACAAACTGGGTCTTTAATAATGCCTGTCCCACTGGAGCTGCTGGATCTACTCCAGAGTACAGTTGGAGGCTTTTACGTAATCTCTCAAGCCAATCAGTCGGGGTTTCGTCTTTTCTCTCTCTCATTGAATGCTTTGTTAATATTCTGTCCTCGGGGAACAGACTCTCTGATTCCCTGGACAATGAAGACTCAGAGGTCTGTCATATGGGCTCTGTGTTCCGCCATCTGATTATTCCAATTGGGCCTTTGCAAGGGCCATTTCACATCTGCTGCTGGTCCTGCCTGGTGCTGTTGATCCCAGATTCTCATTCCTGATAGTTCATCCCAGGTATAGAGATTTGGCTCTAAGAACTGATCTAATCTCTCAGACACACCCAGAGGATCTTCTAACAAACTCCCCATCTCCTTTTTTTAATTTTCTCACATCCCTGGTATTCAAGGGCACAGCTATATAACCAACCCCTGGTCCTCCTCTCTGAGCTCCTGCTCCTGCATTCACAATGGGGACTTCCCTCAAGGGGAATAACCCCTCCTCAGACCTTCCCTCCGGAGTCCTACTCCTCGTCAAGGGGCCCGGAGGTTTCAACTCTAACTCAGAGTTTTGGTCCCGATGCTCTACTTCTGGAGGGACGAGACTCACCCCTGCCTCGGGCAGGGGGGGAGGTGGAAGAGGTAAAATTGGAGGACCAGGCTCAATAGTTGGTGGAACATATGGAGGCGGTCAAATATCCTCTTCAGGTAGGCTCTTAGCTTTCTTTTCCTTAAGAGAGAACAAGGATACTTTATCAGAAGGTTGGGGTATCCAGAGACTCGCATATTTAATTTCCTCTTGGGTAACGGTCTTTTTATCATTTACCCACAAATTGAGGTCTGCGCATAACCAGTCCTCAAAAGACCCAAATATGGGCCAAATAATATGGGGATTTCCTAATGACTCTTCCCCCACCAAACTTCCATATAGTAATGTACCATCTTTTCCTTACTCTTTTGTCTTCCATGGGGAGAATCATTCCAAAATTTTATCATCATCCCCACAGGACTTTCTGGGGGAATATCTGGCAGCCTGTCCTTATGTCACCCATGGGATCAGAGGGCTTGCTCTTCCTCTGTCCCATCATCCACAGTGCCCTTGACACGTTTTCACAATCGTTCCGCTCGGTCGTGACCCACGCCCTCGCGGGCAATGGGAACTGCACTACTGGAGGGTCCGCACTCGCTTGGTCTCCTTGAGACCTCTCAGTCACTCGCACTCTAGGATACCCACCCCGACCAAACGGAACCACGCAAATAATAACTCAATCCAGAGTCTTTGTTCGGATTTTCGTGCACAAAAATTATGGGATACTGCAGGTTTATTTGCTTATTTGCCAAATTTTGAGGAGGTTCAGAATACGGTTTGGCAAGGGAATTTCCCACACCAGGGCCATCTGCAGATGGGGCGCCCCTGTAGTCTGGGAGTCCAATACCAAATCTACCTGCATCCGAGTCACGACACCAAATTATTATAGATTGCTGTGATAAAGTTCACTAGACAATTTAAGCGACTCATGGATTAAATTTATTAAGCAAGCGGCAAATAAGAAAACACTGCTGGGCGGCCAGGAGACTCTGCACCAACAACGACTCGCAATACCTCCCCCATATCACAGTCCTTATTGGTTGGGTGCATCGCTCCCTGGTGTACTTTGCACATGTGCCCGTCTTGTTACTAGGGGGTCTTCTTCTACCTCCTGGTGGTCGTACAGTGGTCGCTGGGATGAAGTCAGTAGTCTTCCTCTAGTGGCCCAGTCATGAACTCTTCTCTTGGCTCTTATCAGCTCATGCACAACCTATTGTATTGTACCTCCTATAAGCATCTCAGTCAACCGCACCTGTTCACATTGTTGAAACTTTACGGTTAACAGTTTACAAGACTTTTAAAATTACTTTAAATGATTCCTTGCACAACTATTCTTTCTGGATTTGATTAACGAACGTGACCTTTTCCATTACATAACGGCAGCCTTTATTTTAAATGGGAGCTGAGCAGGCCAAGTGCGCCGGATTGGAGATACCTCCCACAGGAAAGCAGTTGCAAAGGTGACACAGTGCTAGCTCATAGGCTACACGGGGACCTATGCACCTCTATAGGTGAGTTCTGCATACCTGCTTTCTTGTAGCTCCCATATGCAGTGGCGTAACTTCTACTGGCAGCCTGTATTTTTTCAAAGGGAGCTGAGTAGGTCAAGTGCACGGGATTGGAGATAGCTCTCATAGAAAAGAAGCTGAAAATGTGGCACAGTGCTAGCTCATAGGCTACACGTGGATCTACGTATCACTGTACGTGGGGTCTGCGTACATGCTTTTTTGTAGCTCCACGTCACAGGGGTGTAACTTTTACCAACAGCCTGTATTTTCAATAGGAGCTGAGCAGGGTAAGTGCGTGGGATAAGAGATAGCTCCCACATCAAAGCAGCTGCAGAGGTGGCACAGTGCTGGCCGATAGGCTACACGGGGACCTAGGTATCACTGTAGGTGGGCTCTGCGTACCTGCTCTCTTGAAGCTCCCAGGAACAGTGACTTAACTTATTCTGACAGCCTGTATTTTCAATAGGAATGGAGTAGGCCAAGTGCGCAGGATTGGAGATAAATCCCACAGCAAGGTAGCTGCAAATGTGGCACAGTGCTGGCTGATACGCTACACAGAGACCTACGCACCTCTGTAGGTGGGATCTGCGCACCTGCTTTCTTGTATGTCCCAGATTCAGTAGCGTAACATGTACAGACAGCCTGTATTTCAAACGGGAGCTTAGAAGACTGAGAATTGGAGATAGCTCCAAAAAGAAAGCAGCTTTAAAGGTGGCTCTACTGGATCTTGAATTGTAGTGATTTTCCAGAGCAGATCTTGCAGTGCTGTGCTTACTGTTGATATCAATATTATGACTACTGCTCGCACAGCATCAGGGCTATCCATCCAGCATTCCTTCCCCCACCTTCACGAATAGTTGTGGGTGAGCACAATCTTGGGAAGGACCACAGCTAGAACAGCTGACCCAGGCTGGCAAGGAGATTTTCCATTCCATATGACGTCAGCTCAGTAAAATAAACTGGGAGAGAGGAGCAGGAAGGGGTGGCAAGATACATCTGTGGCCTTCCAAAATTTACCGCTACTCGTATCAAACCCCTGCTTCTCGGGAGGTGGTTGGACATCATTGCTGATGGGAAGTAGAGAGTAAAAGCTTTATCTGCTTTTGCTTTGCTTCCCGTGCGTGCGGCTTTGCTGCTTCTTTATTAAACTGCTTTTATCTCAACCCACGAGATTCCCATCTTATTTTCTCCCCTTTCCTGGCTTGCTTGAGAGGTGGGGGATAGAGCGGTGTGCTGGGCACCTGACATCCAGAAAGGGTCAAAGTACCTCAGCCTTTTTGACGCCCAACGTGGGGCGAGATAAGAGCAGTTTTACATTAAATGCACTGTAATTATAGTAAGCCAATGAGTGCAAAGTTCCTGTGCTGGTCACAGAGCCTTGCTGTAATGCAGTTTATCTTACACTTTGTGATGTTTGGGAACATGACACAGCCTTGCTGTAATGCAGCTTATCTTACACTTTGTAATGTTTGGGAACATGATGCTACTAACACTGACTCTGTACTGCGGTCTAATGTTGATAGCTTTGCTAAGCTGGCTGTATGATTTTGTGAAAAAGATGAAAGCGCATGGGTACATGATGGCCCAAATAATAATTGTGAGTCTCATTCTATTACTGATGGATTTACTGTCCTGTGGGAGCTATCTTGTGGAGGTCGGGGGGCAAAGAACCTCTTTCCCTTCAGCTCGGACTGATGTGGACAATTTTGTTATATAGACTTACCAGGTCCTTAGTCACCCTTATATGAGAGTTTTAATATTACTAATTAACATGGTTTGTATATTACATATTTTGTGGACTCTGGATTCATCTGTGTATCACAGAGGACAAATTTGGGATGGAAACATGTTAAAATGCCGCCCCGAAGCGGCCAGTCCCTGGGTGGCAGGGTGTGTGGATGAATTTGGGAAAATTCCTAGGACGGTTATCACCTCCTGTAACCTGGGATTTTACACCTGAAGAGATAAAAAACCCTGCTTTACTGGCACACCACCTGAGAGAAGGGCGTCTTACCTACCCCAATGAGACCCATGAGGTTCAGGCACTATACTGGGACCTAAACTCTGCATACTGAGTCCCACCAATAGGTGTTTGAGTTACTTGCAAGTGCTTAGCTAATTGACTGAACTATTACTAGGTTGTTAACAAGTACATAATGATGGCTGGACTACTTATTGCGATGATAAGTTGTTAACTAAAAGAATTGTGTATTTGCAACAATTACAGTCACCAGACAGGTGAGCGGATTGGTGCCTGGCTGCTCTGATGTTTGGATAAGGGGGCTGACAGTCAGCAATTGGAAGGTAGAGAAGCCCAACAGCTGGGATCTCTTGCTAGGGACCGGGGAATTGAAAGAGGCATTGGAAAGAACACCTCAATTTGCAGTCTCTTCAAACGGCTCCTCCCAAGTGTAAAGGCAAGATACCCATTCAAGGAAGGTCTTGTAAATGCCCGAGGAAAGTGGACTAGAGCTGATGAAGGCATCCAATACCTAAGGGAATTAGCTGTACTGGAAGTCATCTATGGTGATCTAGATAATGTCAAGGCCTCAGCAGATCCAGATGATGTCTAGTGTACACGGGCCATGTTGAGAAAAGTGATTCAGACTGCCCTAGCTACGTATTCTAATATCTTGTCAATGGTGTATCACCCAGACATGGATATACCAACATTGAAGAGAATATCTTCTTGGTTACAGAACTATGAAGAGAGCCTCTGCACCTCCTCATCAGTGTGGGATGATTGTATGACTGTCAGAAAAACCCCAAGAATTCAGTCATCCACTGTCCCGACCAGGAGAAAAGGAAGTCCTAGACACAGGAGTACACCACGAAATGAGCTCTGACTCTTTTTGCATGGCCAAGGAGAGGATATGAGGAAATGGGATAGTAAACCCACTTTTAAGCAGGAAGCGCGTGTACGTGAACTAAGGGGGAAGACAGCTGTTAGAAAAGGACCACCCAAGAGGACTGTCAGCATAGTAGCTGCCAGAACAAAAGAAGACAATCAACAATCTCCAAGACATAGAAGAACTGCAACCACTTCCTTCGATGCCAATGAGGAGACTTCAGGTCTACATTTGCAAGGATCAGATAGCAAATACTCTGATGAAGAACAGAAATAGAGGGTCCCTGCCTCCAGTCAGGAGGAGGAAAGAGACGACCGAATCTACTGGACTGTGTGGGTTCGATGGCCTGGCACATCAAACCCACAGTAGTATAAAGTCTTAGTAGACACAGGGGCACAGTGTACATGGATGTCACCCAGGTACAGAGGGACAGATTCTGTCTGGATTTCTGGAGTGACAGGGGGATGTGAAGAGTTATCTGGGGATGTGAAGAGTTATCTGTATTAGAGGCTGAAGTGAGCTTAACAGGGGACAAATGGGAAAAGCACCTCATTGTGACTGGTCCAGAGGTCCCTTGTATTCTTGGCATAGATTACCTCAGGAGAGGGTACTTCAAAGACATCAAGGGGTTTCGATGGGCATTTGGTATAGCCACTGTAGATACAGAAAAAATCAAACAACTCTCTAGTTTACCTGGCCTCTCAGAAGACCCTTTGGTTGTGTGGTTGCTCCAAGTTCAAGAGTAACAGGTACCAATTGCTACCAGGACAGTGCACCGGAGGCAATAACACACGAACAGAGATTTCTCGGCTCCTATCTGTGAGTTGATTCGTCAATTGGAGGCTCAAGGAGTAATCAGCAAAACTCATTCCCCATTTAATAGTTCCATATGGCCTGTGAAAAAATCTGATGGAGGGTGGAGGTTAACAGTAGACTATCGTGGCCTGAATGAAGTGACACCACGACTGAGTGCTGCTGTACCAGACATGTTAGAGCTCCAGTATGAACTGGAGTCAAAAGCAGCCAAGTGCTATGCTACGATTGATATCGCTAATGCATACTTTGTTTACTGATGGATCCTGCCGCGTGGTAGGAAATCATCGTAAGTGGAAAGCTGCTGTGTGAAGTCCCACATGACGAGTTGTTGAGGCCACTGAAGGAGAAGGTGATTGAAGTCAGTTTGCTGATGTGAAAGCCATCCAACGAGCTCTAAAGATTGCAGAATGAGAGAAGTGGTCAGTACACTATCTTTATACTGACTCCTGGATGGTGGCTAATGCCCTATGGGGATGGCTACAGACATGGAAGAAGACCAACTGGCAGAGCAAGGGTAAACCCATCTGGACTGCTGCATTATGGCAAGACATTGCCGCTCGGGTGGAAAACATGGCTCTATAAGTACGTCATGGAGATGCTCATGTGCCAAAAAGTCGTGCCACAGAAGAACAGTGGAACAACCAACAGGTAGACAAAGCTGCCAAAATTGAAGTAGCTCAGGTAGACCTAGACTGGGAGAGTAAAGGTGAGCTATTTATAGCTCGATGGGCCCATGAAACATCAGGACATCTGGGAAGAGATGCAACATATAGATGGGCTAGTGATCAAGGGGTGGACTTGACCATGGAAGCCATTACACAGGTCACCCACGAATGCCATTTTATGCCCAAAAACTGGATCTCTTGTGCAGGTCCTGTTACTTTGTTTCTTTTTACAGCAAAACTAGGTTTTAGGAGAATCTGTATTATTCTTTTCCCTTTCTCAAAAACTTCTTCTGCCTTGTTGCCCCATACAATTATGACATCAATATACTGTAAATGTTCAGGGACATCACCCATTTCCAGCACAGTTTGGATTAGACCATGACAAATAGTAGGACTATGTTTCCACCCCTGGGGCAATCGATTCCAGGTATATTGGACACCTCTCCATGTGAAAGCAAATTGTGATCTGCACTCTGCTGCCAATGGAATTGAGAAAGATGCATTAGCGATGTAAATTGTAGCATACCACTTGGCTGCTTTTGACTCCAATTCATACTGGAGCTCTAACATGTCTGGTACAGCAGCACTCAGTCGTGGTGTCACTTCATTCAGGCCACGATAGTCTACTGTTAACCTCCACCCTCCATCAGATTTTTTCACAGGCCATATGGAACTATTAAATGGGGAGTGAGTTTTGCTGATTACTCCTTGAGCATCCAGTTGATGAATCAACTCACGGATGGGAGTCAGGGAAATCTCGGTTCGTGCAATATTGCCTCCAGTGCACTGTCCTCGTAGCAATTGGTACCTGTTGCTCTTGAACTTGCAGCAACCCCACAACCAAAGCGTCTTCTGAGAGGCAAGATAAACTAGAGAGTTTTTTGATTTTCTCTGTATCTATAGTGGCAATACCAAAAGCCCATCGACACCCCTTGATGTCTTTGAAGTACCCTCTCCTGAGGTAATCTATGCCACGAATACAAGGGGCCTCTGGACCAGTCACAATGGGGTGCTTTTCCCATTTGTCCCCTGTTAAGATCACTTCAGCCTCTAATACCGATAATTCTTCACATCCCCCTGTCACTCCAGAGATCCAGATAGAATCTGTGCCTCTATACCTTGATGGCATCCATGTACACTGTGCCCCTGTGTCTACTAAGGCTTTATACTATTGTGGGTTTGATGTGCCAGGCCATCGAACCCACACAGTCCAGTAGATTCGGTCATCTTTTTCCTCCTTCTGGCTGGAGGCAGGGACCCTCTATTTCTGTTCATCAGAATATTGGCTATCTGATCCTTGCAATTTTAGACCTGAAGTCTCCTCATTGGCATCGAAGGAAGTGGTTGCAGTTCTTCTATGTCTTGGAGATTGTTGATTGTCCTCTTTTGTTCTGGCAGCTACTATGCCTGCAGCCCTCTTGGGTGGTCTTTTTCTAACAGCTGTCTTCCCCCTTAGTTCACGTACACGCGCTTCCAGCTTAAAAGTGGGTTCACCATCCCATTTCCTCATGTCCTCTCCTTGACCACGCAAAAAGAGCCAGAGTTCATTTCGCGGTGTACTCCTGCATCTGGGACTTCCTTTTCCCCTGGTTTGGACAGTGGATGACTGAATTCTTGGGGCAGTTCTGACAGTCATACAATCATCCCACACTGATGAGGAGGTGCAGAGGCTCTCTTCATAATTCTGTAACCAAGAAGACACCCTCTCCACTGTTGGTATATCCATGTCTGGGTGATACACCATTGACAAGATATTAGAATACGTAGCTGCGGCAGTCTGAATCACTTTTCTCAACATGGCCCGTGTACACTGGACATCATCTGGATCCGTGGAGACCTCGGCATTATCTAGATCACCATAGATGACTTCCAGTACAGCTAATTCCCTTAGGTATTGGATGCCTTCATCAGCTCTAGTCCACTTTCCTCGGGCATTTACAAGGTCTTCCTTGAATGGGTATCTTGCCCTTACACTTGGGAGGAGCCGTTTCCAGAGACTACAATTTCAGGTTTTCTTTCCAATGCCTCTATCAGTTCCCCGGTCCCTAGCAAGAGATCCTAGCTGTTGGGCTTTTCTACCTTCCAATTGCTGACTGTCCCTCCTGTTATCCCAACATCGGAGCAGTCAGGCACCAATTCGCTCACCTGGATGTCGACTGCAATCTTTTCGAATATCTCTAAGTTCTGTTGAGGTGAGGGACCGAGTAGTTTCCATTTCCTTTTCAATTTCTTTCACTCCTTCTCCTGATCTCCTTACCGAAGGACCAGCTTCTTCTTCTAGCCTTTCCTCTTCCTCCTCTTCTGCCCTTACTAATCAATGATAAGGACTTGACCTCCTTATCCACTGCTTCTTTTTCACTACTGGGGCAACCATTGTGGTGGTGGTTTGATTCCCTGACTCAACCATGGTAGTCTCAGTTACAGTTTTAATTTCCACCTCGGCCATAGTTTTCTGAGAGGACTGGACTGCGACTGACTCAACCATGGTGGTCTCAGGTACCGTTTGAGTTTCCACTTCAGTCATAGTTCTATGAGAGGACTAGAGTGCAGGTTAGTAGGAGGAGGCTAGGCCCCGATATAGTGCCTGAACCTGATGGGCCTCTTTAGGGTAGGTAAGACACCCTTCTATCAGGTGGCGTGCCAGTAAAGCAGGGTTTTTTATCTCTTCAGGTGTAAAATCCCAGGTTACAGGAGGTGATAACCGTCCTAGGAATTTTTCTCAAATTCATGCACACACCATGCCACCCAGGGACTTGCCGCTTCAGAGGGCATTTTAACATGTTTCCATCGCAAATTTGTCCTCTGTGATACACAGATGAGTCCAGATTCCACAAAATATGTAATATACAAACCATGTAAATTAGTAATATTAAAACTCTCATATAAGGGTGACTAAGGATCTGGTAAGTCTCTATAACAAAATTGTCTACACCAGTCCGAGCTGAGGGGAAAGAGGTTCTTTGCCCCATGACCTCCACAACATAGCTCCCACAGGACAGTAAATCCATCAGTAACAGAATGAGACTTGCTATTATTATTTGGACCATCATGTTCCCAGGCCCTTTCATACTTTTCACAAATCATATAGTCAACTTAGAAAAGCTATTAAGATTAAAGCACAGCACAGAGTCAGTGTTAGTAGCATAGTGTTCCCAAACATTAGAAAGTGTAAGATAAGCTGCATAACAGCAAGACTCCGTGACCAGCACAGGAACTTTGCACTCATTGGCTTACTGTAATTGCAATGCAGTTAATGTAAAACTGCTATTATCTCACCCACGTTGGGCGCCAAAACGGTTGTGGTAGTTTGAGTCTGGCTGGCTGCCAGGTGCCCACCACACCGCTCTATCCCCCACCTCCTCAGCAAGCCAGGGAAGGGGAGAAAATAAGATGGGAGTCTCGTGGGTTGAGATAAAAGCAGTTTAATAAAGAAGCAGCAAAGCCATGTGCGCGGGAAGCAAAGCAAGAGCAGATAAAGCTGTTACTCTCTACTTCCCATCAACAGCGATGTCCGGCCACCTCCCGAGAAGCAGGGCTTCAGTACGGGTAGCGGTTGCTTTTGGAAGGCCAGAAATGAATCTTGCCCCCCCTTTCTGTTCCGCTCCCCCAGTTTATATTACTGAGCTGACGTCATATGGAATGGAATATCTCCTTGGTCAGCCTGGGTCAGCTGTCCTGGCCGTGGTCCCTCCCAAGATCATGCCCACCCACAGCTATTGGTGAAGGCGGGGGAAGGAATGCTGGAGGGACAGCCCTGATGCTGTGCGAGCGGTAGTCATAATATTGATATCAACAGTAAGCACAGCACTGCAGGAGCTGCTGTGGAAAATCACTACCATCCCAGACCCACTACACCATGGAAGCCATTACACAGGTCACCCACGAATGTGAAACGTGCTGCAATCAAGCGAGCCACACAAATCAAGTGTCTTTGGAACGGAGGCTGATGGCTGGGTTTTCAATATGGTGAGGCCTGGCAAATTGACTATGTTGGACAACTACCACAAACAAACGAGACAAGCGTTATATCCACACCATGGTGGAAGCAACTACCGGTTGGTTGGAAACATACCCTGTAAATCATACCACTGCCTGAAATACTGTCTTGGGTCGTGAAAGGCAAGTTTTGTGGCGACACAGGACTCCAGAAAGAATTGAATCAGACAATGGGACTATTTTTTTAAATAATCTCATAAACTCCTGGGCAAAGAAACATGACATTGAGTGGATATACCACATCCCCTATCACCCATAAATCTCTGGAAAGATATAACGGATTACCACATTAACGGAAGACCACGTTGAGAGCACTGGACAATGGGGCATGGAAGCAGTGGGATAAAAAATTAGCAGAAGCCACTTGACTGGTCAATAGCAGAGGTTCAACTAACTGTCCTGGTCCTGCCCAAACAAAACCACTACATACTGTGGGAGGACAAAAGGTCCCTGTAGTACACCCAGGGAAATGGCTGAGGAAGGCAGTATGGGTTGCACCTCCCATGGGAAAGGGGAAATCCATTCGTGGGATTGTCTCTGCTCAAGCGCCTGGTTGTACTTGGTGGGTGATGAGAAAGGATGGGGAAACTCGTATATATACCTCAAAGAGACTTAACCTTGGGGGAAAAATAACCTGTGATGTGAGTTATTTGTTGTAGATGATGAGGTGTGAACTTCGCAAGGAAACTGGACAAGTGGACAAACCAAGCCGGTGCTAGTGCCCAACACTGAACACACTGTTTCTCTTGGCCTGGATATCCATATTTATGGATGAGACATAAGTTATGGCCTGCTCCAGTGAACATCTACAGAAGATGAAAGGTATAAGAATGTTGTTTGTTTGATGCAAGATGCAAGAGGGAATACAAGAATGATGTTTGTCTGTTGAAGAGTCGGGGTACTGCGCAATGAGTGCTCACTAATTGCTGTGGGAGAGCCTAATGTTGGGAGGGACCTAGACAGAACAGCTGACCCAGGCTAACCAAAGAGATATTCCATATGACGTCAGCTTAGTAATATAAACTGCGGAAGAGGAGCAGGAAGGGAAGGCAATATTCATTTCTGGCCTTCCAAAAGTAACCGCTACGTGTACAGAAGCCCTGCTTCTCAAGAGTTGGCCGGACATCGCTTCAGATTGGAAGTAGAGAGTAACAGCTTTCCCTGCTTTTGCTTTGCTTCCCGCGAGCGTGGCGTTGCTGTTTCTTTTTGAAACTGCTTTTATCTCAACCCACAAGACTCCCATCCTTTTTTCTCCCCTTCCCTGGTGTAGTGGGTCTGGGACGGTAGTGATTTTCCACAGCAGCTCCTGCAGTGCTGTGCTTACTGTTGATATCAATATTATGACTACCGCTTGCACAACATCGGGGCTGTCCCTCCAGCATTCCTTCCCCCACCTTCACCAATAGCTGTGAGTGGGCATGATCTTGGGAGGGACTATGGCCAGGACAGCTGACCCAGGCTGACCAAGGAGATATTCCATACCATATGACGTCAGCTCAGGAATATAAACTGGGGGAAAGGAGCAGGAAGGGGAGGCGAGATTCATTTCTGGCCTTCCCAAAGCAACCGCTACGCGTACTGAAGCCCTGCTTCTCGGGAGGTGGCCGGACATCGCTGCTGATGGGAAGTAGAGAGTAACAGCTTATCTGCTTCTGCTTTGCTTCCCGCGCGCGGCTTTGCTGCTTATTTATTAAACTGCTTTTATCTCAACCCACAAGATTCCCATCTTATTTTCTCCCCTTCCCTGGTTTGCTGAGGAGGTGGGGGGTAAAGCGGTGTGGTGGGCACCTGGCATCCAGCCAGGCTCAAACTACCACAGCCCTTTTGGCGCCCAACGTGGGGCGAGATAATAGCAGATTTACATTAACTGCATTGCAATTACAGTAAACCAATGAGAGCAAAGTTCCTGTGCTGGTCACGGAGCCTTGCTGTTATGCAGCTTATCTTACACTTTCTAATGTTTGGGAACATGATGCTCCTAACATTGACTCTCGGCTGTGCTTTAACCTTAATAGCTTTGCTAAGCTGGCTATATAATTTTGTGAAGAGGATGAAAGGGCCTGGGAACATGATGGCCCAAATAATAATAGCAAGTCTCATTCTGTTACTGATGAATTTAGTGTGCTGTGGGAGCTATCTTGTGGAGGCCATGGGGCAAAGCACCTCTTTCTCCTCAGCTCGGACTGATCTAGACAATTCTGTTACACAGACTTCCCAGGTCCTTAGTCACCCTTATACGAGAGTTTTAATATTACTAATTAACATGGTTGGTATATTATATATCTTGTGGAATCTGGAGTCATCTGGGTATCAGAGAGTACAAACTTGCGATGGAAACATGTTAAAATGCCCCCTGAAGCGGCCAGTCCCTGGGTGGCAGGGTATGTGGATGAATTTAGGCAAATTCCTAGGACGGTTATCACCTCCTGTAATCTGGGATTTTACATCTGAACAGATAAAAAACCCTGCTTTACTGACACGCTACCTGATAGAAGGGTGTCTTACCTACCCTAATGAGGCCCATCAGGTTCAGGCACTATACTGGGGCCTAGCCTCTGCCTACCGAGCTGCATTCCAGTCCTCTCAGAGAACTGTAATTGAAATGGAAACTCAAACGGTACCTGAGACCAACATAGTTGAGTCAGTCGCAGTCCAGCCCTCTCAGAGAACTATGGCCGAGGTGGAAATTCAAACTATACCTGAGACCAACATAGTTGAGTCAGTCGCAGTCCAGCCCTCTCAGAGAACTATGGCCGAGGTGGAAATTCAAACTATACCTGAGACTACCATGGTTGAGTCAGGGAACCAAACAACAACCACAGTGGTTGCCCCAGTAGTGAAAAAGAAGCAGTGGATAAGGAGGTCAAGTCCATATCATCGATTAGTAAGGGCAGACGAGGAGGAAGAGGAAAGGCTAGAAGAAGAAACTGGTCCTTCGGTAAGGAGATCAGGAGAAGTGAGAGAAATCGAAAAGGAAATGGAAACTACTCGGTCCCTCACCTCAACAGAACTTAGAGATATGCGAAAAGATTACAGTCGCCAGTCAGGTGAGCGGATTGGTGCCTGGCTGCTCCGATGCTGGGATAACGGGGCTGACAGTCAACAATTGGAAGGCAGAGAAGCCCAACAGCTAGGATCTCTTGCTAGGGACCGGGGAATTGATAAAGGCATTGGAAAGAAAACCTCAGTTTGTAGTCTCTGGAAACGACTCCTCTCAAGTGTACGGGCAAGATACCCATTCAAGGAAGACCTTGTAAATGCCCGAGGAAAGTGGACTAGAGCTGATGAAGGGATCCAATATCTAAGGGAATTAGCTGTGTTGGAAGTCATCTATGGTGATCTGGATAATGTCGAGGCCTCCACAGATCCAGACGATGTCCAGTGTACACGGGCCATGTTGAGAAAAGTGATCCAGAGTGCCCCAGCTACATATTCTAATATCCTGGCAATGGTGTATCATCCAGACATGGACATACCAACAGTGGAGAGGGTATCTTCTTGGTTACAGAACTATGAAGAGAGCCTCTGCACCTCCTCATCAGTGTGGGATGATGGCCTGATTGTTAGATCTGCCTCAAGAATTCAGTCATCCACTGTCCCGACCAGGGGAAAGGGAAGTCCCAGACGCAGGAGTACACCGCGAAATGAACTCTGGCTCTTTTTGCGTGGCCAAGGAGAGGATATGAGGAAGTGGGATGGTGAACCCACTTTTAAGCTAGAAGCGCGTGTACGTGAACTAAGGGGGAAGACAGCTGTTAGAAAAGGACCGCCCAGGAGAGCTGTCAGCAGAGTGGCTGCCAAAACAAAAGAGGACAATCAACAATCTCCAAGACATAGAAGAACTGCAACTACTTCCTTCGAAGCCAATGAGGAGACTTCAGGTCTGCAATTGCAAGGATCAGATAGCGAATACTCTGATGAAGAACAGAAATAGAGGGTCCCTGCCTCCAGCCAGGAGGAGGAAAGGGATGACCGAATCTACTGGACTGTGTGGGTTCGATGGCCTGGCACATCAAACCCACAAAGGTATTGTGGTAGTTTGAGCCTGGCTGGATGCCAGGTGCCCACCACACCGCTTTACCCCCCACCTCCTCAGCAAACCAGGGAAGGGGAGAAAATAAGATGGGAATCTTGTGGGTTGAGATAAAAGCAGTTTAATAAATAAGCAGCAAAGCCGCGCGCGGGAAGCAAAGCAGAAGCAGATAAGCTGTTACTCTCTACTTCCCATCAGCAGCGATGTCCGGCCACCTCCCGAGAAGCAGGGCTTCAGTACGCCTAGCGGTTGCTTTGGGAAGGCCAGAAATGAATCTCGCCTCCCCTTCCTGCTCCTCTCCCCCAGTTTATATTCCTGAGCTGACGTCATATGGTATGGAATATCTCCTTGGTCAGCCTGGGTCAGCTGTCCTGGCCATAGTCCCTCCCAAGATCATGCCCACTCACAGCTATTGGTGAAGGTGGGGGAAGGAATGCTGGAGGGACAGCCCCGATGTTGTGCAAGCGGTAGTCATAATATTGATATCAACAGTAAGCACAGCACTGCAGGAGCTGCTGTGGAAAATCACTACCATCCCAGACCCACTACAGTCTCCACCCCTTATTCCATACCATTTATGTCATGCTCAGACAAACCATCTTAACAATCCATATACATTCTTATATACTCTCATTAACCAGTACCCCCACTCTTCAACAGACAAACATCATTCTTGTATTCCCTCTTGCATCTTGCATCAAACAAACAAACAACATTCTTATATCTTTCATCCTCTGTAGATGTTCACTGGAGCAGGTCATAACTTCTGTCTCATCCATCAAGATGAATATCCAGGCCAGGGGAAACAGTATGTTCAGTGTTGGGCACCAGCACCGGCTTGGTTTGTCCACTTGTTCGGTTTTTCTTGCAAAGTTCATCTACAACAGATAACTCACATAACAGGTTATTTTTCCCCCAAGGTTAAGTCTCCTTGAGGTACACATCGAGTTTCCCCATCCTTTCTCATCACCCACCAAGTACAGCCAGGCCCTTGAGCAAAGACAATCCCACGAATGGGTTTGCCTTTTCCCATGGGAGGTACAACCCATACTGCCTTCCCCAGCCATTTCCCTGGGTGCACTACGGGGACCTTATCTCCTCCCACAGTATGTAGTGGTTTTGTTTGGGCAGGACCAGGACGGTTAGTTGAACCTCTGCTATTGACCAGCCAAGTGGCTTCTGCTAAATTTTTATCCCACTGCTTCCATGCCCCATTGCCCAGTGCTCTCAACATGGTCTTTAGTAACCCATTATATCTCTCAATCTTTCCAGAGGCTTGTGGGTGATAGGGGATGTGGTATATCCACTCAATGCCATGTTTCTTTGCCCAGGAGTTTATGAGATTATTTCGAAAATGAGTTCCATTATCTGATTCAATTCTTTCTGGAGTGCCGTGTCGCCACAAAACTTGCCTTTCAAGACCCAAGACAGTATTTCGGGCAGTGGCGTGGTTGACAGAGTATGTTTCCAACCAACCAGTAGTTGCTTCCACCATGGTGAGTATATACCGCTTGCCTTGATGTGTTCGTGGTAGTGGTCCAACATAGTCAATTTGCCAGGCCTCACCATACTGAAAACCCAGCCATCGGCCTCTGTTCCAGGGAGACTTGATTCGTGTGGCTCGCTTGATTGCGGCACATGTTTCACATTCATGGGTGACCTGTGTGATGGCTTCCATGGTCAAGTCCACCCCTCGATCACGAGCCCATCTATATGTTGCATCTCTTCCCAGATGTCCTGATGTTTCATGGGCCCATCGAGCTATAAATAGCTCACCTTTACGCTCCCAGTCTAGATCTACCTGAGCTAGTTCAATTTTAGCAGCTTTATCTACCTGTTGGTTATTCCATTGTTCTTCATTGGCACGGCTTTTTGGCACATGAGCATCTACATGACGTACTTTCAGAGTCATATTTTCCACCCGAGCAGCAATGTCTTGCCATAATGCAGCAGCCCAGATGGGTTTACCCTTGCGCTGCCAGTTGGTCTTCTTCCATTGCTGTAGCCATCCCCATAGAGCATTAGCCACCATCCAGGAGTCAGTGTAAAGATAGAGTACTGGCCACTTCTCTCGTTCTGCAATCTTTAGAGCTAGTTGGATAGCCTTCACTTCAGCAAACTGACTTGACTCACCTTCTCCTTCAGTGGCCTCAACAACTCGTCGTGTGGGACTCCACACAGCAGCTTTCCACTTACGATGATTTCCTACCACGCGGCAGGATCCATCAGTAAACAAAGCATAATGCCTCTCATCTTCTGACAGTTCATTATATGGTGGTGCCTCTTGGGCGCGAGCTACTTCCTCAGGCAATGCTCCAAAATCTCTGCCTTCTGGCCAGTCCATGATTTCTTCCAGGATTCCTGGGCGATTAGATTTCCCCAGCCGAGATCGTTGTGTAATCAACGCCATCCACTTACTCCATGTAGCGCTGGTTGCATGATGTATAGAAGGGGTTTTCCCTTTGAACATCCAGTGTAACACAGGCAGACGTGGTGCCAAGAGGAGATGAGCTTCTGTGCCAATGACTTCTGAAGCAGCTCGGTAGGCAGAGGCTAGGCCCCAGTATAGTGCCTGAACCTGATGGGCCTCATTAGGGTAGGTAAGACACCCTTCTATCAGGTAGCGTGTCAGTAAAGCAGGGTTTTTTATCTGTTCAGATGTAAAATCCCAGATTACAGGAGGTGATAACCGTCCTAGGAATTTGCCTAAATTCATCCACATACCCTGCCACCCAGGGACTGGCCGCTTCAGGGGGCATTTTAACATGTTTCCATCGCAAGTTTGTACTCTCTGATACCCAGATGACTCCAGATTCCACAAGATATATAATATACCAACCATGTTAATTAGTAATATTAAAACTCTCGTATAAGGGTGACTAAGGACCTGGGAAGTCTGTGTAACAGAATTGTCTAGATCAGTCCGAGCTGAGGAGAAAGAGGTGCTTTGCCCCATGGCCTCCACAAGATAGCTCCCACAGCACACTAAATTCATCAGTAACAGAATGAGACTTGCTATTATTATTTGGGCCATCATGTTCCCAGGCCCTTTCATCCTCTTCACAAAATTATATAGCCAGCTTAGCAAAGCTATTAAGGTTAAAGCACAGCCGAGAGTCAATGTTAGGAGCATCATGTTCCCAAACATTAGAAAGTGTAAGATAAGCTGCATAACAGCAAGGCTCCGTGACCAGCACAGGAACTTTGCTCTCATTGGTTTACTGTAATTGCAATGCAGTTAATGTAAATCTGCTATTATCTCGCCCCACGTTGGGCGCCAAAAGGGCTGTGGTAGTTTGAGCCTGGCTGGATGCCAGGTGCCCACCACACCGCTTTACCCCCCACCTCCTCAGCAAGCCAGGGAAGGGGAGAAAATAAGATGGGAATCTCGTGGGTTGAGATAAAAGCAGTTTAATAAATAAGCAGCAAAGCCGCGCGCGCGGGAAGCAAAGCAGAAGCAGATAAGCTGTTACTCTCTACTTCCCATCAGCAGCGATGTCCGGCCACCTCCCGAGAAGCAGGGCTTCAGTACGCGTAGCGGTTGCTTTGGGAAGGCCAGAAATGAATCTCGCCTCCCCTTCCTGCTCCTCTCCCCCAGTTTATATTCCTGAGCTGACGTCATATGGTATGGAATATCTCCTTGGTCAGCCTGGGTCAGCTGTCCTGGCCATAGTCCCTCCCAAGATCATGCCCACTCACAGCTATTGGTGAAGGTGGGGGAAGGAATGCTGGAGGGACAGCCCCGATGTTGTGCAAGCGGTAGTCATAATATTGATATCAACAGTAAGCACAGCACTGCAGGAGCTGCTGTGGAAAATCACTACCGTCCCAGACCCACTACAGGTATAAAGCCTTAGTAGACACAGGGGCACAGTGTACATTGATGCCATCAAGGTATAGAGGCACAGATTCTGTCTGGATCTCTGGAGTGACAGGGGGATGTGAAGAATTATCTGTATTAGAGGCTGAAGTGAGCTTAACAGGGGACAAATGGAAAAAACACCCCATTGTGACTGGTCCAGAGGCCCCTTGTATTCTTGGCATAGATTACCTCAGGAGAGGGTACTTCAAAGACCCCAAGGGGTATCGATGGGCTTTTGGTATAGCCACTGTAGATACAGAGAAAATCAAACAACTCTCTAATTTACCTGGCCTCTCAGAAGACCCTTTTGTTGTGGGATTGCTGCAAGTTCAAGAGCAACAGGTACCAATTGCTACCAGAACAGTGCACCGGAGGCAATATCGCACGAACCGAGATTCCCTGGCTCCCATCCGTGAGTTGATTCATCAACTGGAGGCTCAAGGAGTAATTAGCAAAACTCATTCTCCATTTAATAGTCCCATATGGCCTGTGAAAAAATCTGATGGAGGGTGGAGGTTAACAGTAGACTATCGTGGCCTGAACGAAGTGACACCACCACTGAGTGCTGCTGTACCAGACATGTTAGAGCTCCAGTATGAACTGGAGTCAAAAGCAGCCAAGTGGTATGCTACGATTGATATCGCTAATGCATTCTTCTCAATTCCATTGGCAGCAGAGTGCAGGCCACAATTTGCCTTCACATGGAGAGGTGTCCAATATACCTGGAATCGATTGCCCCAGGGGTGGAAACATAGTCCTACTATTTGCCATGGTCTAATCCAAACTGTGCTGGAAACGGGTGATGCCCCTGAACATTTACAGTACATTGATGACATAATTGTATGGGGCAACAAGGCAGAAGAAGTGTTTGAGAAAGGGAAAAGAATAATACAGATTCTCCTGAAAGCTGGTTTTGCTATAAAAAGAAACAAAGTAAAGGGACCTGCACAAGAGATACAGTTTTTGGGCATAAAATGGCAAGATGGGCGTCGGCATGTGCCTATGGATGTTGTGAATAAAATAGCTACTATGTCTCAACCGACTAATAAGAAAGAAACACAAGCTTTCCTGGGCCTTGTGGGATTCTGGAGGATGCATATCCCAGGTTATAGTCAGCTTGTGAGCCCTCTCTTTAGAGTCACCAGAAAGAAGAACTGTTTTGAGTGGGGCCTTGAGCAACAACAAGCTTTTCAACAAATTAAACAGGAAATAGCTCGTGCAGTCGCCCTTGGGCCCATCCGTACAGGACCAGATGTGCAGAATATCCTCTACACTGCCGCTGGAGAGCATGGTCTCACCTGGAGCCTCTGGCAGAAAACATCTGGAGAAACCCGAGGTCGACCATTAGGGTTTTGGAGCCGAGGATATCGAGGATCGGAAGCCCACTACACCCCAACTGAAAAAGAAATACTAGCAGCATATGAAGGACTTCGAGCTGCTTCAGAAGTCATTGGCACAGAAGCTCATCTCCTCTTGGCACCACGTCTGCCTGTGTTACACTGGATGTTCAAAGGGAAAACCCCTTCTAAGCATCATGCAACCAGCGCTACATGGAGTAAGTGGATGGCGTTGATTACACAACGATCTCGGCTGGGGAAATCTAATCGCCCAGGAATCCTGGAAGAAATCATGGACTGGCCAGAAGGCAGAGATTTTGGAGCATTGCCTGAGGAAGTAGCTCGCGCCCAAGAGGCACCACCATATAATGAACTGTCAGAAGATGAGAGGCATTATGCTTTGTTTACTGATGGATCCTGCCGCGTGGTAGGAAATCATCGTAAGTGGAAAGCTGCTGTGTGGAGTCCCACACGACGAGTTGTTGAGGCCACTGAAGGAGAAGGTGAGTCAAGTCAGTTTGCTGAAGTGAAGGCTATCCAACTAGCTCTAAAGATTGCAGAACGAGAGAAGTGGCCAGTACTCTATCTTTACACTGACTCCTGGATGGTGGCTAATGCTCTATGGGGATGGCTACAGCAATGGAAGAAGACCAACTGGCAGCGCAAGGGTAAACCCATCTGGGCTGCTGCATTATGGCAAGACATTGCTGCTCGGGTGGAAAATATGACTCTGAAAGTACGTCATGTAGATGCTCATGTGCCAAAAAGCCGTGCCAATGAAGAACAATGGAATAACCAACAGGTAGATAAAGCTGCTAAAATTGAACTAGCTCAGGTAGATCTAGACTGGGAGCGTAAAGGTGAGCTATTTATAGCTCGATGGGCCCATGAAACATCAGGACATCTGGGAAGAGATGCAACATATAGATGGGCTCGTGATCGAGGGGTGGACTTGACCATGGAAGCCATCACACAGGTCACCCATGAATGTGAAACATGTGCCGCAATCAAGCGAGCCACACGAATCAAGTCTCCCTGGAACAGAGGCCGATGGCTGGGTTTTCAGTATGGTGAGGCCTGGCAAATTGACTATGTTGGACCACTACCACGAACACATCAAGGCAAGCGGTATATACTCACCATGGTGGAAGCAACTACTGGTTAATGAGAGTATATAAGAATGTATATGGATTGTTAAGATGGTTTGTCTGAGCATGACATAAATGGTATGGAATAAGGGGTGGAGACTGTAGTGGGTCTGGGACGGTAGTGATTTTCCACAGCCGCTCCTGCAGTGCTGTGCTTACTGTTGATATCAATATTATGACTACCGCTTGCACAACATCGGGGCTGTCCCTCCAGCATTCCTTCCCCCACCTTCACCAATAGCTGTGAGTGGGCATGATCTTGGGAGGGACTATGGCCAGGACAGCTGACCCAGGCTGACCAAGGAGATATTCCATACCATATGACGTCAGCTCAGGAATATAAACTGGGGGAAAGGAGCAGGAAGGGGAGGCGAGATTCATTTCTGGCCTTCCCAAAGCAACCGCTACGCGTACTGAAGCCCTGCTTCTCGGGAGGTGGCCGGACATCGCTGCTGATGGGAAGTAGAGAGTAACAGCTTATCTGCTTCTGCTTTGCTTCCCGCGCGCGGCTTTGCTGCTTATTTATTAAACTGCTTTTATCTCAACCCACAAGATTCCCATCTTATTTTCTCCCCTTCCCTGGTTTGCTGAGGAGGTGGGGGGTAAAGCGGTGTGGTGGGCACCTGGCATCCAGCCAGGCTCAAACTACCACACCTGGCTTGCTGAAGAGGTTGGGGATAGAGTGATGTGGTGGACATCTGGCATCCAGTCAGGGTCAAACTACCACAGTGGGAAAGTGCTGGCTGTTTGCTGCTTGATTGGAGATAGCTCCCACAGGAAAGCAGCTGAAAAGGTGAAAAAGTGCTGGCTATTAGGCTATACAGGGGTCTACGTATCAATGTCGGTGGGATCTGCGTATCTGCTTTCTTTTAGCAACCAGACGCAGTGGCATAACTTCTATCGGCATATTGTATTTTTTCAATGGGAGTCGAGCAGGTTGAGTGCGCGGGATTGGAGATAGCTCCCACATGAAAAGCAGCTATACACGTGGCACAGTTCTGACTGATATACTACATGGGCACCTACGTGCCAATGTAGGTGGGCTCAGCTTACCTGCTTTCATGTAGAACCCAAACGCAGTGGCGTAACTTTACTGGCAGCCTTTTTTTTCAATGGGAGCTGACCAGGCCAAGTGTGTGGGAGTGGAGATAGATCCCACAGGAAAGCAGTTAAAAAGGTGAAACCATGCTGGCTGATAGACTACACAGGGACCTACGTAACGCTGTAGGTGTGGTCTGGGCCCCTGCTTTCCTGTAGCTCCCAGACGCAGTGGCATAACTTCTTCCAACAGCCTTTATTTTCAATGGGAGATGAGCAGGCCAAGTGCGCTGGTTGGAAATAACTCCCACAGGAAACAGCTGCAAAGGTGGCACAGCGTTGGCTCATAGACTACACAGGGACCTACCTTCCACTGTAGGTAGGCTCTGCGTACCTGCTTTCTTGTAACACTTTGCCTGCTCAGCTCTCATTTCAAATACAGTCTGCCAAAATATGTTACGTCACTTCATCTGAGAGCTAAGGGAATGCAGTTACGCAGACCCTTCCTACAGTGGTACATAGGTCCCAGTGGGAGATATTTCCATTCCCGTGCACCTTGCCTTCTCAGCTGCCATTTGAAATACAGGCTACCGAAATAAGTTACTGCACTGTGTCTGAGAGCTACAGGAAAGCCGGTACGCAGAGCTCATTTAAAGTGCCACATAGGTCCTCTTGTAGCCTATCAGTCAGAACTGTGCCACCTTTGCAGCTACTTTCTCATGGGAGCTGTGGCCAATCCCGCGCACTTGACCTACTCAGATCCCATTGAAAATACAGGTTGCCGTTAGAAATTACACCACGGCCTCTTGGAGCTGCAAATAAAAGGTACACAGACCCCACCTAAAGTGGTATGTAGGTCCCCGTATAGCTTATAAGCCTGCAGTGTGCCACCATAAGTTGTTTTCCTTGAGAGCTATCTCATATCCCGCACACTTGGCCTGCTTAGCTCCCATTGAAAATACAGGCTGCCGGTAGAAATTACACCATTGCTTCTGGGATCTAAAACACAGCAGGTATGCAGACCTCACCTACAGTGGTACATAGGTCCGGGTGTAGCCTAACAGTTGGCACTGTGCCACCTTTACAGTGTCTTTCCTTTGTGAGCTATCTCTAATCCCGTGCACTTGGCTTTCTTGGCAACCATTGAAAAAGTACAGACGGTCGGTAGAAGATACGTCACTGCTTCTGGGAGACACAAACAAGCAGATACGCAGAATCCACCTAAAGTGGTATGTAGGTCCCTGTGTAGACTATCAGCAAGCACAGTTCCACCTTTACAGTATCTTTCCTGTGGGAGATATCTTTATTGCGGCACACTTGGCCTGCTTAGCTACCATTGTAAATACAGGTTGCTGGGAGAAGTTACGCCACTGTGTCTGGGAGCTACAAGAAAGCAGGTACGCAGACCCCACTTTCCGGTGTATGTAGGTCCCCATGTAGTCCATCAGCCAGCACTGTGCCACCTTTGCAGTTGCTTTCCTGTGCGAACTATCTTCAGTTCCGCGCACTTGGCCTGCTCAGCTCCCATTGTAAATACAGGCTGCTGGGAGAAGTTACGTCACTGCCTCTGTAAGCTACAAGAAAGCAGGTACATAGAGTCCATCTACAGTGGTACGTAGATCCCCTTGTAGCCTATCAGCTAGCTCTGTGCCAAATTTGCAACTGCTTTCCTATGGGAGCTATCCTTCACCCCACGCACTTGACCATCTCAGCTCCCTTTGAATACACAGGCTGCCAGTACAAGTTACATCACTGCCTCTGGGAGCTACGAGAAAGCAAGTACGCAGACAAGACCTACATTGGTTCGTTGTTTCCCATGTAGCCTATCAGCCAGAACTGTGCCACCTTTGCAGTTTCTTTCCTTTAAGATCTATCTGCAGTCGCATGCAATTGGCCTGCTCAGCTCCCATTGAAAACATAGGCTGTCGTTAGAAGTTACGCCACTGCGTCTGGGAGCTACAAGAAAGCAGGTAGGCAGACCCCACCTACAGAGTATGTAGGTCCCCGTGTAGCCTATCAACCAGAACTGTGTCACCTTTGCAGCTGCTTTTCTGTGGGAGTTATCTCCGATCCCGTGCACTTGGCCTGCTCAGGTCACATTGAAAATACAGTCTGCCAGTAGAAGTTACACCTCTGCCTCAGGGAGCTACAAGACAGCAGGTACACAGACCCCACCTACAGTGGTACGTAGATCCCCGTGTAGCCTAATTCAGCACTATGCCATCTTTGCAGCTGCTTTCCTGTGAGACCTATCTCCAATCCCACGCACTTGGCCTGCAATGTTTCCATTTAAAATACAGGCTGTCGTTAGCAGTTTCGTCAGTTCCTCTGGGAGCTAAAAGAAAGAAGGTACGCAGACCGCACCTACATCATTACGTAGGTCCCTGTGTACCCTAACAGCCAGCACTGTGATAACTTTGCCGCTGCTTTTCTGTGGAAGCTATTTCCAATCCGGTGGACTTGGCCTGCTCAGCTCCCAGTGAAAGAACAGGCTGCAAGTAGAAGTTACGCCACTGCGTCTGGGAGCTAAAAGAAAGTAGATACGCAGATCGCACGTACAGTGGTACATTGATCCCCGTCTAGCTTATCGGTCAGGCATGTGCAACCTTTACAGCTCCTTTCCTGTGGGACCTATCTCCAGTCTTGCACACATGACCTGCTCAGCTTCCATTGAAAAAATACAGGCTGCTAGTAGAAGTTACGCCACTGTCTCTGGGAGCGACAAGAAAGTAGGAAAGTAGAGCCCACCTACAGTGGTATGTAGGTCCCCATGTAGCCTAATTCAGCTAACTTGATATGCTCAGATTTCTTTGAAAAAATACTGGCTGCCGGTAGAAGTTACACCACTGCGTCTCGGAGCTACAGGAAGGCAGGGAAGCAGACGCCACCTACAATGGTACGTAGCCTATCAGCTAGCACTGTGTAACCTTTGTGGCTACTTTCCTGTGGGAACTATCTCCAATCCTGCACACTAGGCCTGCTCAGCTCCCATTCAAAATACTGGCTGCAGGTACAGGTTACACCGCTGCTTCTGGAGAAAAAAGAAAGCAGGTACGCAGACCTCATCTACAGTGGTATGTAGGACCTTGTGTAGCCTATCAGCCAGCACTGTTGCACGTTTGCAGCTACCTTCCTGTGGGAGCTATCTCCAATCCACCAGAACAGCAGTAGCACTGTTGAGGGATCTACAATCACGAAAAACTTATCTACACAGGAATGCAGATAAGCCAGGCATTTCTTTATTATGTAGCACAGGAAAACACGGGGGATAGCTCCTCTATACATGCTTCCTTGTTAGTTATCATTTTCAGGGTTTTTATACAGCTCAAAAAAAAGAATCACATTTGCCAACACGAGAATGCATAAAATGTCCATCTATCAAATTAGGCCTTCACCTTGATTGGTTCCCAAAAAACACAAAATTTCCAAAATCACAGTGATTGGTCAAAAAAGGATTTCAGTCCCTTTGTTTTAGTAAAAACTAAGGTAATAGTCAAGGTAACCTAACAAATACATTTACCAGGGTCTCCTGGCTAAGGTAATGGGTCCCTATCAGGTGTGGAATGTCACTCATACAGTTTGATCCTTATGTGATTCAAATGAATACTTACTTAATCAATAGGTGTTTGTATCATTTGCAAGTGCTTATCTATTTAATTGAACCATTACGAAGTGATTAACAAGTGCTTAGCAAGAGTTTGATTGCTTATTGTGATGATAAGTTTTTAACCAAAATAATTGTGTATCTGCAACATTTCCCCTCTTTGAAAGTATTGAAAATCACATTCCAATACTTTCACTCTTACATTTCAGTTTTATCCATAACTAAACCATGGTTGTCATATGGTGGTGGATTACCTTTGAACCGATCATTGTCTCTTGTAAATGCTGTCAAGATTCTATTGCTCCATTGTGTTCTTTGTATTATTTCTCTTTTGATGCAACAATATGCCAAATGGATTGCCAGAAACATTTTAATCAATAGCAGAAGTGTTTCAATCAGTGACTTTATCCAAGATTTTAGGTCCAGGTCCAGTCCCCAAAAATCTTCATCTATCCAGCTGGTGTTCATGTCTTCCCTAATTTCCTGTGTTTCCCTTTCTATGTTGTTTAATTGATCTAAATCATCTTCTACATCTGTGGTGACATTTGCAATGTGTATGCAACAATGGTCTACTCTGTCTTTTAGGAGGTCACACACCCCATGTTCCTTCAGCAACAGCATGTCCAGAGTCATTCTATTTTGCAATGTCATTCTAGAGGTAGCCTGTAATTGTAAATTCAGTTGTTTAAATCCCTTTCTTGTCACATTTGCCAACCGTTCAACCTGCCCAGTCAATCTATACAGCCACTCTCTATTTCGGTAGGATGCTATAGGATTTAAAAGAGATTCCAGTGCCTAGCCAATTTTTACTCCAGTACCTGGATCATTCCAGTCATCATCGTCTAATTTTGATCTTTTCACTTGTGTCAAATGCAAACTTTCTAAACTGCCCTTAAAGGGAGATTTTTTCCAAATTGGGCATAATGTAGGCAATCCCAAAGTTATTTAACTTTCCCATCTACTGGCAGATGAGATGTCCATGTGCCATCACTCATAGCCCAGACCAGATGTCCTGGGCTTGGAATCATATATCTTTGACAGTTAATTCTCCAGAGGCTGGTCACCTTTAAGTTGTTCTTCAGTCTTCTGCATAAACAAACCAATCTTCAAGGCTATTGTCAATTGCGGTACACGCTGAGCTGCTTGACTCACTGTGCTGCAATTGTATACTTGTTCACATTCCCACCAAGGAACCTTTTTTTCCTTTTCTCTTGTCGAAGTACTTCTATCTAATACTAACCTGCTTACTGTGAATTCAAGTCCATCCCATTCAAAACACCAAGATGTCTTAGCCCTGTATCTGAATTGTAAGTTTACACTAACATCCCAAACTGAACTCCATTCCTCCTCCCTTATTGCTGTTCTGTTAACCTGTTCACATTCCCATTTCATAGTCATTCGGGACACATTCCTTGTTTTTGGTTCATCATATTTGCACCACCCAACATCTCCAAATCTTCCTATGGCGGTAAATTGAAAATGTAGCAACTTATAACAGTCCACTCTGTTACCGGGGGTTGTCCATTGCTTTCTAATGTAATCTACTCTCTCTTCCCAACTTATCACTGTTTTTGGGTGTGCAGTCCCATTTTTCTTAACAGTGTTCAAATTCATGGTTAAGATTCCCCAACGAATAGACTCTCCCACTGCCCATGGTATAGGTAGGCAAGCAGTAATTTGGGAGACATTTGGCAGATGTGTGAATTCCTTAATCAAGCCTATCATCAGATTTTCTTCCTGAGTTTTTCCTGGTATTTGAATTACCTGTTCCGAGTCTATTTCTGTTTGGACTGGAGTCCTGGCCTGAACATTCAATACAAATTGATTTGACCATCCAATTTTGATCCATGTTTCTATCACCATAGACTGAAAAAAACAACAAAAACAAAAACTTATTCATGTTTCAGAGGTAACTACAATTTCTCAAGATCTCCTACAACTCTCCTACTTCCATGGACTTTATGGTGCCTTCTTCACCCGAGTGTAGTGGATCCAGGTATCTGATTTGGCAATCTTGATAGCAGTGAAGGAAGTCACCAACACCTGGTATGGTCCCTTCCACCTTCCTTGCAGAGGTTCTTCATTCCAAGTCTTTATGTAGATGTAATCTCCAGTCAGGATGTTGTGTACTATTGTGTACTGCACTTCGGAGCCTGTTTAGAGTTTTTCCAAGAGAAAGCAAATAGTTATATAAATCTTGTTTTCCTGTCACATGCATGTTTAGATTGGGTTCATGAACCTCATAGGATTTTCCACACATTATCTCATAAGAACTTACTGGCATTCCACTTTGAGGTTTCACTCTTATTTTGTAGCAATGCAAGTGGAAGTGCCTGAGGCCATTTTAATTTAGTCTCCTGACAAATTCTGCTAATTTGTCTTTTTAGGGTCTGATCCATTCTTTCCACTTTTCTACTTGATTGCGGTCTCCAAGGGGCGTGTAGATCCCAGGAAATTCCTAGGACTTTGCTTACCTCTTGTACCACATTGGCCACGAAATGTTGTCCTCTGACTAAAGATATTCCAAAAGGAACTCCAAACCTTGGAATAATTTCTTGCAGGAGCCATTTAACTGTTTCCGTAGCCTGATTGGTGCGACAGGGAAAGACTTCTGGCCATCCTGAGAAGGTGTCAACACCAACCAACACATATTTATATCCATTGCATTTAGGTAATTCTGTAAAATCAGTCTGCCAATAATCTCCTTTTCCCACTCCAGTTTTTATTTTGCCCATCTTTACCCTTTTTTTTTATACTAATGGATTGTTCTTTAAACAAATTTCACATTTCGCGGTTACTGATTTGGCCATCTCCAACATTTGTATTGATATTACACTTTTCAGAAGCTGAGTCATAGCTTCTGCACCCCAGAGACACTACCTATGCTTTGGTTGCAAAATCTCTCTCATGATTAAGAGAGACAATACTACCTGACCTGTACTTGTCGTCCACCACCCTTCTGAACTTTTCTCTGCATTTAGTAACTTAGCCAAATTCTCATTCTCCCCTGAATGTCTTGGTGGCTCCTTAGGGAGCTCTACTGTTCTGGTGGGGATGATTGTCATTTGTGAGACAGTGTGTTGTGCTATTTTCCTTGTCTGATCTGTTAATCTATTTCCATCAATTATCTTTGAGTTTCCTGTCCGATGTGCCTTACAGTGCATGATTGCCACTTGAACTGGTTCCTGCACTGCTGCTAGCAGTTGCAAGATTTCCTTTTGTTACTTAATGTTTGTTCCCTGGGAGGACAGTAGTCCTCTTTCTTTCCACAGGGTGCCATGGACATGGACTACTCCAAAGGCATATTTTGAATCAGTCCAAATATTAACTCGTTTTCTTTTACTTAATTCCAAAGCACGTGTCAGTGCAATCAGTTCTGCCTTCTGTGCAGATGTTGTAGTTAGCAATGTATTTGCTTCTATTTCTGTTTTTTCCGTTGTTACTGCATATCCTGCGTGGCGAGTTCCATTCACGACGAAGCTGTTGCCATCTGTGCACAGTTCCCATTCAGGGTTTTCAAGAGGATCATCCTTCAGGTCCTCTCTCCTAGAATATTTATGTTCAATGGTTGCAACACAGTCCTGTTCCAGTTGTTGCTCTTCCTGTGAAGTACTCAGAAACACTGCACTATTTGGAAAGTTACTTCTTTTCAAGAACACATGATCCTGCTCAGTGAGAATTACCTGGTATTTTATCAGTCGGCTCAGGGATAACCAATGTTCCTTCTTTTGCTCCAAGACTGTGGTTACCATAAGTGGGACATAGACTGTAATAGTCCTTCCCAAGGTCAGCTTTCTTGCTTTTTGGATCAGTGTGACAGTGGCAGTTACTGCTCGCAGGAAAGAAGGTCATCCCTTGCTCACCAAGTCCAGTTGTTTGGAAAAATATCCCACTGGTCTCTTCCAGCTTCTTGCTGTTCTTTTTCCCTTGTAAAAGGGGTAGATTTTTGGACTTCATATAATGGTTTGGCTATAAGACCATAATCCATGATCCAGAGCCTGCACCATACTGTCATTTCCAAAATGCCCGCAACTGATGACAGTGTGTGGTTCTAGAATAGCACAAATCGCTTCCTTTCCATCTGTCCCCAGCCTCCGTTCTCCTTTTGAAATTTCGAGGCCCAAATATATCACTGTTTGGCTGCTATTTGAGCTTTTTCTTTTGATACCTTCTACCCGTTTAATCCCAAAAAGTTTACAAGTTCAATGGTTACCTGTATGCAGGCTGACCTTCCCGTTGTGGCAATCAGGATGTCATCGACATATTGGAGAAGCAGATGCTCTGGTCTCGGTGTCACTGTCTTTTCATTAGTCCAAAGTTCCAGTTCCCTTGCAAGTTTTCTTCCAAAGACAGTTGGGCTGTTCTTGAATCCTTGGAGTAGCCATGTCCATGTTAACTGCACCTTGCATCCTGTTTGGGGGCTTTCCCACTCAAAAGCAAATAGTTTACGACTTTCCTTTTCCAAAGGGATACAAAAGAAAGCATCTTTTAAATCAAGCACTGTAAAACACTGGTAATTTTCTTTCAGAGCTGTTTGTAAGGTATACAGATTTTCAACAACTGGATGTGTATCTTTCACATTCTGATTTATGGGTCTTAAACCCTGAACTAACTTATACTCTCCATTCAGTTTCCATACTGGTAAAATAGGTGTATTATACTTTGACTCACATTCTTCTAGAATTTGATATTTCAGAAATTTATCAATTAATACGTTTAATCTTGTTTTGCCTCACGTTTTATTGGGTATTGTCCTACTCTGACCAATTTTGCTTTTTCTTTTATTTCAATTTTTATTGGTTGTTTCAGTTTTGAATTTCCTGGAATCTGTGTTTCCCACACTATTGGGATCACTGCATTTTCCAGTTCTGGAGGTAATTCTAGCACCTTTGTTTTTTCTTTTATCATCAATATTTGTCCTGTCTTTGATTCAGGTATTTTTAGTAACAAGTCTCTGTTTTCAAAGACAATTTGTGCATTTAACTTAGACAACAAGTCCCTCCCCATCAGGGGTATGGGACATTCAGGAACATACAAAAATTCATGTGTTATAACTTTATTGCCAAATTGTAATTTTAAGAGTTTAAAAAATGGTCGATTTTCCTCTTTCCCTGTGGCTCCCACAATATTTGCAGTTTTATTTCCAAGGTTTCCTTTTTGACTGTTTAATACAGAAAATGTTGCACCTGTATCCACCAAAAATGTAACCTGTTTTTCTCTCAGCTTAATTGTAAGCAGAGGCTCAGCTGGGTTCATCTCCGGTCCCGGTCAATCCATATCTTCTCCCAAGACCATCAAATTAGCATGTTGACCAGCTAATTTAGGGCATTCATTTTTCCAATGTCCTTCTTCCCCGCAAAAAGCACATTGATTAGTTCCAAGGGGGGTTCTGCCAACTTGTCCTCTCCCCTTCCTCTCATCTCTCCTCTCATAGAGCTTTGTCCCTGTCCTTCATTTCAAAATCCAGGGGTCTTATTCACTACTGCAAGTAATTGTCTTTGTTTCCTTATCTCATTTTCTTTATCTCTATTATTATAAACTTTCCAAGCTACTTCCACTAATTTGTCCAAATTTCGTATATCTGTTCCTTCTAGATTTTGGAGTTTTTTCTAATGTCCCTCTGTGATTGCCCCAGAAATATTAAGGCTTGCTGTGCCTTAGTTTCTTCGGCTTCAGGTTGCAAGTTGGTATATTTACAACTGCTTCCTTCAACCTTTCTAAGAATGCTGTTGAGGATTCTTTCTTCTCCTGTCTCACATCATATTATTTAGACCAATTTATAGTTTTGGGCATGGCATTTTGGACCCCATATATAATCCACTGTTGGTACCTTTTCAGTCTCTGCATATGATCATCCTTATTTGGATCCCATTGTGGGTCCCCTATAGGGAAATTCCGATCTATGGTACTCCCTACTGTCCGAGTATGGACATTTTCTTCTGCCCGCATTCGAGCAGTTCTCAAAACCATTTGTTTTTCACTAGAGTCCATAAGAGTATCTAAAATCACCTGTATTTCCTCCCAATCAGGATTTTGCATTTTCATTATCATTCCCATTATTCTCCTCACTTTATCAGGATCCTCTCTATAAGAACCAGTTGATTCTTTCCATATTATTAGATCTGAGGGAGAGAAGGGCACTTTTACATACACTGGTCCATGTTGCCCAACTCCCTGTCTCAAGAGGGCTATCAACCGTCTCCCCTCCCGTGTTTTTAGAGGAGTTATCAAATGAGTACACTGTCTCGGGATATAGGTGGAGATATATCCCCGGGATATAGGTGGAGACGAGTCCAAGTATGATTCCTCCTCCTCTCTTGATCTACTACTATTTGGACGGGGACCGGCTGGACTATCAACCTCAGAATCAGATGATGATGGAAGAGGGGGATATAATGGAATAGGAGCTATGGAGGCAGATGGAGCTATGTCCAATTCCGACTCCGTATTATCACGCTCCTTTTCCTTTTGTTTTATAGTCAAATGTTTGCAACAAGTTTTAGTAAAGGTACAGGCAGAAAAATTCTCTTTAGTCTTCATCTTTTTTATGGTTAATGGCATTTGAGTACATGCCTGCTTATCTAATTCACAATTCTTTTGCCAATCTGTTTTTTCTCAAAGGTAAAAGAAAAGATCTACATATGGGACCTCATCCCATTTTCTTCCCCTCTTACAGAATAACAGTAATTGCATAATTGTATTATAATTCAAAATCCCATTTAAGGGACACTTTTCCCTACTATTCAAATCATACAACAACTACGCATGATTACAGTACTCTATAAGTTGATCTTTGCGAAAATAACCCTTAAATTCCTTCCAGTGTGCAAACAGAAACCCAAGGGGTGAATTCTCAGGTACTTTGTTTGTCATTTCAAAATCCTTTTAGTTACAAATTCTTTCTCAACAGTCGTTTCGTTCTTTCGCTTATCTCTGGCTGCACCCCTCGCGGGATCACAGAACTGCGTATCAAAGCTCCGCACTCGATTTGTGCGCAACTGCACGTCTCAGTCACACACACACAGACAGCTCACAACACAATATACAATAATATACATATATATACACAAAGCAATATACAAAGCAATATATAAACCAATGTACAAGTCAATGTACAAACCAAAATAAATAGATACCTTTACCATATACTTATATGGGCCCACTTCTAACAATTACCAATTGCCAATTACCAATATCAGCCCTGCGATCACTTTGTCCGACTTACGAGCTGCAATACCAATGCCAACCCAGCGATCGCTTTCTCACCACTTACCTTACCACCCCAGGGAACGTTGTGAGGAGCTGTAATGATCGCAGGTGGGTCCTCCACGAGAATCCCTCAGTGCGTGCTGGAGTTCGATCATCATCCGATCCCATCCAGACTCACTCGCAAGGTCCCAAGTGGGTCGACAAAAGTGTTGACGGATCCACGATCATGAAAAAATTATCTATACAGGAATGCAGATAAGCAGGCACTTCTTTATGCAGCGCTGGGAAAGCAGGAGGGACAATTCCTCCATATGTGCTTCTTGTTAGTTACCATTTTCAGGGTTTTTATAGGACTCAAATAAAAGAATCATGTTTGTTAACATGAGCATGGATAAAATGTCCGTCTATCAATTTAGCCCTTCACCTTGATTGGTTCCCAAAAAGCACAAAATTTCCAAAATCACAGTGATTGGTCAAAAAAAGAGATCAGTCCCTTTGTTTTAGTAAAAACTAAGGTAACAGCCAAGGTAACCTAACAAATACACTTACCAGGGTCTCCTAGCTAATGTAAATGATTTTTTAAATTTTATATTTGTTGGGAACTAATCAAGGTGAAGGGCTAAATTGATAGATGGACATTTTATGCATACTTGTGTTGGCAAATGTTATTTTATTTGAGCTGTATAAAAACCCTAAAAATGGTAACTAACAAGGAAGCACCTATGGAGGAGCTATGCTCCCTATTTTCCCAGCGCTGCATAATAAAGAAGTCCCTGCTTATCTGCATTCCTGTGTAGATAAGTTTTTCGTGATTGTGGATTTGTCAACGTAATCTTTTCGCATATCTCGAAGTTATGATGAGGTGAGGGACCGAGTAGTTTCCATTTCCTTTTCAATTTCTTTCACTCCTTCTCCTCATCTCCTTACTGAAGGACCATCTTCTTCTTCTAACCTTTCCTCTTCCTCCTCTTCTGCCCTTACTAATCAATGATAAGGACTTGACCTCCTTATCCACTGTTTCTTTTTCACTACTGGGGCAACCACTGTGGTGGTTGTTTGATTCCCTGACTCAATCATGGTGGTCTCAGACACAGTTTAAATTTCCACCTCGGTCATAGTTTTCTTGATTCGGGTAATCATGTTCTTAGGCCCTTTCATCCTTTTCACAAAATCATACAGCCAACTTAACAAAGATATCAAGTTTCAAGCGCAGCACAGAGTCAGTGTTAGCAGCATCATGTTCCCAAACATTAGAAAGTCTAAGATAAGCTACATTACAGCAAAGCTCCGTGACCAGCACAGGAACTTTGCACTCATTGGCTTACTATAATTGAAAAAAGGCTGAGGTACTTTTACCCTGTCTGGATGTCAGGTGCCCACCCCACCTCTCCAGCAAGCCAGGAAATGGGAGAAAATAAGATGGGAGTCTCATGGGTATGGAAAATCTCCTTGGTCAGTCTGGGTAAGCTGTTCTGGCCGTGGTCCCTCCCAAGATTCTGCTCACCCACAGCTATTGGTGAAGGTGGCGGAATGAATTCTGGAGGGACGGCCCCCATGCTGTGTGAGCAGTAGTCATAATATTGATTTGAAGAGTAAGCACTGAACTGCAACAGCTGCTGTGGAAAATCACTAACATCCCAGACCAAGTACAGCCAACTTTCCAGCTGCTTTCCTGGGGGAGCTATCTCCCATCCTGGCACTTGGCTTGCTCAGTTCATGTTTGAAATACAGGTTGCAGGTAGATGTTACGTCACTGCGTCAGGTAGACACAGGAAACAGATACGCAAACCCCACCTACAGTTGTACGTATGTCCCTGTATAGCCTAACAGCAAGCACTGTGCCATCTTTGCAGCTGCTTTCCTGTGGGAGCTACCTCCAGTCCCGCGCACTTTGTCTACTCAACTCCCAGTGAAAATACAGGCTACTGGTAGAAGTCACGCCACTGCCTCTGGGAGCTACATGAAAGCAGGTACACATAGTCCAAAAACAGTAGTACGTAGGTACCTGTGTAGACTACAATCCAGCACTGTGCCACCTTTGCAGCTGCTTTCATGTGGGAGCTATCTCCAACCTCGCGCACTTTGCTTGCTCAGCTCTCATTTAAAATACAGGCTGCCGCTAGAAGTTACAACTCTTCATCATGGAGCTACAAGAAAGCAGGTACACAGACCCCACCTACAGTGGTACGTAGGTCCCTGTGTAGACTATCAGCCAGCACTGTGCCACCTTTGAAGCTACTTTGCTGTGGGAGATATCTCTAATCCGCGCACTTGGCCTATTCAGTTCCTATTGAATATACAGGGTGCCAGTAGAAGTTTCCCTACTGAGTCTGGGAGCTACAAGAAAGCAGGTACGCAGACACCACCTGCAGTGGTACGTAGATCCCTGTGTAGCCTATCAGTCAGGACTGTGTCACCTTTGCATCTACTTTACTATGGGAGCTATGTCCAATCTCGCGCACTTGGCCTACTCAGCTCCTCTTTGAAATATAGCCTGCCGATACATGTTACGTCACTGTGTCTGAGAGCTAGAAGAAAGAAGTTACGCAGACCCCAACTAAAGTGGTACGTAGGTCCCCGTGTAGCCTACCAGCCAGCACTGTGCCACCTTTGCAGTTGCTTTGCTGTGGGAGCTATCTCCAATCCTGTCCACTTGACCTTCTCAACTCTCATTTGAAATATAGTCTGGCCTTATATTTTACGTCACTGCACCTGAGAGCTAGAAGAAAACAGGTACGTAGATCGCATCTTCAGTGGTACGTAGGTGCCTGTGTATTCTATTAGCCAGCACTGTTCAACCTTTGCTGCTGCTTTTCTGTGGGAGATATCTCCGATCCTGCACACTCAGCCTGCAAAGCACCCGTTAAAAAAATACATTTTATTGGTAGAAGTTACGCCACTGCATCTAGGAGCTACAAGGAAGAAGGTACGCAGAGACCATCTACATTGGTATGTAGGTCCTTGTGTAGCCTAACAGCCAGCACTGTGCCACCTTTACAGCTGCTTTCCTGTGGGAGCTATCTGCAATACCTTGCGCTTGGCTTGCTCCGCTCCTATTCAAAATGCATCCTACCGGTAGAAGTTACGCCACTGCCTCTGGGAGCTAAATAAAGCAGGTACACAGACCCCACCTACAGTTTTACATAGATCTCCGTGTAGTCTATCAGGCAGCACTGTGTTACCTTTGCAGCTGCTTTCCTATGGGAACTATATGCAATCCCTCGCAGTTGGCTTGCTCAGCTCTCATTGAAAAAATACATGCTGCTAGTAGAAGTTACGTCACTGTGTCTGGGATGTACAAGAAAGCAGGTATGCAGACCCCACCTACAGTTGTACGTTGGTCCCCATGGAACCTATCAACTAGCATTGTGCCACCTTGGCAGCTGCTTTCATGTGGAAGCTATTTCCAATCCCGCGCAGTTGACCTGCTCAATTCCCATTAAAAACTCCAGGCTACTGGTAGAAGTTATGCTACTGCGTCTGGGAGCAACAAGAAAGCAGGTGTTCAGAGTCCACCTAAAGTGGTACATAGATCCCCGTGTAACCTATCAGCCAGCACTGTGTCACCTTTGCAGCTGCTTTCCTGTGGGAGCTATCTCCAATCCCGTGCACTTGGCTTGCTCTGCTCCCATTGAAAATACAGGGTGCCAGTGCAAGTTACCCTACTGAGTCTGCTAGCTACAAGATAGCAGGCCCGCAGACCTTGCCTACAGTGGTTTGTCGGTCCCTATGTAGCCTATCAGACAGCACTGTGCCACCTTTGCAGTAGCTTTCCTGTGGGAGTTATTTCTTTACCGTGCACTTGGCGACTCCTCCCTCTTCTCTTGACGGAATGCGGAGCGGATCACAGAGGGAGAAAAAAATTAAAAGAGCCTGTGAAACTTTAAATAAGAAGAATTTATTAAGGAAAATTGAAGAGGAACAACTACAACAAACACAAGTGCATATTGCAGAAAACTGGTGAGTGATGTAGTTGCTTACCACCCGGGACCAGACATAAGCAACCGCTCTGGACCGACAACAGAGAGCCCGTGACCCTGGAAGAGAGCTTCTTCCTGCTAGCCTTCACCGATATACTGGGCATGATGTTAGGATGGGATGGAATACCTGCTGGCCAGCCTGGGTTATCTGTTCAGGCTGTACCCTTTTCTGGTTCCTCAAGGGAATTAACTCTATCCTGGCTCAAACTAGGACATTCCACTCCTTATTCTATACCATCTACACGTCATGTCTAGGTTTACATATCATAATCATCTACACATGCATAACATAGAGCAACTATAGGAATAATGACATTCAATAGCTATCATTATACAATTTAATTCACAGGTTATTCTCACCCAAAATCAAAGTCCCTTGAGGCACACATTGGGTCTTCCCATCCTTGCACATCACCCACCAAGTACACTCAGGTCCCTGAGCAAAAATAATCCCACGGATGGGATGGGTTTGCCTTTACCTGAGGCAGGACACACCCGCACCACTTTCCCTAACATGTCTTTAAATTTACCGCAGGGACTTTGTCCCCTAGTACAATATGTAAGGGTTCTGATTGGGAAGGGCCAGCTCGATTGACAGATCCTCTGGAGTTGACTAGCCAGATGGCCTTTTCCAAGTGTGTATCCCAATGCCTGAAAGTTCAACTTCCCATTGCTTTCAGTGTGGTTTTCAAGAACCCATTGTGTCTCTCAACTTTTCCTGAGGCTGGTGCATGATAGGGAATGTGATAAATCCATTCAATGTCATGCTCTTTGGCCCAGGCATCTATGAGGTTATTTCTGAAGTGTGTCCCATTGTCTGACTCAATTCTTTCTGGGGTGCCATGTCGCCAGAGGACTTTCCTTTCAAGGCCCTGAATAGTGTTCCGGGCGGTGGCATGAGTCACAGGATATGTTTCCAATCATCCTGTGGTTGCCTCCACCATTGTGAGCACATGGCGTTTGCCTTGGTGAGTCTGTGGCAGTGTGATGTAATCAATCTGCCAGGCTTCTCCGTATTTATATTTCTGCCATCGTCCTCCATACCATATGGGCTTCAACCGTTTTGCTTGTTTAATTGTAGCACACGTCTCACACTCATGGATAACCTGTGCAATATTGTCCAAGGTTAAGTCCACTCCTCGATCACGAGCCCATTTATAGGTAGCATCTCTGCCTTGATGATCTGAGGCATCATGGGCCCATCGAGCTAAAAATAATTCCCCCTTATGTGGTCAATCCCGATCTATCTGAGAAATCTTAGCAGTCTTGTCACCTTCCTGGTTATGCAGATGTTCTTCTGTGGCCCACTTTTTGGGTACGTGAGCATCTACGTGGCGCACCTTCAAAACCAGTTTCTCCATTTGAGCAGAAATGTCCTGCCATAGTGGAGCAGTACAGACGTGTTTGCCCCGTAGTTGCCAGTTTTTCTGTCTCCATTGCTGTAGCCATCCCCACAGAGCATTTGCCACCATCCACGAATCAGTGGAGAGGTAGATCCTTGGCCATATTTCCCGTTCAGCAATGTCTAAAGCCAACTAGATGGCTTTTACCTCTGAAAACTGACTGGATTCACCCTCTCCTTCTGTAGCTTCTGAAATTTTGTGTAGGGGACTCCAGACAGCTGCATTCCATCTCCGATGCCTTACCGCTTCTTATCTTCTGGCAGTTCATCATACGATGGGGCCTCATCAACACGTGTCACGTTCTCTGTTGATATTTCACCATCTTTGAACTCTTGCCAGTTTGTGATCACCTCCACAATCCCAGGGCTACTAGGCTTCCCTATGCGAGCTCGTTGTGTGATCAGTGCGATCCACTTACTCCATGTAGCATCAGTTGCATGATGCGTAGGGAATGCCTTCCCCTAGAACATCCAGCCCAGCACTGGCAGTCAAGGTGCTAGGAAGAGTTGTGTTTCTGTGTCAATCACTTCTGACGCAGCTTGAACTCCTTCATGTGCTGCCAGTATCTCCTTCTCGGTTGGAGTGTATCGGGCCTCGGATCCTCTGTATCCCCGACTCCAGAACCTGAGGGGTTGGCCTCGGCCTTGACCCTCGCCAGGTGCTCTCTGCCAAAGACTCCAAGTAGGGTCATTCTCCCCAGCTGCAGTGTAGAGCACATTTTTAACATCTGGTCCTGTCTGGAATGTCCCAAGCGCCATCACATGAAAAATCTCCCGTCTAATTTGTTTAAAACTTTTTTGCTGCTCGGAACCCCATTCAAAATCATTCTTCTTCCGTGTCACACGGTAGAGGGGGCTAACAATCATACTGGAATTTGGAATATGCATTCACCAAAAACCCACAACACCTAAGAAAGCTTGTGTTTCCTTTTTGTTAGTTGGTGGCTGCAATCTTCTTTATCACCTCTATTGGAATATGACGAAGTCCATCCTGCCATTTTACTACTAAAAACTGGATCTCCTGTGCAGGTCCTTTGACTTTCCTGTGTTTAAAGACAAAGCCAGCCTTTAGAAGAATTTGAATTATTTTCTTTCCTTTATCAAGGGCTTCCACTGCTGAGTCACTCCACACCACAATATCATCAATGTATTGCAGATGTTCTGGGGCCTCATCCTCCTCCAGTGTGGCCTGGATCAGTCCATGGCAAATGGTGGGGCTGTGTTTCCAGCCCTGGGGCAGTCGATTCCAAGTATACTGCATCCCTCTCCAAGTGAAAGCAATCTGAGGCCTGCACTCTTTTGCTAAAGGGATTGAGAAGAATGCATTGGCAGTATCAATGGTGACATACCATTTGGCTGCCTTGGACTCCAAATCGTATTGGAGTTCCAACATGTCTGGCACAGCCGCCCTCAGCGGTGGTGTGACTTCATTCAGGGCACGATAATCTACTGTCAGTCTCCACTCTCCAGTAGACTTTTGTACCGGCCATATAGGACTGTTAAAGGGTGAGTGAGTTTTGCTGATCACCCCTTTGCTCTCCAATTGGCGAATCAACTTATGAATGAGAATCACAGAGTCTCTGTTGGTGCGATATTGCCGACGGTGCACTGTTGTGGTTGCAATTGGTACCTGTTGCTCCTCAACCTTCAGCAACCCCACAACAGAAGGGTCCCATGAAAGGCCGGGCATGCTGGATAATTGTTCATTCTCTTCTGCCTCCACTGCAGCCACACCAAAGGCCCACCTGTATCCTCTTGGATCTTTAAGATACCCTCTCTTAAAATAATCTATGCCTAAGATGCATGGAGCTTCAGGGCCTGTCGCAATGGGATGATTGTGCCAATTTGTGCCAGTCAGACTCACTTCAGCTTCTAATACAGATAGCTGTTGAGATCCTCCTGTCACTCCAGAAATACAAATGGATTCTGTCCCTTTAAAATTTGATGACATCAGAGTACATTGTGCACCAGTGTCCACTAAAGCCTTGTATTCTTGTGGATCTGATGTGCCAGACCAATGAATCCACACAGTCCAATAAACTCGATTATCCCTTTCCTCCACCTGGCTGGAGGCAAGGCCTCCCTAATACTGGTCATCGCAGTCATCATTTACTGTTTCCCAGGAAACACCAGAGGTCCCCTCGAGGGAATCAAAATTGAAATCAACCCTCCTATCTCGTCTAGGGGTTTGCTCACTGGAAACTGGAGCGGCATTCCTCCAAGGAGAGTTACTTCTTTGAACCCTTCCTTTCCGCAACTCCTGTGCCTGTGCTTTTGGAGTGGGTGATCTTGGAGTAGATGGGGCAGGTGGCCTATCCCACTTGTTCATATTCTCTCCTTGGTCTTCTGGATGGGACCGTGAAACATTATGGGGTATATACTCCTTACGTTCCTGCTCTTGAGCACAGGGACGCTTATTCTTAACAGCTGGAGTACTGGCAGGTGGAGAGCGAGACACAAATTGGTGAATCTTCCATGACATTTTTTCTACAGCTGAAACAACAGCCTGTAGGGGACAAGACACATTTTCTTCATATTGCCGAAGTTGAGCAGCTATTGGTTCCACCGTTTGCCTCTCATCTTCTTTCCAGGAGACAGCTGCCAACGAACTGGCATAGTTTGGTGGTGCACTTCGTAGGAACTTTCGCCACATAACTCGTGTGCATTGAACTTCATCTGGATCTCTGGGCACATAGTCATTAAAAATAATCTCCAGCACAGCTAATTTACTCAAATATTGAATGTCTTTCTCCATGGTGGTCCACTTGCTTGGGGGGCTTGCCATATCTTCCTTGAAGGGGTATCTTTCCTTCACATCCAAAAGAAGTCGTCTCCAGAGGCTTGGGGTTTTTCACGGTCTTCCCATAGCCTTATCAATGCCCTGTCCCGGGACAAGGAGCCCAATTGCCTGGCTTCCTTGCCCTCTAAGTCCAAACTGTGGGCTCCGTTTTCCCAGCATCGGAGCATCCAGGTGATAATGTGTTCACCTGGGCAACACCCGTAATCTTTCCGCACGTCTCGCATTTCACTCAGGGACAAGGATCGGCTGATTATTTCTCGCTCCAACTCTTCTTCCCTCTGTTATATCCCTTGTTCATCTTCAACCTTAGTGCTGAAAACTTTTTTTTTTTTAATTTTATTTCTTTTTTTGTACAGGGGCAACTGACCTGACCTAAGCGACCGCTCCGGACCAGCGACCGAGAGCCCGTGACCCCGGAAGAGAACTTCTTCCAGCTAGCCTCCACCTATATACCGGGCCTGACGTTAGGATGGCATTGAATACCTGCTGGCCAGCCTGGGTCAGCTGTTCAGGCCGTACCCTTTTCTGGTTCCTCAAGAGAATTAACTCTATCCTGGCGAAAACTTGGAAAGCCTATCAGCCAACACTGTGTCACCTTTCCAGATGCTTTCCTGTGGGAGCTATCTCCAGTCAAGTGCACTTGTCCTGCTTAGTTCCCATTGAAAATAGAGACTCCTGGTCGAAGTTATGCCACTGCATCTGGGAGCTACAAGAAATCAGGTACACCGACCCTACCTACAGTGGTACGAAGGTCCCGGTGTAGCCTATCAGTCAACACTGTGCCACCTTTGCAGCTGCTTTCTTGTGGGTGATATCTCCAATCCCGCACACATGGCCTGCTCAGCTCCCATTTAAAATACAGACTGCCGGTAGAAGTTACATCTCGACGTCTGGGAGCTACAAGAAAGCAGGTATGCAGACCCCATCTACAGTGGAACGTAGGTTGAACAGTAGCCTAATCGTAAGCACTGTGCCACCGTTGCAGTTGCTTTCCTGGTGGAGCTATTTCCAATCCCGCGCACCTGGCCTGTTCAGTTCCCATTGAAAAATACAGGTTTCCGATTGAAGTTACACCACTGCGTCTGGGAGCTAAAACAAAGCAGTTATGCAGACCCCAACTACAGTTGTACGTCGGTTCCCGCGTATTCTATCAGTCAGCACTGTATCACCTTTTCAACTGCTTTCCTGTGGGAGCTATCTCCAATCACACGCATTTTGCCTTCTCAGCTCTCTTTGAAAATATAGGCTACCGGTAGAAGAAACACCACTGCGTCTGGGAACTACAAGAAAGCAGGTACACCGACCCCACCTACAGTGCATGTAGGTTATCAACCAGCAGTGTTCCACCTTTGCAGCTGCTTTCCTTTTGGAACTCCAATTCCAAATACTAAGAGACTCTTCGGAGGGGATAATGTCGTAATACCCTCAACTCCACCTCTAGAAGAGGAGAGCATGGATGTGAGCCCACCTCCCCCAGAACGCCCTAGAGCACCGTTCCAGGAGTCGAATAAGTGCATTGCTTCTCCTCCCCTCCCACCCACCCTTCACCATCCTGCCCCATCCCATCCTTCTGCTATGCCTGAAGGAGTACCTGGCAGAGAACGAAAGGTACGTTTTACAAATGACACTGTGGATATGCCATTGTCCCTGAGCTCATCAATCCCTGAGTGCATTCCTCTTCCATCATCACCCCCAACATCTAGTGAAGTTGAAGATCAACAAAGACAATTATTAAAGGAAGAATTATTACGACACAAAGAAGATATGAAACAGACTTTGGCCCGTTTGGAGGAACTGATGGAAAAACCAAAAGCAACAACTAATCAACTATTGGAACGAATTAATGAATTAGCCAACCCAGAGATTAAAGTTTCATCCCCACAGGTGCTCAGAGACTCCCGGCCAGATGACTATGATCCGGCTAAGAAATGGAGAGGCCTCATACGTGATGCGGTAATCGAAGGAGAATTTATTCCACAAGCCTTTCCAGTAATAGTAGCACAAAGAAAATGACAATGGGCACCTTTGGATTGGAAGTTGGTAAGGGAAGGCCAGAAAGCTGTAATGCAATATGGCTTGTCCAACCCATACGTTCAAATGTTATTGGATCATATTTTCGCCAGTGGATTAATGACTACATTTGACTGCCGGAAGCTAGCAGAAACTTTCCTGAAGCCTACTCAGGTATTACTATGGGAGTCTGAATGGGAAAAAAGAGTTGATCTGGCAGTAGTAGAAAATATGGACTTACAACAGGGAGATCCGCGGCGAGTCGTCACAGCAGATATGATGTTGGGTAAAGGACCGTTTGCTGACCCTCAGGTACAAGCCCGACTGAATGAAGCTATTTTGCAGCAAACGCAGACACTGGCTCGTCAAGCATTTAAGATTGTTCCTGACATGGGGGTGCCAGTTCCCTCATATACAACTATTATACAGAAACCTAATGAGCCTTTCATGACCTTCTTAGACTGTCTAAGAGCAGCTCTGGATCGTATACCAAACATGTCAACTGAAGTAAAGGCGGAAATAGGGTTACACTTAGCAGTTGCTAATGCTAACCATGACTGCAAAAAGATCCTGCAGGCTCTCCCGCGGACAGCAACTTTGGTCGACATGATAGAAGTCTGCTCTAGGGTAGGATCGTCAGCCCATTTAGCTGAAGCTATGGCAACAGCATTGAAACCTTTAGTTCAACCTCACAAAGGAAGTCGGAGGCCAAAATGCTTTAATTGTGGAAAAATAGGACACGTGAAAAATCAATGTCGGTCCAGACCATTGGTATGGACAAACAGCTCTGCCAGGCCATCTGGGTCCAACGGCAAATTTCATGGCAATTCTTACAGATGTGGCAAGTTTGGCCATAGAGCCACTGAGTGCCTCTCTCGAGTGGCCAGATATACAATGCCTAAGGGAAACGGGTTAACGAGCGCAAAAAGGGCAAACGTGATGACACAAAAACGCCCTTCAACACCAAGAGCTGCGGAGGACGGCCTCAGATCAGCCACTGCAGGAAGCGCAGGAGTGGATGTGGAAACAGCAGTAGATGTAACCATCCACAACACGGAGGTAACAGTTATCTCATCTAACGCTAACGGACCCCTTGGCTATGGATTAAGTGCTTTGCTTTTAGGACGGTCATCGGCCTCTCGACAGGGTATTTTTGTGCTCCCCGGTGTAATTGATGCGGATTATGAAGGAAACATTAGAATAATGGTAAAAGTTTGGCAGCCACCAGTTCATATACCTAAAGGAACTAAAATAGCTCAATTAGTTCCTTTCAGAGCTAAAGTTCCTTTTGCAGGAAGTCGTAAGCGTCGAGACGGTGGTTTTGGATCCACTGGAGTACCTGAGGTAAGACTGACAATGCCACTTTCACAGGGAAAGCCCACTCAGACGGTTGTATTCCAACATCCAAATGGTGAACACATGGTTGGGTACAATATGTTACTGGATACGGGAGCAGATGTTACTATTGTTCCATTATCCTATTGGCCAAAAAGCTGGCCTTTAGAGAATTTAGACACCCCTGTTGTTGGAGTAGGAGGAATATAGATGACAAAAATTAGCACAGACCTAATTTCGGTATGCATACAGGACGAAGAGAATAGAAGTGTGCAAATTAGGCCCTATGTAATGAATACTTCAGTTTGGCTTTTAGGTAGAGACGCCTTAAGCCAAATGGGCTTTCGTTTGTGAAATGAAAATTTTTAATGGCGGCCACTGATGGGCGACCAATCCTGAAGTTAACCTGGCTCACAGATAAACCAGTTTGGATTGATCAATGGCTGCTAAGCAAAGAAAAGCTCGCCCACATTCATGAATTAGTAAATGAACAATTAGAGAAAGGTCATATTAAGCCATCCACCAGTCCATGGAATACACCAATTTTTACTATCCCTAAAAAATCAGGGAAGTGGAGGCTGTTACATGATTTAAGAGCTGTTAATGCAGTGATGCAGGACATGGGTGCTTTACAGTCAGGATTACCCTCTCCTGCAATGCTTCCAAAAGAGTGGCCCCTGTTGCTGATTGACCTAAAGGACTGTTTTTTCACAATTACCCTACATGAGGATGACAGTGAGAAGTTTGCTTTTACAGTACCATCAATTAACAAACAAGAGCCAGCAAAACGATACCAATGGACTGTTTTACCTCAGGGAATGAAGAACTCGCCAACTATTTGTCAAACTTATGTTGCCTGGGCGCTGGCACCTCTGCGCAAAAAATACCCCCGTGTCTTATTTTACCATTATATGGATGATATCTTGATTGCAGGAAAAGACCTGGACCAGCATCGCATTCTACAAGAAGTGAACCGGCAGTTAAGCATCTCCGGGTTGGTGATCACGCCACAGAAGGTACAAATGCACCCCTCTTGGAAATATTTAGGTAATATTATCACCGATGCATGCATTTATCCTCAGAAGGTGGCAATTAAAACAGATATTGCTAACTTAACAGATGTTCAAAACCTAATAGGTGATATCCAATGGGTACGAACCATATGTGATATCACGAATGAGGATCTTGCGCCACTAATGCCTTTGTTAAAGGTCTCAGTAGAGGCTGATAGTGCGCGAAAACTGTCTCGGCAGCAAATCCAAGCAAAAGAAAAAATAGGAAACAAGATAGTCAATAACTACAGTCACCGATGTGATCCTGATCTGTCAATTAACATTTCTGTGATAAGTCAAAACCAGCATGTAATGGCAGTCTTGATGCAATGGGATTCAGTAGCGAAAGACCCATTGAGGATCTTGGAGTGGATATTTTTGCCATATAATTTGCAAAAAACAATTACCACGAGGCTTGAGGCAATTGCGAAAATAATAGTTAAGGCCAGGAAACGTCTGCTGGAAATAGCAGGGATTGAGGCAGATGTCATTTTCGTTCCTCTCACAGATGAGTTCTTGAACTGGGCACTGCAACAATCTGATGAATTACAGTGAGCCTTATTGTCATATCCAGGAGCTATAAATAATCATTATCCGGCCCATAAATTGTTTTCTGTTAAATTTCAAATGGAAGACCGGCCGTTGAGATCAGCAGTACCCGTTAAAGGCCTGACTGTTTTTACCGACGCAAGTAAGATCCAAGCCAAAGCAGGAGTGGTTTGGTGGGAGAATGGAAAATGGCAAAATCTAACTGTTCACTCCCCAGGCAGTTCAGTTCAACTGCTGGAACTGATGGCTGTAGTTAAAACTTTTGATAAATGGCCAGACGTCCCATTAAACATCATCTCTGATTCCCTCTATGTGGTCAATGCCATCACTCGTTTAGAGAGAGCATTGTTGAAAGAAATCTCTAATCAGAATTTGTATAACTTATTTCTGCGGCTCTGGCGTCAGATAAATGAACGTCAAACTGCTTATTATATTGGACATATTTGAAGTCATTCGGGCTTAAAAGATGGCCTATCAGTTGGCAATGAAATTGTTGACAAGATAGTGGCAGCTCCTTTATTGATACCTACGGGGCCAATAATTGACAAATGTTCTCAAACCCGAAGATCGCACGATTTTTTTCATCAAAGTGCGAAAATGTTGGCGAAGCAGTTTGACCTGACCATATCAGACGCTCAGGGTATTGTTTCCACGTACCCTGCATGCCAGAATCAAATCGGCCTAGGAGTAGGAGTCAATCCCAGGGGTCTGGCACCATTAGGTATATGGCAATCAGATATCACTCTCTATGCTCCTTTTGGGCGATTTAAACGTATACATGTTACTATTGATACTTTTTCAGCCATGGTTTGGGCCACAGCCTTAACCAGTGACAGTTCTCGAGGCGTCATAAGACATTGGAGGAGTTGCTTTGCAGTCCTTGGTGTTCCAAGAGAGATAAAAACTGATAATGGCTCGGGATACATAGCCAGTAGAACACGTAAGTTTCTAAACTTATGGGGTGTTAAACATACTACTGGAATCCCAGGAAATTCCACTGGTCAAGCCATTACTGAACGTACACATCAAACCTTAAAAGGCCTGCTAGAAAAACAAAAAACAGGGGAAGAGGGGGTAAGCCCTCAAGACAGACTAATGAAAGCCCTTTATACAATGAATCATCTCAGAATTGTGGCAAACCGGAATGAATCACCGGCATTAACACACTTTGCCCAAATGAGTCGGGATTTGGATTTTACTGACAAACCTAAAGTTTGGTATAAGAATCCCATTACTGGAGAGTGGCAAGGACCTGCAGATCTGTTAACGTGGGGGAGAGGCTATGCTTGTGTCATTACAGATCAAGGTCCCCGACGGATTCCGGCAAAATGGATCAAGCCACATCAACAGAAAGGACTTAACTGTAAGACCAATGGGAAAAAAAAAACCAAAAAACAATCTTGAGGAGAGAACCAAGTGATCCACCCTCAATCCATCACTCTATTAAAATGTAAACCCTCGCAACTGTGGCACTACATACGCTGCTATAAATTCCTCCAGCTATCTGTATTGCATTAAAATTGAAGAACTTAAGATGACCACTGGGAGCTTGAAAACAAAAATGGTGTATTTTCTACAGATGAAGAGATACTTCCATCTTACAGATAATGCTCACAGATCAGCATGCTAAAGGACCTGAAGAGAAGTCCAGAACTACATCAGGAAAAAGAAATATGAGTGGAGCTACCAAGAACTCATCCCTTCCTGCCAGTGTGCGTCCCTCCTAGCAACACATATCAGATGATGTTTATTTTGAGTTTATGGATTTCTGTATTGTATTGTTCAGCGATGTAGCTGTTATTGACCTTTTGTTGTAAACTCATGGCCATGGGTAAAAGTATTTAGGTTTTCTTCATGTACCTTTAATTTTGAAATGTGTTGCTAAAGGCTGGCTGGTCCAAAAAAGAAAAAGGGGGGAATTGTAGGCACAGATGTAGCTTGGACCAGCCAGCTTGAATAAAGATGGTAGGGATAAGTTAATGCAGCTGGCATTCTACTTCAGAAACAGGTGCTGCAAGTTAATCAATTGGGCCCTGGGTGATCTCATGGGCAGAAGCAGCATATAAGGAGGTAGCTAGCAAAGGAAGGGTGGCTTTGAGTCAACTCTGGTGGTTGTACTACGTTGCCCCTGTACGTCTCTGCTTGTGCATTACTTAGACTCTCTACGTCTTCAAGTGAATATTGCCTGCACTACTACAACATGTTGGCACAATGGAAGGAATTTAAGGGTGATTTTCGTAAAGATCAATTTATAGAGTACTGTAATCATGGGTAGAAATATTGAACTGTGCCTTTAAGTCTGTGTGTTTGAAGGATACCATAATTTTTGGCTATGACATCTAAGTGGTCAAACGTGTTTTGGGGAGGAAATTCCAATAATAAGGGCCCTGTGTCAAAAACCTCTCCTTTGGGCTGCCTTTTGGCTCACTGGAGAGAAATACATAATGATTTGTGTAAAAAGTAGCTTTTTGAATATTGCAATCATACGTGGCCAATGTATGCTTTGAATGATGAGGAATTGTGGCCTCTGAATGGAATACTAAGTTACAATACTATCTTGCAATTAATATTGGTTTATAAGAGCGAGGAAAAGTGAGATAAATCCCATATGTAGATCTGTTCTTTTATTTAAGAGAAAAATCTGAATGGCAGAAAGAATCTGAATTAACAATTCGCGTAATGTCACTCACAGTAGAAAAAAAAAAAGGTTCAAAACTGTTGCTCCCCATGCACTGCAGCAAAAATGTGTCTTAAACATTTGAACCTTAAGCGGGGAGAGCTGTTCCTATATATACACCCTATCTCACTTACCCGCTTCCCAACATGAACCTGAACAGGGACCCACCGACCTGACAAGGATACATCCCGGAGTGCTGGTTAAAGGGAGGACTCCCAGCCCTGTCCTGATAGTAGTGACATGGAAAAATGAGGACTCTGGTACAGAACCTTCCTCATTGGGAAGAGTGAACCAGTACACATGAAAATGCCTTTCTCACCTTCTGATTTAATTCTCTGAGAAAAAAATCAACTATAAGGAGCACCCAGATAAAAAGAGAAAGAGAAAAAAACCAAACAAATCAAAAAAAAAAAGAACCAGAGAACAGAAGCCAATATAAACATGGGAGTAATGTATCCAGTTTTAAATACATGTAGAGGAAAAATAAGAACTAAAACTGAAAATATTGTGGGAGCCAGAGGGAAAGAGGAAACTCGACCATTTTTGCAATCCTTAAATTTACAATTTGGCAGTTGTGGTAGTTTGAGCCTGGCTGGATGCCAGGTGCCCACCACACTGCTTTATCCCCCACCTCCTCAGCAAGCCAGGAGAGGGGAGAAAATAAGATGGGAGTCTCGTGGGTTGAGATAAAAGCAGTTTAATAAAGAAGCAGCAAAGCCACGCGCGCGGGAAGCAAAGCAAAAGCAGATAGAGCTGTTACTCTCTACTTCCCATCAGCAGCGATGTCTGGCCACCTCCCGAGAAGCAGGACTTCAGTACGCGTAGCGGTTGCTTTGGGAAGGCCAGAAATGAATCTCACCTCCCCTTCCTGCTCCTCTCCCCCAGTTTCTATTACTGAGCTGACGTCATATGGAATGGAATATCTCCTTGGTCAGCCTGGGTCAGCTGTCCCGGCCATAGTCCCTCCCAAGATCGTGGTCACCCACAGCTATTGGTGAAGGTGGGGGAAGGAATGTTGGAGGGACAGCCCTGATGCTGTGTGAGCGGTAATCAGAATATTGATATCAACAGTAAGCACAGCACTGCAGGAGCTGCTGTGGAAAATCACTACCATCCCAGACCCACTACAGCAATAAAGTGATAACATATGAATTTTTATATGTTTCAGAATGTCCCATACCCCTGATGGGGAGAGACTTGTTGTCTAAATTAAATGTACAAATTATCTTTGTAAACGAAGACTTGTTATTAAAAATACCTGAATCAAAGACAGAACAAATATTGATGACAAAAGAAAAAACAAAGGTGCTAGAATTACCTCCAGAAAATGAGAATGCAGTGATCCCAATAGTGTGGGAAATTGAGATTCCAGGAAAATCATAATTGGCACAACCAGAAAAAACTGAAATAAAAGAAATGTACAATCAGTCGGGGTGAGAGAATATCCAATAAAACCTTAGTCAAAATAAGGATTAAAAGTACTAATTGACAAATTTCTGAAATATCAAATTCTAAAAGAATGTGAGTCAGAGTATAATATACCTATTCTACCAGTACAGAAACTGAATGGAGAGTATAGGTTAGTTCAGGATTTGAGACCTATAAATCAGATTGTGAAAGATATACATCCAGTTGTAGCAAATCCATATACATTACTCACAGCTCTGAGAGAAAATTTTCAGTTGTTTACAGTGCTTGATTTAAAAGATGCTTTCTTTTGTATCCCTTTGGAAAAAGAAAGTAGTAAACTGTTTCCTTTTGAGTGGGAAAGCCCCCAAACAGGACGCAAGGTACAGTTAACATGGACACGGCTACCCCAAGGATTCAAGAACAGCCCGACTCTCTTTGGAAGACAACTAGCAAGGGAACTGGAACTTTGGACTAATGAATAGACAGTGACACCGAGACCAGAGCATTTGTTTCTCCAATATGTGGATGACATCATAATTTCCACAACGGGAAGGTCAGCCTGCATACAGGTAACCATTGAACTTTTAAACGTTTGGGGATTAAGCAGGTACAAGGTATCAAAAGAAAAAGCTCAAATAGCAACCTAACAGTGATATATTTGGGCCTCCAAATTTCAAAAGGAGAACGCAGGCTGGGGACAGATGTAAAGGAAGCGATTTGTGCTATTCTAGAACCACACACTGTCATCAGTTGCGGGCATTTTGGAAATGACAGTATGATGCAGGCTCTGGATCATGGATTATGGTCTTATAGCCAAACCATTATATGAAGCCCAAAAATCTATCCCTTTTACATGGGGAGAAGAACAGCAGGAAGCTTTCCGGAAGCTTAAAATAGCTCTGATGACATCCTCAGCCTTAGGCTTGCCAGATTTAACCAAAGACTTTCAGTTATTTGTTCATGAACGACTCTAGGAGTTCTGATGTAGAAACTAGGAAGCTGGAAGAGACCAGTGGGATATTTTTCCAAACAACGGGACCTGGTAAGCAAGGGATGGCCTTCTTGCCTGCGAGCAGTAGCTGCCACTGTCACACTGATCAAAGAAGCAAGAAAGCTGACCTTGGGAAGAACTATTACAGTCTATGTCTCACACATGGTAACCACAGTTTTGGAGCAAAATGGGCGACATTGGTTATCCCTGAGCCGAATGATGAAATACCAGGTAATTCTCACTGAGCAGGATGATGTAGTGTTGAAAACAACTAACCTTCTAAATCCTGCAGTGTTTCTGACTACTTCACAGGAAGAGCAATAACTGGAACATGACTGTGTTGAAACCACTTAAGATACATATTCCAGCATAGAGGACCTGAAGGATGATCCTCTTGAAAACCCTGAATGGGAACTGTTCACAGATGGCAGCAGCTTCGTCTTGAATGGAACTCGCCACCGGGATATGCTTTAACAACCGAAAACACGGTAATAGAAGCAAATGCGATGCACAAAAGACAGAACTGATTGCATTGACATGTGCTTTGGAATTAAGTAAAGGAAAACAAGTTAGTATTCGGACTGACTGAAAATATGCTTTTGGAGTAGTCCAGGTCTATGGCACCCTGTTGAAAGAAAGAGGATGACTGTCCTCCCAGGGAACAAACATTAAGCATCAAAAGGAAATCTTGCAATTGCTAACGGCAGTGCAGGAAGCAGTTCAAGTGGCAATCATGCACTGTAAAGCACATCAGAGAGGGAACTCAAAAATAGTACAATAGCAAAACACACGATCTCACAAATGGCAAACATCCCCACCAGAAAAGTAGCGCTCCCTATGGATTCACCAAAATATTCAGGGGAGGATGAGAAATTGGCTAAGTTACTAAATGCAGAGAAAAATTCAGAAGGATGGTGGACGACAAGTAAAGGTCAGGTAATATTGCCTCCCTTACTCATGAGAGAGATTTTGCAAACAAAGCATAGGTAGTGTCACTGGGGTGCAGAAGCTATGACTTAGCTTCTGAAAAGAAGTGTAATATCAATACAAATGTTGGAAATGGCCAAATCAGTAATTGTGAAAATGTGAAATTTGTTTAAAGAACAATCCAATAGTAGAAAAAAAAGGGTACAGATGGGTACAAAAAAAACCCAAACAAAACCTGGCGTGGAACCAGGAGATTATTGACAAATTGATTTTACACAATTACTTAAATGCAATGGATATAAATATAGATTGCTTGGGGTTTACACCTTCTCAGGATGGCCAGAAGTCTTTCCCTGTTGCACCAATCAGGCTAAGGAAACAGTTCAATGGCTCCTGCAGGAAATTATTCCAAGGTTTGGAGTTCTGTTTGGAATATCTTGAGACAGAGGACCACATTTCGTGGCCAATGTGGTACAAGAGGTAAGCAAAGTCCTAGGAACTTCCTGGGATTTACATCCCAGAGAGACAGCAATCAAGTGGAAAAGTGGAAAGAATGGATCAGACCTTAAAAAGACAAAGTAGAAAAAATTGTCAGGAGGCTACATTAAAATGGCCTCAGGCACTTGCCTCGCATTGGTACCAAATAAGAGTGAAACCTCAAAGTGGAATGTCAGTAAGTATGTATGGAAAACCCTATGAGGTTCCTGAATCCAATCCAAATATGTATGTGATGGGAAAACAAGATGTGTATTTGCTCACTCTTGAAAAAAAACTCTGAACAGGCTCCAAAGTGCAGTAGTGTGGAATCGACCTCTAACTTTGGAAAAATCCGGTACACAACATCTTACCTGGACATTATGTCTACATGAAGACCTGGAATGAAGAACCTCTGCAAGGAATGTGGAAGGGATCATACCAGGTGCTGCTGACCACCTTCACTGCAATCAAGATTGCCGAATCAGATGCCTGGATCCACTACACTCGAGTGAAGAAGACTCTATCAAGCCCATGGAAGTGGGAGAGTTGTAGGAAATCTTGAGATATTGAAGTTAACTCTGAAACGTGACTAAGTTTTTTTTTTGTTGTTGTTTTTTCAGTCTATGGTGGTGGAAACATGGATCAAAATTAGAGGGTAAAATCAATTCGTATTGAATGTTAAGGCCCAGACTCCAGTCCCAACAGAAATAGACTCAGAACAGGTAATTCTAATATCAGGAAATTAGGTAAGACACAGCCTGGACAGATAAAGGTTTTGAGAGACTGGTCCTGGACATTAAATTCTGGATAAAGTCACTGATTGAAATACATCTGCTATTCATTATAATGTTTCTGGCAACCTATTTGGCATATTGTTTCATCAAAGGAGAAATAATACAAAGAACACGATGGAGTTATAGAATCTTGAAAGCATTGTAAAGAGAAAATAATCGGTTAAAAGGAGATCCACTACCATATGGCAATCATGGTTTTGTTATGGAGACAACAGAAATACAAGAGTGAAAGTATTGGAATGTGATTATCAATACTTTCAAAGGGGGGAAATGTTGAAGATACACAATTATTTTAGTTAACAACTTATCAAAAAAAGTAGTCAAACAGTTGTTAAGCACTTCTTAACCACCTAGAAATAGTTCAGTCAATTAGCTAAGCACTTGCAAATAACTCAAACACCTATTGATTAAGTAAGTATTCATTAGAATCACATAAGGATCAAACTGCAAGAGTTACATACCACACCTGATAGGGACCTGTTACCTTAGCTAGGAGACCCTGGTGAATGTATTTGTTAGGTTACCTTGGCTGTTACCTTAGTTCTTACTAAAACAAAGTGACTGATATCTTGTTTTGACCAATCACTGTGATTTTGGAAATTTTGTGTTTGTTGGGAACCAATCAAGGTGAAGGGCTAAATTGATAGACGGACATTTTATGCATGCTTGTGTTGGCAAATGTGAATCTTTTGTTTGACCCCTATAAAAACCCTGAAAATGGTAACTAACAAAAAAGCACATATGGAGGAGCTATCCCCTGTGTTTTCCCAGTGATGCATAATAAAGAAGTGCCTGCTTGCCTGCCTTCCTTTGTAGATAAGTTTTTCGCAATTGTGGATTTGTCAACGTAATCTTTTCGCATATCTCGAAGTTATGATGAGGTGAGGGACCGAGTAGTTTCCATTTCCTTTTCGATTTCTTTCACTCCTTCTCCTGATCTCCTTACTGAAGGACCAGCTTCTTCTTCTAACCTTTCCTCTTCCTCCTCTTCTGCCCTTACTAATCGATGATATGGACTTGACCTCCTTATGCACTGTTTCTTTTTCACTACTGGGGAAACCACTGTGGTTGTTGTTTGATTCCCTGTCTCAATCATGGTGGTCTCAGATACAATTTGATGCTGCCAGTAGAACGTACACCACCGTGTCTTGGAGGTACAAAAAAGGAGGTACACAGGCCACACCTAGAGTGGTACGTAGGTTCTTGTGTAGTCTATCGTCAACCACTATGTCACCTTTGCAGCTGCTTTCCTGTGAAAGTAATCTCCAATCCCTCACACTTGGTCTGCTAAACTCCCAATTGAAATATAGGCTGCTGGTAGAAGTTACGCCACTGCGTCTGAGAACTACAAGAAAACAGGTACGCAGACCCCACCTACAGTGCTACGTTGGTCCCCGTGTAGCCTATCAGCCAGCACTATTTCACCTTTGCAACTGCTTTCCTGTGGGAGCTATCTCCAATCCCGCATAATTCCCAGCTCAGCTCATATTTGAAATACATGCTGCCAGTAAAAGTTACAACAGGGCGTCTGGGAGCTACAAGAAAGCAGGTATGCAGACCCCACCTACAGTGGTACGTAGCTCCCCGTGTAGTCTATCAGTCAGCAGTGTGCAATCCTTACAGTTGCTTTACTGTGGGAGCTATCTCCAGTCCCGCGCACTTGGCTTGCTCAGCTCCCATTTGAAATACAGACTGTCATTAGAAGTTACGTTACTGTGTCTGGGAGCTACAAGAAAGAAGGTACACAGACCCTATCTACAGTGGTATGTAGGTACGGGCATAGCCTATCGGCAAGCACTGTGACACCTTTGCAGTTGCTTTCCTGTGAGAGGTATTCCAAATTTTGCGCATTTAAGCTTGAAAGATCCCACTGAAAAAATACGGACTGCTGGTGGAAGTTACTCCATTGTGTCTGGGAGCTACAAGAAAGCAGGTACACTGACCCCACCTACAGAGGTACGTAGATCCCAGTATAGCGTATCAGTTAGCATTGTGTCACCTTTTCAGCTGCTTTCCTGTAGGAGCTATCTCCAATCCCTCTCACTTGGCCTGGTAAGATACCATTGAAAGTACAGCCTAATGGTAGAAGTTATGCATCTGTGACTAGGAGCTACAACAAAGCAGGTATGCAGACCTCAGCTAAAGTGGTACGTAGGTCCCCGTGTAGCCTATAAGCCAGCACTGTGTCAACTTTGCAGCTGCTTTCCTGTGGGAGCTGTCTCCAATCTTGCACACTTGGCCTGCTCAGCTCTAATTTGAAATAAAGACTTCCAGTAGAAGTTACATCATTGTGTCTAGGAGCAACAAGAAAGCAGGTAGTCAGATGCCACCTACAAGTGGTACGTAGTTCCCCGTGCAACCTGTCAGCCAGCACTGTGTCACCTTTGCAGCTGCTTTCCAATAAGAGCAATCTCCAATCCTGCGCACTTCGCCTGCTCAGCTCCCATTCAAAATACTGACTGCTAGTAGAAGTTACACCACTGCGTCTGGGAGCTACAAGAAAGCAGGTACGCAGACTTTACCTAGAGTGGTACAGTGGTCCCTTGGCCTTCTGAGCTCCCATTTTAAAAATACAGGCTGTCGTTAGAAATTACGCCACTGCCTCTACGAGCTATAAAAAAAAACTGGTACGCAGACCGGAACTACAGCGGTGCGTAGATCTCCGTGTAATCTATCAGCCAGCACTGTGCCTGAAGAAGACCTGAAGTCTCCTCATTGGCATCAAAGGAAGTGGTTGCAGTTCTTCTATGTCTTTGAGATTGCTGATTGTCCTCTTTTGTTCTGGCAGCTACTATGCTGACAGCCCTCTTGGGTGGTCCTTTTCTAACAGCTGTCTTCCCCCTTTGGTCACGTACACGCGCTTCCAGCTTCCATCCCATTTCCTCATATCCTCTCCTTGACCACACAAAAAGAGCCAGAGTTCATTTCGTGGTGTACTCCTGCGTCTAGGACTTCCTTTTCCCCTGGTTGGGACAGTGGATGACCGAATTCTTGGGGCAGTTCTGACAGTCAGGCCATCATCCCACACTGATGAGGAGGTGCAGAGGTTCTTCATAGTTTTGCAACCAAGAAGATATTCTCTCCACTGTTGGCATATCCATGTCTTGGTGATACACCATTGCCAAGATATTAGAATACGTAGCTGGGGCACTCTGAATCACTTTTCTCAACATGACCCGTGTACACTGGACATAATCTGGCTCTGTGGAAGCCTAGATCACTATAGATATCTTCCAACACAGCTAATTCCCTTAGGTATTGGATGCCTTCATCTACTCTAGTCCACTTTCCTCAGGCATTTACAAGATCTTCTTTGAATGGGTATTTTGCCCTTACACTTGAGAGGAGCCGTTTCCAGAGACTGCAAATTGAGGTGTTCTTTCCAATGCCTCTTTCAATTCCCCGGTCCCTAGCAAGAGATCCCAGCTGTTGGGCTTCTCTACCTTCCGATTGCTGACTGTCAATCCCATTATCCCAACATGGGAGCAGCCAGGCACTAATCGGCTCACCTGGCTGGGGACAGTAATTGTTGCAGATACACAATTGTTTTAGTTAACAACTTATCATCGCAATAAGTAGTCCAACCATTATTAAGTACTTGTTAACCACCTAGTAGTAGTTGAGTCCATTAGCTAAGCACTTGCAAATAACTCAAACACCTATTGATTAAGTAAGTATTCATTTGAATTACATAAGGATCAAACTGCAAGAGTTACATACCACACCTGATAGGGACCTGTTACGTTAACTACAAGACCCTGGTAAATGTATTTGTTAGGTTACTTTGGCTGTTACCTTAGTTGTTACTAAAACAAAGGGACTGTTTTTCGCGATTGTGGATCCGTCAACAGTTTTGGCGACCCAGATGGGACCTTGCGAGTGAGACTGGACAGGATCGGATGCTGATAGAACTCCAGTCGGCACCAAGGATTTCTCAAGGAGGACCATTGCCTGCAACCCTTACAGCTCCACTCAACGTTCCCTGGAGTGGTAAGGCACTTGGTTGAGGACAGAACCTGGTGAACTAGCCTGTAAGTCGCGGCATCGGGGACCCCGCTTGGTTGAGCCCAGGGAAAGCCCAAAAGAGCCTGCTAGTAAGATTGAGAGAAAATTCCACTTCATTGGGCTAGAGGATCATCATATTGGTATTATGAGCCTAGGTGCCGCCCGTAAGGCAAACACGAAAGCGATCGCAAAGTTGACATTGGTATTGCAGCCTGTAAGTCGGACGAAGTGATCGCAGGGCTGACATTGGTATTGGAAATTGGTATAATTGGGACCACATAAGTATATGGTAAGGTACCTCTTGGTTTTGTTTTGTACATTGATTTATACATTGGTTCGTATATTACTTTGTATATTGCTTTGTGTATATATATTCATATTATTGTATATTGTGTTGTGAACTGTCTGTGTGTGTCTGATTGAGACGTGCAGTTGTGCATGAAGCGAGTACGGACCTTTGATCGGCAGTTCTGTGATCCCGCGAGGGGTGCAGCCGGAGATAAGTGAAACAAAAGAACGAAATGACTGTTGAGAAAGTATTTGTAAATAAAAGGATTTTGAAATGACAAACAAAGTACCTGAGAATTCACCCCTCGGGTGTCACTGGAGAAAAATATGTAATGATTTGTGTAAAAAGCAGCTCATTGAATATTGTGATCATATGTGGCCAATGTATGCTCTGGATGATGAGAAATTGTGCCCCCTGAAAAGAATAGTAAATTATAATAGTATCTTGCAATTAATGTTGTTTTATAAGAGTGAGGAAAAGTGAGATAAAGTTTCATATGCAGATCTGTTCTTTTATTTAAGAGAAAAATCTGAATGGCAGAAAGAATCTGAATGAACAAATCGCGTAATGTCACTCACCATAGAAAAACAAAAGGTTCAAAACCATTGCTCCCCATGCACTGCAGCAAAAATGTGTCTTAAACATTTGAACCTTAAGCGGGGAGAGCTGTTCCTATATATACACCCTCTCTCACTTACACGCTCCCCAACATGAACCTGAACCCAGCAACCTGACAAGGATACATCCCAGAGTGCTGGTTGTCGGGAGGACTCCCAGCCCTGTCTAGATAGTAATAACGTGGAAAAATGAGAAATCTGACACAGAACCTTCCTCATTGGTGTCCAAGAGAACTCAATGCTGTACTCATTTAATAACCACCTTAAAGATCCCCTTAAATTCTAAAGTCAAAAAGCATATAACTGCCCCATTAAGGCAAGGGGTTGGGGAGAGTGAAACAATACACATGATAGTGCCTTTCTCAGCTTCTGATTTAATTCTCCGAGAAAAAATAAAACAATCAACTGATTCCTATATGGAGCACCCAGATAAAGTAAGAAAAAATAAAAAAGAAAAAAAAAAGAAAAAAAGAAAAAAAAAACAAACCAGGGAATAGAACCCAATATAAACATGGGAGTAATGTATTCAGTTTTAAATACATGTAGAGTAGCAGTAGGAACTAAAACTGCACATATTGTGGGAGCCACAGGGAAAGAGGTAAATCGGCCATTTTTGCAACCCTTAAATTTACAATTTGGCAATAAAGTTATAGCATATGAATTTTTGTATGTTTCAGAATGTCCCATATCCCTGATGGGGAGGGACTTGTTGACTAAATTAAATGCAGAAATTGTCTTTCAAAACGGAGACTTGTTACTAAAAATACCTGAATCAAAGACAGGACAAATATTGATGATAAAAAAAAAAAAAAAAAGGTGCTAGAATTACCTCCAGAAGTGGAGAATACAGTGATCCCAATAGTGTGGGAAACTGAGATTCCAGGAAAATAAAAATTGACACAACCAGTAAAAATTGAAATAAATGTAAAAGCGGTCAGGGTGAGACAATACCCAAAAAAGCTGAGGCAAAGCAAAGATTAAAAGTTCTAATTGACAAATTTCTGAAATATCAACTTCTTGAAAAATGTGAGTCGGAGTATAAGATACCTATTTTACCAGTACAGAAACTTAATGGAGAGTATAGGTCAGTTAAGGATTTGAGACACATAAATCAGATTGTGAAAGATATACATCCGATTGTAGCAAATCCAGATACCTTACTCACAGCTCTGAGAGAAAATTATCATTGGTTTACAGTGCTTATTTTAAAAGATGCTTTCTTTTGTATCCTTTTGGAAAAGGAAAGTCGTAAACTATTTGCGTTTGAGTGGGAAAGCCGCCAAAAAGGAAGCAAGGTACAGTTAACATGGATGCGGCTACCCCAAGGATTCAAGAACAGCCAGACTATCTTTGGAAGACAACCAGCAAAAGAACTGGAACTTTGGACTAATGAAAAGACAGTGACACCAAGACCAGAGCATTTGCTTCTCTGAGATGTGGATGACATCCTAATTGCCACAACGGGAAGGTCAACCTGCATACAGGTAACCATTGAACTTTTAAACTTTTTGGGATTGAACAGGTACAAGGTATCAAAAGTAAAAGCTCAAATAGCAGCCAAAAAGTTATATATTTGGGCCTCGAAATTTCAAAAGGAGAACAGAGACTGGGGACAAATGGAAAGGAAGAGATTTGTGCTGTTCTGGAACCACGCACTGTGTATGAGTTGCGGGCATTTTTGAGAATGATGGGATGGTGCAGGCTCTGGAACATGGACTATTGTCTTATAGCCAAACCGTTATATGAAGCCCAAAAATCTACCCCTTTTACACGGGGAAAAGAACAGCAAGAAGCTTTCCGGAAGCTTAAAATAGCTCTGATGACAGCCTCAGTGTTAGGCTTGCCAGATATAAGCAAAGACTTTCAGTTATTTTTTCATGAATTACAGCTTTTGGCTCTAGGTGTTCTGACGCAGAAACTAGGAAGCTGGATGAGACCGGCTGGATATTTTTCCAAACAACTGGACTTGGTGAGCAAGGGATGGCCTTCTTGCCTGCGAGCAGTAGCTGCCACTGTCACACTGATCCAAGAAACAAGAAACTGACCTTGGGAAGAACTATTACAGTCTATGTCCAGCATATGGTAATCACAGTCTTGGAGCAAAAGGGGGGACATTGGTTATCCCCGAGCCGAATGATGAAATAGCAGGTGAGCAGGATGATGTAGTGCTGAAAACAACTAACCTTCTAAATCCTGCAGTGTTTCTGAGTACTTTACAGGAAGAGCAACAACTGGAACACGACTGTGTTGAAACCACTTAAGATACATATTCCAGCAGAGAGGACCTGAAGGATGATCCTCTTGAAAACCCTGAATGGGAACTGTTCACAGATGGCAGCAGCTTCGTCTTGAATGGAACTCGCCACCGGGATATGCTTTAACAACCGAAAACACGATAATAGAAGCAAATGCGTTGCACGGAAGACAGAACTGATTGCATTGACACGTGCTTTGGAATTAAGTAAAGGAAAATGAGTTAGTATTTGGACTGATTCAAAATATGCTTTTGGAGTAGTACAGGTCCATGGCACCCTTTTGAAATAAAGAGGACTACTGTCCTCCTAGGGAACAAATATTAAGAATCAAAAGGAAATCCTGCAACTGCTTTGAATGTGTAGGCCCATACTCCAGTCCAAACAGAAATAGATTCGGAACAGGTAATTCCAATACCAGGAAATTAGATAAGACATGAACACACCCTGGATAGATAAAGTTTTTGACACACTGGGCCTGGATCTAAAATCCTGGATAAAGTCACCGATTGAAATACTTCTGCTCTTGATTATAATGTATATGATTTGGCATATCGTTGTATCAAAAGAGAAATAATACAAAGAACACGATGAAGCAATAGAATCTTGACAGCATTGACAAGACACAATGATCGGTTCAAAAGTGATCCACCACCATATGACAATCATGGTTTTGTTATGGAGACAACAGAAATACAAGTCTGAAAGTATTGGACTGTGATTATCAATACTTTCGAAAGGGGGAAAATGTTGCAGATAGAGGATTATTTTAGTTAACAACTTATCATCACAATAAGTAGTCAAGCACTTGTTAATCACCTAGTAATAGTTCAATCAATTAGCTAAGCACTTTCAAATGATTCAAACACCTATTGATTAAGTAAGTATTCATTTGAATCACATAAGGATCAAATTGCAAGAGTTACATACCACACCTGATGGGGACCTGTTACCTTAGCCAGGAGACCCTGGTAAATGTATTTGTTAGGTTACCTTGGCTGTTACCTTAGTTGTTACTAAAACAAAGGGACTGTCATCTTTTTTTTGACCAATCACTGTGATTTTGGAAATTTTGTATTTTGTGGGAAAAAATCAAGGTGAAGGGCTAAATTGATAGATGGATATTTTATGCATGTTTCTGTTGGCAAATGTGATTCTTTTGTTTGATCTGTAGAAAAACCCTGAAAATGGTAAGTTAAGAGATAAGTTTTTCGCGATTGCGAATCCGTCAACATCCGGGATTTGAGATAGCTCCCACAGGAAAGCAGCTGCAAAGGTGACACACTGCTGGCTGATAGGTGACACAGGGACAACAGAAGGTGTGGTCTGCATACCTCCTTTTTTGTAGCTCCAGGATGCAGAGGTGTAAATTTTTCCAGCAGCCTGTGTTTTCAATGGGGGCTGAGCAGCCCAAGTGCACGGGATTAGAGATAGCTCTTACAGGAAAGCAGCTGCAAAGGTGGCACAGTGCTAGCTGATAGGCTACATGGGGACCTACGTACCACTGTAGGTGGGGTCTGTGTACCTCCTTTCTGGTAGATCCCAGACACAGTGGTGTAATTTCTACCAGCAGCCTGTAGTTTTTCAATGGTAGCTGAGCAGGCCAATTATGTGGGATTGGAGTTAGGTCCCAAAGGAAAGCAGCTGCAAAGTTCGCTCAGTGCTGGTTGATAGACTACATGGGAATTAACATACTCCTGTAGGTGGGATCTGCATACTTGCTTTCTTTTAGCTCCCATACTCAGTGGTGTAACATGTTCAGGCGGCCTGTGTTTTATTAATGGCAGGTGAGTAGGCCAATGAGGTGGGACTCTAGATAGCTCCCACAGGAAAGCAGTTGCAAAAGTGCACAGTTCTGGCTGATAGGCTACATGGGGACCTACGTACCACTTTAAGTGGGGTCTGCATACCTGTTTCTTGTAGCTCCCAGACCCAGTGGCGTAACTTCTACTGGCAGCCTTTATTTCAAATGGGAGCTGAGCAGGCCAAGTGGGCAGGATTGGAGATAGCTCCAACAGAAAAGCAGTTGCAAAGGTGGCACAGTGCTGACTGATAGACTACACGGGGACCTACTTACCACAGTAAGCATACCTGTTTCTTGTAGCTCCCAGACTCAGTGACGTATCTTATACCTGCAGCCTGTATGTTTGCAATGGGAGTTGAGTACGAAAGATGCGCGAGATTTGAGATTGTTACCACAGGTAAGCAGCTGTAAAGGTAGCACAGTGCTGGCTTATAGGCTACACGAGGGCCTACGTACCACTGTAAGTGGGGTCTGCGTACTTGCTTTCTTCTTGCTCCCAGAAGCAGTGATGTAATTTTTAAGGACAGCGTATATTTTTTCAATGGGAACTGAGCAGACTAAGTGTGTGGGATTGGAGATAGCTCCCAAAGGAAAGGGTCTGCAAAGGTGGCACAGTGCTGGCTGATAATTTACATGGGGACCTACGTACTATTGTGTTATTCTGCGTACCTGCTTTCTTGTAGATCCCAGATACAGTGGCAGAATTTATACTGGCAGTCTTTATTTTCAAAGGGAGCAGAGCAGGCCAAGGGCGTGATATTGGAGATAGTTCCCACAGGAAAGGAGCTGCAAAAGTTGCACAGTGCTGACTGATAGGGTACATGAACACCTACGTACCTCTGTAGGTGTTGTCTGCATACCGTCTTTCTTGTAGCTCCCAGAGGCAGTGGCGTAACATCTACCGGCAGCCTGTGTTTTCAATGGGAGCTGAGAAGGCGAAGTACGAGGGATTGAAGATAGCTCCCAGACGAAAGGAGCTGCAGTAGTGGCACAGTGTAGAGAGTTTTGTGGAGACTTGGCTAGAGGAAAGAGGACATGATAGAATACAACTGGTTAGGCAGTAAGCATTAAGCGATAAGATATTGGACCCTTGATAAAGGACGTGGTGTCCTTGAGTAAGAGAGTTGTATAATAACAGGATGAGAAAACAGGAACTTAGTTTGGGTTGAGCAGCCACAAGCATCCGAAGTATGTTGAAACAGGGGCGGGGTCGACATTTAACTGGGAACCAATGATGAGCTTAGCTTTTGCAATATGTATGAGCTTGATTATTGTATCTATAAAAGAGATGTATCTTTGTAAATAAAGTTGAGACTTTTTGATCACTACATGGTGTGCTTTTCTCCCGTCGACTCCGACAGCACAGTACTGGCTGATAGGCTACACGGGGACCTACATACCACTGTAGGTGGGGTCTACTTACCTGCATTCTTGTAGTTCCCTCCAGCAGTGACATAAGTTCTACCGGTAACCTGTATTTTTTTGAAATGGGAATTAAGCAGGCCAAGTGCGCGGGATTGGAAATAGCTCCCAAAAGAAAGCAGCTTCAAAGGTTCCACTGTGCTGGCTGATAGGCTACATCGGGACCTAAGTACCACTGTAGGTGGAGTCGACGTACCTGCTTACTTGTAGCTCCCAGACGCAGTGGCTAACTTCTTCCAGCAGTCTGTATTTTCAGTGGGAGCGAAGCAGCTCAAGTGAGCTTGTTGCCAATACACAATTACTTTAGTTAACAACTTATCATCACAGTAAGTAGTTAAGCACTTGTCAATCACCTTGTAATAGTTCAATCAATCAGCTAGGTACTTGCAAATAACTCAAATACCTATTGATTAAGTAAGTATTCATTTGAATCACATAAGGATCAAACTGCAAGAGTTACATACCACACCTGATGGGAACCTGTTATCTTAGCTACAAGACCCTGGTGAATGTATTCGTTAAGTTACCTTGGCTGTTACCTTAGTTGTTACTAAAACAAAGGGACTGATATCTTTTTTTGACCAGTGACTGTGATTTTTGAAAGTTTTGTGTTTGTTGGCAACCAATCAAGGTGAAGAGCTAAGTTGATAGATGGATATTTTATGCATGCTTGTGTTCGCAAATGTGATTCTCTTGTTTGAGCTATATAAAAACCCTGAAAATAGTAAGTAACAAGGAAGCACATATGGAGGAGCTATCCCTGTTTTTTTCCCAGCACTGCATAATAAACAAGTGCCTGCTTATCTGCATTCCTGTGTAGATAAGTTTTTCATGATTAGGGATCCCTCAACACCCGGGATTGGAGATAGCTCCCAAATGAAGCAGCTGCAAAGCTGGCACGGTGATGGCTGATAGGCTACACGGGGACCTACGAACCACTGTAGATGGGGTCTATGTACTTGCTTTTTTGTAGCTCCCAGAGGAAGACATTTAACTTCTACCGGCAGCCTGTATTTTCAATGGGACCTGAACAGGCCAAGTGTGCAGGAAAGAGATAGCTCCCACAGGAAAGCAGCTCCAAACGTGGCACAGTGCTAGTTGATAGCCTACACAAGGTCCTACGCACTACAGTTTCTCGGGTCTGCATACCTGCTTTCTTGTTCTTGCCAGACACACTGGCGTAACGTCTATAGGTAGCCAGTATTTTCACTGGGAGCAGAGCAGGAAAAGTGCGTGGGATTGGAGATAGCTCACACATAAAAGCAACTGCAAAGATGGGACAGTGCTAGCTGATAGGCTGCGTGGGGACCTACGAACCACTGTAGGCGAGGTCTGCATACCTGCTTTCTGGTAGCTCCCAGAGGAACTGACGTAACTTCTACCTGCAGCTTGTATTTTTTAATGAGAGTTTACCAGGCTAAGTGCGCGGGAGTGGAGATACCTCCCAAAGGAAAGCAGCTACAACAATGGAACAATGGTGGCTCATAGGCTACACGGAGACATACGTACCACTATAGGGGATGTCTGCATACCTGCTTTCTGGTAGCTCCCAAAGGCAGTGGCGTAACATGTACCAGCAGACTTTATTTAAAATGGAATCTGAGCAGGCCAAGTGCGCGGTGTTGGAGAGAGCTCCCAGAGGAAAGTAGTTTGTGGTAGATTGACCCTGTCTGGAAGCCAGGTGCCAACCACACCGCTCTATCCCCCACTTCCTCAGCATGCCAGGAAAGGGGAGAAACTAAGATGAGAGTTGAGATAAAAGCAATTTTATAAAGAAACAGCAAAGCTGCGCTCACGGAAAGCGAAACAAAAGCAGATAAAGCTGTTACCCTCTACTTCCCATCCGCAGTGATGTCCGCCCACCTCCCGAGAAGCAGGGCTTCAGTACGCGTAGCGGTTGCTTTGGGAAGGCTAGAAATGAATCTTGCCTTCCATTACTGCTCCTCTCCCCCAGTTTATATTACTGAACTGACGTCATATGGTATGGAATATCTCCTTGGTCAACCTGGATCAGCTGTTCTGGCTGTGGTCCCTCCCAAGATCATGCTCCCAAGACCATCCCGTTTCCTCAAATCCTCTCCTTGGCCACACAAAAAGCGCCAGAGTTCATTTTGTGGTGTACTGCATCTAGGACTTCCTTTTCCCCTGGTCGGGGCAGTGGATGTCCGAAATCTTGGGGCAGTTCTGACAGTTAGGCCATCATCCCACACTGGTGAGGAGGTGCAGAGGCTCTCTTCATAGTTTTGTAACCAAGACGATATTCTCTCCACTGTTGGTATATCCATGTCTGGGTGATACACCATTGCCAAGATATTAGAATACGTGGCTGGGGCACTCTGAATCACTTTTCTCAACATGACCCGTGTACACTGGACATAATCTGGCTCTGTGGAAGCCTAGATCACTATAGATATCTTCCAACACAGCTAATTCCCTTAAGTATTGGATGCCTTCATCTACTCTAGTCCACTTTCCTCGGGCATTTACAAGATCTTCCTTGAATGGTATTTTGCCCTTACACTTGAGAGGAGCCGTTTCCAGAGACTGCAAATTGAGGTGTTCTTTCCAATGCCTCTTTCAATTCCCCGGTCCCTAGCAAGAGATCCCAGCTGTTGGGCTTCTCTACTTTCTAATTGCTGACTGTCAGTCCCCTTATCCCAACATCGGAGCAGCCAGGCACCAATCCACTCACCTGTCTGGCCACTGTAATTGTTGCAGTGTGGAGGAATGGTTAAGGGAGAATGGACATGGATGGCAAATGACGCCCGAACAGGGACCCTCACTGCGTGTTATCGGGTAAATAGCCTGCCTGCGGGGAGCTGAGACTTGAAAATCCGGAGGCAGAAGCAGTCGTTGGAGGTGGAAGCCTGCCGGATCCCAAGCAGAGGTTACTGTACCCGGGGGAGTGACTACAGGTTGTGGTGAGACGAGAAGTCAGCAACATGGATAAGGAGGTAGCACTCTCACTTTTACATCGCTTTTTAGAAAAGCGGCGGGTGGAATTAAAACTGACCGATTTATCTGGTCTACTTGTAAAGGCTTTTTTAAAGACTCTGAGAAATATTTTGATGAAGATGAGTGGAGAGCATATGGGACTTGTCTTTGGGACTTGGTTATAGATGAAGATAAGACTGCTGGGAAAATGATGAAACAGTGAAGAGAAGTAATTAACTGTTTGAAAAAGTATAAGCTGGAAAAGGATTTGGCTGCTGCTGTAACTCAGCGGCTTGATATGCCTGAGACTGCAGTCAAGCCGACAGCTGGATTGCTCAGTATCAGAACTGATTATGTCTCTCCTCCCTTTTCTGGCGAACCTGTTGCAGTTCGTGGGACAGCAACTGCGGCTGCAGTTTCTGCAGCCTCGACTTCTGAGTCAGTCCCTGGTTCATGTTGTATCCCAAGCGCCCCCCCCCCCCCGATCTGCCCTCCAGTTCGGCCGCTCCCTTAACAACAGTGGGAAACGGTGCAGGGGAAAAGACAGAATCTGATGAGAAAAAGGAATTGCCTGAATCTTCAGCTCTATGTGTTCCTTCAAAGGAGCAGAGTGGGGTAAAAAAGATTATTCGAGTGCGTTATTGTGGTGTTGACTGGTGGTGTGTGGCTGAGCAGGCTAGTGGAGAAAGGGATTATGAAGCTGCTGCCACTTTGACTTGTCCAGCGTTGTATATGAGAGATGCAATGGGGAATGTGAATGGTGATTATCATCCCTTAAATTGGAAATTGCTCACCCAATTGCAAGCTACAGTTAATGAAGGAGGTATTCACAGTGAACCTGCCAAACAAATGCTAAATTATATTTGGGGCACCGGGATATTACTCACGGAGGATATAAAAACTATCATGAGGTTAATACTTACTCAGTCTCAACAATTATTATGGCAGACTTATTGGAAATAGCAATGTGATGCCAGTCAGGCTATTCCCAGACAACAAAATGATCCTCTTTTTGGGTCATCTCAGAACAATTAATGGGAATAGGATCTTTTGCCACTGTAGAAATGCAACTACATATGGGACCCGAGGTCAATTGAGAAAAGTATGTGAACTGTCTGTCTTGCTTTAGATCAGGTACGGGAGTCCGCTCCTGTACCTTCTTATATGAGTATACGACAAGGAAGGAGTGAGGCTTTTGGGCCGTTTGTAGACTGAGTGGCTGAAGCTCTAAACAAAGCTGGGGTCCCTGATTACCTTAAAGGACTGCTGTTAAAACAATGCCTCCTTGAAAATAGCAATGCACAAACCAAAAAGGTGCTGGTTACCTTGCCAATCGGTGCCTCGGTAGAGGATATGCTGAAGCGAATGTCACGAGTTCCTGCTGGGGATCAAGCTATGTTGGTAGAGGTATTGTCGTGCATGGGGGAAAAAAATGAGAATATGGGAAAAGATTTAGCCGCAGCTCAGGAAAGTGCATTCGCAGCGGCGTTAGCTCCCTTAAGATCCAATAATGGGGCAAGTAAAGGAGACTAAAAATGGATTAAATGTTTTCGCTGTGGTAAAGAGGGTCACTACAAAAGGAATTATAAAACTAGAATATGGTGTGAGACCTGTCAAAATAATTCTCATATGACCGGTGCGTGTTGATCGGGAAACGGACGAGTGAGCGCGACAGGCGGCCGCGCAACGACAACAGTAGCGGCTCCAGCACAATATGTTCACCAAACGTTCCAGCCTGCAGCCCAGCAACCAAGGGGAGCCTGGGATTCGACCTGGTTACAGCAGTAGATACCACTCTTATTACACGAGAACCTGTCAAGATACCATCTACTCTGACAAAACCATTACAATGTAATGGGGGGCCCTGTGGCGCTTTGCTTTTAGGATGATCATCATCAGATGTTAACGGTCTCTTGATAGTCCCCGGAGTGATAGATGCAGACTATACTGGGGTAATACTGGCTTATACATTGTTTCCTCCTGTACACATTCCAAAAGGTAGTTGTATTGCCCAGCTTGTGCCTGTGCCTCACCTTTTAGCAGATGCTGCAGCGGAGGCACCATGGAGAGGAAATCAAGGATTTGGGTCCTCTGGTGGGATTGTGCTGTTAGCATTGCCAAGGAATTGACGCCCGATGACTATGGTAACTTTTAGCTATCAGACCGATTCAATTGTCTTGCGAGCTTTGCTGGACACTGACATGGACACTACTATTGTGTCACGAGACAGATGGCCTCGATCCTGGCCTTTACAGTCATCTGTTAGGGGGGTAGAGGGTGTCGGCGGCATGTCTCCGGTTATGCGTAGTATTGACAGAATTTTGATTACCCTCGACCACCAAACAGCGGGACTATTTGTCACAGTAATGCCATTATCACAAGGAGTGGATGCTCTGATCGGTCGAGACTATCTCACCCAAATTGGAGCAGTCCTAACAACAGAACATAGACCTTTTTAGCCTTGGACACTGCTGGACTGTGGTCTTTCCCAATCCGGCTGACGTGGCATTCTGACACACCCGTCTGGATTAAGCAGTGGCCCTTGAAAGGAGAAAGACTACACCAGGCCAATCTCCTGGTACAGGAACAACTTCTATTGGGTCATATTAAACCATCTACGAGCCCTTGGAATACTCCTATTTTTGTTATACCTAAGAAATCAGGGAAATTTTGCTTGTTGCATGATTTGCGAGACATCAATGATCAGATGCGGGACATGGGGGCCCTACAACCTGGCATGCCGAATCCGGCGATGTTGCCTGAAAATTGGGCTATCTTAATAATAGATTTGAAGGACTGTTTTTTCTCGATTACATTACATCCAGATGATCAGCAGTGGTTTGCGTTTATGATACTGGCAGTGAATAGAGAGAGTCCAGCACAGAGATATGAGTGGACCATGCTGCCACAAGGGATGAAAAATAGTCCGACAATTTGTCAGCTGTATGTAGATAATGCCCTGCGACCCATTCAGCATAAGTAGCCCCATGCACTTGTGTATCATTATATGGATGATATCCTCATTGCTCAGGAGGAGGCCTTTACTGTAGATCAAGAGAGAGATCTAGAAACCATATTACAAGTACAGGGACTGACTATTGCTCCTGAAAAGGTACAAAGACGTCCAGCATGGCAGTATTTGGGCTGGAGTATTACGGAGGCTCATATTAGGCCACAAAAGCTCCATATTCATACCAAGATAAAAACTGTAAATGATGCACAAAAATTAATGGGGGATTTGCAATGGTTGCACCCTATTGTCGGAATCACTAATGACATGCTAGAACCGCTGCACCCCTTGTTGAAGGGAACAGACCCGTCGGCAAAAGTACAGCCGACAGCAGAACAACTGCAAACCATCGCTGAAATTTCTGACCTCATTACTACTCGGCAAGTCGATCGTCGTGATCCAGATTGCCCCATGATTTGACCATTTTGCAGGGCAAAGAACAGTTTCTTGGTGCATTAACACAGTGCAAAAAACAAAAAGAGAGGCTAATCGTCCTGGAATGGCTATTCACCACGTTACAGCCTAAATGGACAATTGAACGAAAAACTGTGGGCTTAGCAATGCTTATTAGAAAGGGACGCACTCGAATTTTACAGGTGAATGGCCAAGAGCCAGGAACGATATATGTGCCTATAGCGAAAAGAGATCTGGAATGGATCATAGCAACATCAGAGCCTCTACAGCTTAGTTTATTGTCGTCTGCCAAAAAAATAAACATACAGTCCCTAAAATCTAAGGTGTTGGCGTGGATGACACAACAACAGTGGATTATTCGTCCTAAGCTAAGTGAGCAACCTTTGTCAAATGTCGTTACAGCATATACAGATGCAGGAAAGAAATCTCAACGGGCTGTAATAGTCTGGGAAGAGGCAGGACAATGGAAACACCAGCTATTACATGCCACGGAAATGGACTCTTTACAGACTTTAGAACTTTTTGCGGTTGTTCGGGCCCTTGAAATGTGGTGGTGTAAACCATTGAATATTGTAACTGACTCTTTTTATGTTGCAGGAATTGCTCAGCGAATAGATGCTCGCATTAAAGATATGTGCAATCGACGCCTTTTTTACCTACTTAGAGCCATGCAGGCCACTATCCGGCAGCGCACATCTCCATATTGTGTAATACACATCAGAAGTCATAAGTATGACATTGGTTTAGGAGCAGGAAATGCTAGAGCGGACAAGCTGGTAGCTTTGGGAGTGCCTGTAAATAAATGCAATCAGGCAAGAGAAGCCCATGCCACCTTTCATCAAAATGCCAGAGGCCTAAAGAGAAGTTTTGACCTTTCAATAGAGGATGCTCGAGCGATAGTGAGGGCTTGCCCGCAGTGTAGCCACTACGGCCCAGGGTTAGGTCTGGGAGTCAACCCCAGGGGTCTGGGACCATTAGAATTGTGACAGATGGACGTCACATTTCTGAATTTGGAAGGCTTAAATATGTTCACGTAACTGTGGATACATTCAGTAAGTATATATGGGCAACAGCTCAAGCAGGAGAAAGGGTAACGCATGTAATCCGACATGCCACTGCATGTTTTGCTGTTATGGGGGTGCCAGGCACCATTAAGACTGATAATGGCCCTGCGTATGTTAGTCATCGGGTGAGACGGTTTTTCCAAACCTGGGGAGTGAAACACATTACAGGGGTACCACACTCACCGACGGGACAGGCTATAGTGGAACGAACTCATCAAATATATTTAAGATGTCCGACATACAGGACCCACAGGAACAGTTGTCTAAGGTATTGTTTACTATAAATCATTTATGTATCTTTGGGTAGGAGAAAGAACCTCCAGCTCGACTACATCAAGTAAAGGTGGAAACATCCAAAAGACCGCCGGCATGTGGATAACTTACAGAGATCCACGAACAGGTATATGGCAGGGCCCAGCTAAAGTGCAGTATTTAGACAGGGGTTATATGTCTCTGCTTACATCTACAGGTCCAATATGGGTTCCTACGAAATGGACTAGAGTGGCTGTTACTCCTAATAATCCTGATGGTGACAGTTCACACATCGCCATTGAATCGAGTGAATCCACATCAGAACATGTGGGTCACATGGGCGAATCAGACAGGCCAAGTTGACTTTTGTCTGAGTCTTCAGTTGGTGAGTGATACATTCCGCACCTGCCTGGTTGGGATACCAGATTTTGATCCTAGTGATTTCCAGAAATATGTCAGTGGGAGCGCCTCCTGTTCCAGCAAAGTGACATCGGACTGTGCCGCGGACTTGTTAAGTCGGCTCAAAGTCCCTCTTCCCTGGGACCCACAAGAGTTGGAATTGCTGGGAAGTCAAGCAATCGGAAACATCACGAATGGGAGTTGGACTCGTAGTTCTTTTAGCTTTGGGACTAAATATCAAGGACTAAGAGGAATGGAACAATATAAAAATATGGTTAAGCAGTGGACTGATGTTTCCCCTGAGGGCGCATATAGTCAATTTGTAGATCCAAAAGGAGGATATTGTGGATTGGTCATAGGACAATTTGGTGGGACTTGGATGGCCAACTTATCTGGGTTGATATATGGGGGGAGTAACACTGGTTGGGAACGCGGGACCCCTCAGGGGCCTACTCTGTGGAGCAATGGGTCTGCTAAAGCTCTACCCAATAACATCTTCTTAATATGTGGGGATCGAGTGTGGCAGGGACTCCCAGCTAACCCAATTGGGGGGCCATGTTATTTAGGGAAACTAACTTTGTTTGCTCCTCGACAGCAGGAATGGTTAAAAAATTACCAAGTTGCGGAAAACAAGAGATATCCACAACTTAAAAGGAGATTGTGATGGTAAAGTACAATTGTGGTCCATTACGGCGAATGTATTTGCTTCAGCATTTGTACCTGGGTTGGCTGCAGCCCAGGCCTTACGGCAGTTAGAAAAATTAGTGTGTTGGTCGGAGCAGCAAGCTAATGTTACTACTGATGTTATTGAAAAATTGTTGGCAGACCAAAAAAGCCTTAGACATGCCTTATTGCAAGATCATGCAGCTATTAATTTTTTGCTATTGGCACAAGGGCACGGATGTCAAGACTTTGAAGGCATGTGTTGTTTTAATCTTTCTGATCATAGTGAATCTATTCACAAAGCTTTGGCATATTTAAAGGCTCACGCTAAGAATATTACGGTGGGTTATAATCCTTTTGATAATTGGCTAAAATCAGCTTTTGGGGGGTTGTCACCTTGGTTGACTATGTTAATCAAAGAAGGGTTAAGAGGGATATTGATTATTTTGCTTTTGCTTATAATGATAAAGATAGTATATAGTTGTATTATGAAGGCAGTACATAAATTGACTGACTCAGTCTTGACTGTGCAAAAACAAAACGGGGGAATTGTGGAGGAATGGTTAAGGGAGCATGGACATGGATCCCGGGGTATAATGTTAGACCTGTTGGGGCAAGGCAGCCTGAGTTCTAGTTATATGAATTTAATGCACAATCAAGACCAGAGTCAGAGCCATGGTTAAAGCAGTTGCTGTCATGTAGTCAGCGCAGACAGCAGACCGCTTTCTGCTCCCTCAAGGTCGGTCTGTTTTCAGCTAACAGCTAATAGTTAAAGGTGGAAAACAATTTCGGGGAAAAACAAGATGGGAAAACGGGAGGGTGATTGGTTATTGCAGAAACTAAGGATGAACATGAGAATGTAATCTATTAGCTGATGTTGCTGAGCTAGCTTTGAAGCTGCTGTGTATATAAGTTAGAGCCTGCTTTCAATAAAGTGAAGATTTCTGCTATCACTCACATTGAGTAGGACTGATTTCTTCCCACCTAGCTGAGAATCGGACCCTGGGTTGATCGCCGCATGAAGTAGGCTTAGAGCTGGATTTTCAGGCTTCGAACCTGGTTTCAGGCTTCGAGCCTGGTTTTCAGACTTCGAGTCTGTTTATTTTTCAGGCTTCAAGCCTGGTTTCAGGCTTCGAACCTGGTTTTCAGACTTCGAGTCTGGTTTTTAGGTCAAGAGAGGAAAACTTCATGGCATTGCAGAAACACAATTATTTTAGTGAACAACTTATCATCACAATAAGTAGTCAAGCACTTGTTAAGCACTTGTTAACCATCTAGTAATAGTTCACTCAATTAGCTAAGCACTTCCAAATAACTCAAACACCTATTGATTAAATAAGTATTCATTTGAATCACATAAAGATCAAACTGCAAGAGTTACATACCACATCTGATAGGGATCTGTTACCTTAGCTAGGAGACCCTGGTGAATGTATTTGTTAGGTTACCTTAGCTGTTACCTTAGCCAGGAGACCCTGGTAAATGTATTTGATTAGGGTACCTTGGCTGTTACCTTAGTTGTCACTAAAACAAAGGGACCGATATCTTTTTTTCACCAATCACTGTGATTTTGGAAATTTTGTGTTTGTTGGAAACCAATCAAGGTGAAGGGCTAAACTGATAGATGGACATTTTATGCATGCTCTTGTTGGCAAATGTGATTCTTTTGTTTAAGCTGTATAAAAAACCTGAAAATGGTAACTAACAAAGAAGCACCTATGGAGAAGCTATCCCCTGGGTTTTCCCAGTGCTGAATAACAAAGAAGTGCCTGCTTATCTGCATTCCTGTGTAGATAAGTTTTTCCTGATTTGGGATTCATCAACATAATCTTTTCCCATATCTCTAGGTTCTGATGAGGTGAGGGACCAAGTAGTTTGCATTTCCTTTTCGATTACTTTCACTCCTTCTCCTGATCTCCTTACTGAAGTACCAGCTTCTTCTTCTAACCTTTCCTCTTCCCCCTCTTCTGCCCTTAGTAATCGATGATATGGACTTGACCTCCTTATCCACTGTTTCTTTTTCACTACTGGGGCAACCACTGTGGTTGTTGTTTTATTGCCTGACTCAACCATGGTGGTCTCAGATACAATTTGAGTTTCCACTTCAACCATAGTTCTCTTAGAGGACTAGAGTGTGACTCGGTAAGCAGAGCCTAGGCCCCAGTATAGTGCCTGAACGTCATGGGCATCATTGGGGTTGGCAAGACACCCTTCTATCAGGTGGCGTTCCAGTAAAGCAGGGTTTTTTATCTTTTCAGCTTTAAAATCCCAGGTTACAGGAGGTGATAATCGTCCTAGGAATTTGCCCAAATTCATCCACACACCCTGCCACCCAGGGACTTGCCGCTTCGGGGAGCATTTTAACATGTTTCCATCCCAAATATGTCTCTGATACCCAGATGAGTCCAGATTCAACAAAAAATGTAATATAGCAGCCATGTTAATTAGTAATATTAAAACTCTCATATAAGGGTGACTAAGGACCTAGGAAGTCTGTATAACAAAATTGTCTACATCAGTCCGAGCCCCACGACCTCCACAAGATAGCTCCCACAGCACAGTGAATCCATCAGTAATAGAATGAGACTCACAATTATTATTTGGACCATCATGTTCCCAGGCCCTTTCATCCTTTTCACAAAATCATACAGCCAACTTAGCAAAGCTATCAAGGTTAGAGCGCAGCACATAGTCCATGTTAGTAGCATCATGTTCCCAAACATTACAAAGTGTAAGATAAGCTGCATTACAGCAAGGCTCTGTGACCAGCACAGGAACTTTGCACTCATTGGCTTACTATAATTACAATACATTTAATGTAAAACTGCTATTATCTCGCCCCACGTTGGGCGTCAAAAAGGCTGAGGTACTTTGACCCTGTCTGGATGTCAGGTGCCCAGCACACCGCTCTATCCCCCACCTCCCCAGCGAGCCAGGGAAGGAGAGAAAATAAGATGGGAGTCTCGTGGGTTGAGATAAAAGCAGTTTAATAAAGAAACAGGAAAGCCGTGCGCACGTGAAGCAAAGCAAAATCAGATAAAGCTTTTAAAAGACATCTTAGGGGAGGCAGTCTGGATGTGTCCTGCCTCAGGTAAAGGCAAACCCATCCCATCCGTGGGATTATTTTTGCTCAGGGACCTGGGTGTACTTAGTGGGTGATTTGCAAGGATGTGGAGACTCAATGTGTGCCTCAAGGGAATTTGATTCTGTGTGAGAATAACCGGGAATTAAATTGTATAATGATAACTGTTGAATGTCATTATTCCTATAGTTGCTCTGTTATGCATGTGTAGATGATTATGATGTGCAAAGCTAGACATGACGTGTAGATGGTATAGAATAAGGCGTAAAATGTCCTGGTTTGAGCTAGGATAGAGTTAATTACCGTGAGGTGCCAGGAAAGGGTACAGCCTGAACAGCTGACCCAGGCTGGCCAGCAGGTATTCCATACCATCCCAGCATCATGCCCAGTATATAGGTGGAGGCTAGCCGGAAGAAGTTCTCTTCCGGGGTCGCGAGCTCTTGGTCGCCGGTCAGGAGCGGTCGCTTCAGTCAGGTCCCGGGTGGTGAGTAACTGCATCACTCACCAGTTTTGTTTGTAATATCCCCTTGTGTTTGTTATAGTTGTTCCTCTTCAATTTCCCCTAGTAAATTGTTCTTATTTAGACTTACGTGGGCTCTTTTACTTCTTTTTTTTTTTCTCTACCATCCGCTCCGCGTTCCACCGGGAGGAGGAAGGAGAGGAGTGGCGGGTTTTTTTTCCACTTTGCTACATTTGGGAAAAATCACGACACAGCTGCTTTCCTTTTGGAGCTATCTCCAATCCCGCACTCTTGGTCTGCTCAGCTTGCATTGAAAATACAGGCTGCCCGTAAAAGTTTCACCACTGTCTCTGTGAATTAAGAGAAGGCACAGGTCTACCTATAGTGGAATATAAGTCCCCGTGTAGCCTATCAGCTAGCACTGTGCCACCTTTGCAGCTGCTTTCCTGCGGGAGCCATGTCCAATCCTGCTCACTTTGTCTTCTCAGTTCCCATTGAAAAAATACAAGCTGTCGTTAGAACTTACGCCTCTGGGAGCTACAAGAAAGCAGGTATGCAGACCCCACCTACCGTGGTACTTAGGTCCCCATGAAGCCTATTGACCAGCACTGTGCCATCTTTGGAGCTGCTTTCCTCTGGGATCTATCTCCAATCCCGCGCACTTGGCCTGGTCTGCTCCCATTCAAAATACAGGCTGTCGGTAGAAGTTACGTCACTGTTTCTGGAAGCTACAAGCAAGCATGTACACCAACCCCACCTATAGTGGCATGTAAGTCCCCATTTAGCCTATCAGCCAGCACTGTTTCACTTTTGCAGCTGCTTTCCTGGTTGAGCTATCTCCAATCCCGCGCAACTAGCCTGCTCAGCTACCATTGCAAAAATACAGGCTGCTGGTAGAAGTTTCATCTCTGAGTCGTGGAGCTACAAGTAAGCAGGTACGCAGACCCCACCTACAGTGGTACGTTGGTCCTCGTGTAGTCTATCAGCGAGCACTGTGCCACTTTTGCAGCTACTTTCCTGTGGGAGTTATACCAAGTCCACCAGTACAGCAGCTAGCACTTTGCCACTTTGATAGTTTCACCCTGGCTGGATGCCAGGTGCCCACCAGACCATTCTATCCCCCACCTCCTCAGCAAGCCAGGGAAGGAGAGAAAATGAGATGGGAGACTTGTGGGTTGAGATAAAAGCAGTTTAATAACGAAATAGCAAAGTCGCACTCGTGGGAACCAAAGCAAAAGCAGATAAAGCTGTTACTCTCTACTTCCCATCTGCAGCAATGTCCGGCCACCTCACGAGAAGCAGGGCTTCTATATGCATAGAGGTTGTCTTTGGAAGGCTAGAAATGAATCTTTCCTCCCCTTCCTACTCCTCTCATCGAGTTTATATTCGTGAGCTGACGTCGTAGTGTATAGAATATTTCCTTCGTCAGCTTGGGTCAGATGTTCTGTCTGCGGTCCCTCCCAAGATTGTACTCACCCACAGTTATTGGTGAAAGTGGGGGAAGGAATGCGGGAGGGTCAGCCCTGATGCTGTGCGAGCAGTAGTCATAATATTGATATCAACAGTAAGCACAGCACTGCTGTGGAAAGTCACTACCATCCCAGACCCACTACAGTCTCCACTGCTTATTCCATACCATTTATGACATGCTTAGACAAACCATCCTAACAACCCATATACATTCTTATATACTCTCATTAACCAGTACCCCCACTCTTCAACAGACAAACATCAATCTTGTATTCCCTCTTGCATCTTGCAGCAAACAAACAAAAAACATTTTTATATCTTACGGATGAAAAAAAGTCAGACGAATTGATCTCAGGGGTGACATTGGTAATTGGTAATTGGCAATTGGTATAATTGGGCCCACTTAAGTATATAGTAAAGGTACCTATTGATTTTGGTTTGTACATTGATTTGTACATTGGTTTGTATATTGCTTTGTGTATATATCTGCATATTATTGTATATTGTGTTCTGATGTGTCTGTGTGTGTGTGGTTGAGACGTGCAATTGCGCATGAAGCGAGTGTGGAGCTTTGATCCGCAGTTCTGTGATCCCACAAGGGGTGCAGTCGGAGATAAGCGAAACGAAAGAACAAAATGATTGTTGAGAAAGTATTTGTAACTTAAAGGATTTTGAAATGGCGAACAAAGTACCTGAGAATTTACCCCCTGGATGTTTGTTGGCACACTGGAAGGAATTTAAGGGTGATTTTCGCAAAGATCAACTTATAGAGTACTGTAATCATGCGTGGTTGCTGTATGATTTGGATAGTGGGGAAAGTGGCCCTTAAATGGGACTTTGAATTATAATGCAATCTTGCAATTAATGTTATTCTGTAAGAGGGAAAGAAAAATGGGATGAGGTTCCATATGTAGATCTTTTCTTTTACCTTCGAGAAAAAACAGATTGGAAAAAGAATTGCGAATTAGATAAGCAGGCATGTACCCAAATGCCATTAACTGTAAAAAAGATGAAGACTAAAGAGAATTGTTCTGCCTGTACCCTTACTAAAACTTGTTGCAAACATTTGGCTATAAAACAAAAGGAAAAGGAACGTGATAATACGGAGCCGGAATTGGACATAGCTCCATCTGCCTCCATAGCTCCTATTCCATTATATCCCCCTCTTCCATCATCTTCTGATTCTGAGGCTGATAGCCCAGCTGGGCGACCAGCACTAGGACCTGATGTTTTAGGTCCCCGCCCAAATAGTAGTAGATGGAGAGAACAGGAGGAATCATACTTGGACTCATCTATATATCCCAGAGAACGAGACAGTGTACTCATTTGATAACTCCTCTAAAAACACAGGAGGGGAGACGGTTGATAGCCCTCTTGAGACAGGGAGTTGGGCAACATGGACCAGTGTATGTAAAAGTGCCCTTCTCTCCCTCAGATCTAATAATATGGAAAGAATCAACTGGTCCTTATAGAGAGATTCCTGGTAAACTGGGGACAATAATGGGAATGATAATGAAAACGCAAAATCCTGATTGGGAGGATATACAGGTGATTTTAGGTTCTCTTATGGACTCTAGTGAAAAACAAATGGTTTTGAGAACTGCTCGAATGCGGGCAGAAGAAGATGTCCGTACTCGGACGGTACGGGTTACCATAGATCAGAATTTCCCTACAGGGGACCCGCAATGGGATCCGAATAGGGACGATCATATGCAGAGACTGAAAATGTACCAACAGTGGATTATATATGGGGTCCAAAATGCCATGCCAAAAACTATAAATTAGTCTAAATTATATGATGTGAGACAGGAGAAGAAAGAATCCCCAACAGAATTCTTAGAAAGGCTGAAGGAAGCAGTTCATAAATATAACAACTTGCAACCTGAAGCCGAAGAAACTAAGGCACAACAAGCCTTAATATTTCTGGGGCAATAACAGAAGGACATTAGAAACAAACTCCAAAAGTTGGAAGGAACTGATATACGAAATTTGGACAAATTAGTGGAAGTAGCTTGGAAAGTTTATAATAATAGAGATAAAGAAAATGAGATAAGGAAACAAAGACAATTACTTGCAGTAGTGAATAGGACCCCTGGATTTTCAAATCAAGGACAGGGACAAAGCTCTATGAGAGGAGGGATGAGAGGAAGGGGAAGAGGACAAGTTGGCAGAACCCCCCTTGGAACTAATCAATGTGCTTTTTGCGGGGAAGAAGGACATTGGAAAAATGAATGCTCTAAATTACCTGGTCAACATGCTAAATTCATGGTCTTGAGAGAATATATGGATTGACGAGGATCGGAGGTGAACCCAGCTGAACCTGTGGTTACAATTAAGCTGGGAGGAAAAGAGGTTACATTTTTGGTGGATACAGGTGCAATCTTGTGTGTATTTGTCGTGGTTTGGCCCAGCTAGCACAACAGCACCACGACAGTTTCTCGCTCGATGCCCCCATTCACCCCCACCCTCGTTAAGATGGTGGAGGACCCAGTGAAATGGGAGTAAAAAGATAAGCAAGATTGTTGTGGATTGAGACAAGGGCAGGGAGGGCTCACTGCCAATTATGGTTCTGGGCAAAACAGACTCCAGTACTCGACTTAGAGAGGAAAGTAGGAAAGTTTATTCTACAAGAAAGAGAACAGAATAAAAGCAAAAAGGGAGTAGGATGATGAGAAAATTACAACCAGCACTTTAAGATCTCCCTCCCCCATCCCTCCTTTCTTCCCGGGCCCAGCTCACTGCTCCCGATATCTCTACCTCCTCCCCCCTCCAACGGCTCAGGGGGGCAGGGAGTGGGGGATGTGGTCAGTCTCTGACAGATGGGCTCTGCCGCTTCTGTCTTCTCAGATGAGGATGACTCCTGGCATTCTTCCCCTGCTCCAACACGGGGTTCCTCCCCCGGAACACAGTCCTTAACAAACTTCTCTGGTGTGGGTTGTTCCCAGCAGCTGCGGCTTCTGCCGATACAGGTTCCCTTCCACGGGACACAGTCCTTGGTGAATATCTCTGACGTGGATTCTTCACCGCGGTTGCAGTTTCTGCACTTGCAAGGTCCCTTCCTCGGGACAGGGCCTGCTCCGGCCATAGTGATAAAGGACCCCTCCTTCGGGACAAGGCCTCCTCCGGCCAAAATCACTGTCCCTGGCTCGGGGTCTTTAAAGAAATGAAAATAAATCTCAGCTTCACCAGTTCTCTCCACAGAATGCAGGGGAGTCTCTGCTACAGCACACCTCCTCCCTTTCATCACTGACCTTGGAGTCCGCATGGTTGTTCCTCTCACCATTCCTACTCCTTGCACCACCACCAGCCAGAAGAAGAGAAGAAGGGGCAGAAGAAGGAAAGAAGATGGAGGAAGACACCTCCCCTTCCGGCTTCTTCTTAAAAAGTGATCGTGGAGGCATCTAATTGGCTCAGCCCCAGAAGTGAGCCTTTTCTGAGCTGGGGAGAGTTGTGAGCAACTTCTTGCAGGAGCCATCTTTGCAGCCCCTCCCCCCATACCAGAAAAGGCTGTCATGTCAAACCATGACATACCCAAAAAGTAAATCTTGGAACTAAAACTGCAAATATTGTAGGAGCCGCAGGGAAAGAGGAAAATCGGCCATTTTTCCAACCCTTAAATTTACAATTTGGCAATAAAGTTATAACACACAAATATAAATGCACAAATTGTCTTTGAAAACAGAGACTTGTTACTAAAAATACCTGAATCAAAGACAGGACAAATATCGATGATAAAAGAAAAAAACCAAAGGGGCTAGAATTACCTCCAGAATTGGAGAATGCAGTGATTCCAATAGTGTGGGAAACTGAGATTCCAGGAAAATCAAAATTAGCACAACTAGTAAAAATTGAAATAAAAGAAAAAGCAAAATCGATCAGAGTAAGAAAATACCCAATAAAACCTGAGGAAAAAAATGGATTGAAAGTACTAATTGATAAATTTCGGAAATATCAAATTCTAGAAGAATGTGAGTCACACAGCCAAGTCCATGCAGTCCAGGAGGTTCCTAAAAATTGTTGACAACAACTTCCTGTCCCAGATGATCGAGGAACCCACAAGGAGCGATGTACTGCTAGACCTGGTACTGACAAATAGAGAGGGCCTAGTTGGGGATATTAAGGTTGGAGGCAACCGTGGTGCAGTGACCACGAGATGGTAGAGTTCAAGATCCTGTGTGGAAGGGGTAGAACACAAAGCAGGACCATGACCCTGGATTTCAGGCGAGCCGACTTTGGCCTCTTCCAAGATCTACTTGGACGAATCTCATGGAATATGATTCTAGATGGTAGAAGTGCCAATGAGAGCTGGTCAATCTTCAAGCATCACTTCCTTCAAGCCCAGGATCAGTGTGTCACAATGCGTGAGAAAGGAGGAAAAGGAGGTAGGAGGCCTCCATGGATGAGCAAGGATCTGCTGGGACAACTCAGGCAGAAAGCAACCATCTATGAGAGGTGGAAACAGGGGTTGACTTCTTGGGAAGAGTATAGGAACATTGCCAGGGCATGCAGGGGTGTAAATAGGAAGGCTAGAGCCCTTCTAGAATTAAATTTAGCCAGGGATGTTACAGACAGCAATAAGGCACTTTTCAAGTACATCAGCAGCAGAAGGATGGTGAGGGGTAATATGGGTCCGCTGCTAAATGCTGAGGGTGCCCTGGTGTCTGAGGATGTAGAGAAGGCTGAAGAACTGAATGCCTTCTTTGCTTCAGTCTTTACGGCCAAGGCTGACCGTCGGGAAGCCCAGTCCGGCAAGGATAACACGATGGTCATGACAGCAGAGGACTTTCCCTGGGTGGAAGAGGAAGAGGTTAAAGACTTGTTTTCCAAGCTTAAGGCTCATAAGTTAATAGGTCCTGATGGGATGCATCCTAGAGTGCTGAGAGAGTTGACTGATGTGATTGCTAAGCCTCTCTCCATCATTTTTGAACAATCTTGGAGGACAGGTGAGGTGCCTGAGGACTGGAGAAAGGGCAATGTCATGCCAGTCTTCAAAAAGGGCAGGAAGGACGACCCAGGAAACTACAGGCTGGTCAGCCTCAGCTCCATACCTGGAAAAGTGATGGAACAACTCATCCTGAATGTTATCACTGAACATAGGAAGGATAAGATGGTTATCAGGTGGAGTCAACATGGCTTCACCAAGGGGAAATCCTTTTTTACTAACCTGATATCCTTCTATGAGTGCATAACCGGCTGGCTAGATGAGGGGAGAGCAGTGGATGTCATCTACTTTGACTTCAGCAAGGCTTTTGACACTGTCTCCCACAACATCCTCATCAGAAAGCTCAGGCAGTGTGGGTTGGATGAGTGGACAGTAAAGTGGATTGAGAGCTGACTGAATGACAGAGCCCAGAGGGTGGTGATCACTGGCACGAAGTCGAGTTGTAGGCCTGTGGCCAGTGGAGTTCCACAGGGATCGATTCTGGGGCCAGTCTTGATCAACATCTTCATCAACGAGAAGACAGAGTGTACCCTCAGCAAATTCGCTGATGACACCAAACTTGGAGGACTGGCTGATTCCCCAGAAGGTTGTGCTGTGGGATCTCGACTGGTTTGAGAGTTGGGCAGAGAGGTTCAACAAGGACAAGTGCAGAGTCCTGCATCTGGGAAGGAAAAAACCCATGCACCAGTACAGGCTGGGGGTCGAACTGCTGAAGAGCAGCTCTACAGAGAGAGACCTGGGAGTCCTGATTGATAATAAAGCAAATATGAGCCAGCAATGTGCCCTCGTGACCGATAAGGTCAATGGCATCCAGGGATGCATCAAGAAGAGTGTGGCCAGCAGGTCGAGGGAGGTTCTTCTCCCCCTCTACTCTGCCCTGGTAAGGTCTCATCTGGAGTACTGTGTCCAGTTCTGGGCTCCTGAGCTAAAAAGGGACAGAGAAGTGATGAAGAGAGTCCTGCGCAGGGCCACCAAGATGATTAAGGGTATGGAACATCTTTCATAAGAGGAAAGGCTGCAGGAACTGGGGCTGAGAAGGGGAGATTGAGAGGTTGAGAGATTGAGATTCTCCCCCTCTACTCTGCCCTGGTGAGGCCTCATCTGGAGTACTGTGTCACCTCAAGAAGGACAGGGAAGTGCTAGAGAGTCCAGTGCAGGGCTACCAAGATGATACATCTTTAATACAAAGAAAGACTGAGGGAACTGGGGCTATATAGTCTAGAGAAGAAGAGATTGGGGGGAGATCTTATTAATATTTATAAATATCTAAAGGGTGGGTCCCAGGAGGTTGGGACATCCCTCTTTTCTATAGTAGATATTAACAGGACATAGGGTAATGGGAATAAGCTGGAACACAAAAAATTCACCTTAAACATAAGAAAAAACTATTTCACCGTGAAAGTGATGGAGCAGTGGAACAGGCTGTCCAGGGGGATTGTGGAGTCTCCTTCCTTGGAGGTCTTCAAGACACGACTGAACATGTTCCTATTTGACCTGATCTAGGTGAACGTGCTTCTGCAGGGGGGTCGGACTAGATGATCTCTAAAGGTCCCTTCCAACCCCTACCATTCTATGATTCTATGATTCTACCGGCAGCCTGTATTTTAACTGGGAGCTGAGCAGATCAAGAGCACGGGATTGGAGATAGCTCCCACAGGAAAGCATCTGAAAAGGTGGCACAGTGTTGGCTGATAGGCTACACGGGGATCTACGTACCACTGTTGGTGATGTCAGCGTACTTGCTTTCTTGTAGCTCCCAGGCGAAGTGGTGTAACTTCTACCGCACCCTGTATTTAAAATGGAAGCTGAGAAGGTCAAGTGTGGGAGATCCAGATAGCTCCCACAGGAAAGCAGCTGCAAAGGCGGCACAGTGCTGGCTGATAGGCTACATGGGGACCTATGTACCTCTATAGGTTAGGTCTGCGTACTTGCTTTCTTGTAGCTTCTACAGGAATGGGCGAAACTTGTACCAGCAGCCTGTGTTTTCAATTGGAGCTGAGCAGACCAAGTGCGCGTGAAAGAGCTCCCACAGGAAAGTAGTTGCAAAGGTGATGCGGTGCTGACTGATAGGCTACATAGTGACCTACGTATTACTGTAGATGTCGTTGATGTACCTGCTTTCTAGTAGCTCCCAGATGCAGTGGCGTAACTTCTACTGACATCCAGCAGCTTGTATTTTCAATGGAAACTTAAAAGGTCAAGTGCGTGGGAAAGAGATAGCTCCCACAGGAAAGCAGCTGCAAAGGTTGCACAGTGCTGGTTGATAGGATACACGGTGATCTACGTACCACTGTAAGTGACGTCGGCATACCTGCTTTGTTGTAGCTCCCAGACAAGTGGCGTAACTTCTACCGGCAGCCTGTATTTCAAATAGAAGTGAGCAGGCCAAGTGCGAGGGATTGGAGATAGATTCCACAGGAAAGCAGCTGAAAAACTGGCACAGTCTTGGACTATAGGTTACACGGGGACCTATGTATCACTGTAGGTGACGTCTGGGTACCTGCTTTCTTGTAGCTCCCATACGCATTGGCGTAACTTCGACCGGTACTGTGTATTTTCAATGACAACTGAGCAGGTAACGTTTGCAGGATTGGAGATAGATCCCAAAGGAAAGCAGCTGCAAAGGTGGAACAGTGCGTGCAGATTGGCTACACGGGGACGAACGTACCACTGTATATGGGGTCTGTGTACCTTCTTTCTTGTATCTCCCAGACGCAGTGGCCTAACTTCTACCAGCAGTTTGCATTTTCAATGGGAACTGAGCAGGACAAGTGTGCAGGACTGGAGATAGCTCCCACAGGAAAGCAGCTGAAATGGTGGCACAGTGCTGACTGATAGGCTACACGGTAAACAACCTACCACTGTAGGTGTGGTCTGCGTACCCGCTTTCTTGTAGCTTCCAGAGGCAGTGGTGTAACTTCTAACGGCAGCCTGTATTTTCAATGGGAGCTGAGTAGGCCAGTTGCGCGGAATTGGAGAGAGCTCCCACAAGAAAGCAGTTGTGAAGATGGCCCAGTGCTGGCTTATAGGTTACACAGGAAGCTATGTACTGCAGGTGAGGTCAGTGTACCTGCTTTTTTGTTGCTCCCAGACGCAGGGGCGTAAATTCTACCAGCAGCCTGTATTTAAAATGGAAGCTGTGCAGGATTGCAGATAGGTCCTGCAGGAAATCAACTTCAAATGTGGCACAGTACTGCCTGATATGTTACACGGGAACCTACATACCACTATAGGTAGGATCAGCGTATCTGTTTTCTTGTAGCTCCCAGACGCAGTGGTGTAACATCTACCGGCAGCCTGTATTTTTTAATGGGAGTTGAACAGGCCCAGTGTGCTGGAAAGAGATAGCTAAACCAGGAAAGCAGCTGCAAATGTGACACAGTGCTAGCTGATAGACTACATGGGGACCAACGTACCACTGTAGGTGAGATCGGTGTAGCTCCTCGAAGCAGAGTTGTAACTTCTACTGGTAACTTTTATTTTTTAATGGGAGCAGAGCAGGCTAAGTGTTCGGTAAAGTTAGCTCCTACAGGAAAGCTACTGCAAATGTGGCACAGTGTTGGCTGATAGGTTGCACGGGGACCGACATACAACTGTAGGTGGGCTCTGCGTACCTGCTTTCTAGTAGCTCCCAGAGGCAGTGGCGTAACTTCTACCAGCAGTCTTTATTTTTAATGGGAGTTGAGCAGGCCAAATGCGTAGGAAAGAGATAGCTCAACTAGGAAAGCAGCTGCATAGGTACATGGGAACCTATGTACCACTGTAGGTTGGGTTGGCTTATCTGCTTTCTTGTAGCTCCCTGACGCAGAGGTGTAACTTCTACCAGCAGCCTGTATTTTCAATGGGAGCTGAGTAGGCCAATTGCGCATGAAAGAGATAGCTCCCACAGGAAAGTTACTGCAAAGGTCACACAGTGCTGAATGATAGGCTACATGGGGACCTATGAACCAATGTAGGTTGGATCTGCATATGTGCTTTTTTTGCAGTTCCCAAACCGAGTGGCGTAGCATGTATCGGCAGCCTGTATTTCCAATGGGAGCTGAGCAAGCCAAGTGCGTGGGATTGGAGGAAAGCAGCTAAAAAGGTGGCAGTGTTGGCTGATAGGCTGTCCAAATTTAACCAGGATAGAGTTAATTCCCGTGAGAAACCAGGAAAGGGTACAGCCTGAACAGATAACCCAGGCTGGTCAGCAGGTTTTCGATATCCTAACGTCATTCCCGGTATATAGGTGGACGCTAGCTGGAAGAAGCTCTTCTGGGGTCACGTGCTCTCGGTCGTCAGTCCGGAGCGATCGCTGAGTTCGGGTCCTGGGTGGTGAGCAACTGCATCACTCACCAGTTTTCTTTGTAATATTCCCTTGTGTTTGTCATAGTTGTTCCTCTTTAGTTTTCCCTAGTAAATTGTTCTTATTTCAAGTTACACGGGCTCTTTTACTTTTTTCCTCCCTCTCCAATCCCCTCCGCATTCTTTCAGGAGGGGGAGGGGGAGCAGTCCTATTTTTTTTTTTCCCTCTTTACTCCGGCTGGATAAAACCACAAAATTAATTGGTGCTAAACGTGGGGCCCGCGAGGTTGAAATAGAACAAAGAGGATTTAAAGAAACTCCTTGTTTACACTCCTGACACTAATTTATTCCTGAGCATAATGTTGGTTTATATGCTTGTATGGTGGTATTACATTTCCTCTTATCTACATCAGGTATGTCCTGTGATAGGGTTTCTCGTCTGTCGAAAATATATGAAAATTCTCATGCTACTGCACTGGATGGGATTGGCTTATGATATGATTTTGTCAAGGGTTATTAAGTTGGATTGGAATGTGTACATGGCTTTTTTATCTCTTCCACATTTTCTCCTAGAACTTAATAATGGCACTCAATTTATGAGAAAAGCTGACATGTTTAATTCCTCCCACTATGTCACTTATCCTCATTTCTTCAAGGTGCTTCTATTGAATTCTAACAGTAATACTTGGAAAGTTCTAATTACCATGTTTGTATTATTTTCCCTTGTTTTCACCTTAGCTTGGATTGTAAAAATTTTTTTGAGAACTGTGAGGAGAGGCATACAGAATATGGCCAGGTGTCCAAGGAGCTTTCTAACTGTAAAGATTTGGAGAACACATGAACCGATTCCTAATTCATCTGTGCCAGAACCAGTTGCTATTCCGACTCCAGCAGTGGATGTTGCAGTCAACTCAATTGTGCCAGAACCAGTTGCTGTTCCGACTCCAGCAGTGGATGTCCCTGTTGCAGCTGTGAACACTCATACCCAGACTGCTGACACTGTTGCTGTTACCACTGTGGACACTCATATCCAGACAGCAGATATTGTTGCTGTGTCCACTCAAACTCAGACTGCTGCTACAACTGTGGATGCTCAAACCCAGACTGTTGCTGTTACAACTGTGGCCACTCAAACTGAGAGAACTGATACAATTGCTGTTGAATCAGAGTATCAATTTGTGCCAGTATCAGTTGCTCCTGTACAGAAAAAGAAATACACAAAAAAAACAGTTTGCAGCACTAAGGTTGAAGATGAACAAGGGATATCACAGAGGGAAGAAGAGTTGGAGCCAGAGATAATCAGTCGGTCCTGTGGAAAGATTTCAGGAGTCGCCCAGGTGAGCACATTATCACCTGGATGCTCCGATGCTGGGAAAATGGAGCCCACAGTTTGGACTCAGAGGGCAAAGAAGCCAGGCCATTGGGCTCCTTGTCCCGGGACGGGGGCATTGATAAGGCTATGGGAAGACCGTCACAAACCCTCAGCCTCTGGAGACGACTTCTTTTGGGTGTGAAGGAGAGATAATCCTTCAAGGAAGATATGACAAGACCCCCAAGAAAGTGGCCCACCATGCAGAAAGGCAGTCAATATTTGAGGGAGTTAGCTGTGCTGGAGATTATTTATAATGACTATGCACCCACAGACCCAGATGAAGTTCAACACACACGAGTTATGTGGCAAAAGTTCCTACGAAATGCACCACCAAACTTTGCCAGTTCATTGGCAGCTGTCTCCTGGAAAGAAGATGAGAGGCAAACGGTGGAACAAATAGCTGCTCAACTTCGGCAAAATGAAGAAAATGTGTCTTGTCCCCTACAGGCTGTTGTTTCAGCTGTAGAAAAAATGTCATGGAAGATTGACCAATTTGTGTCTCGCTCTCCACCTTCCAGTACTCCAGCTGTTAAGAATAAGCGTCCCCGTGCTCAAGAGCAGGAATGTAAGGAGTATACATCCCAGGATGTTTCACGGTCCCATCCACAGGACCAAGGAGAAAATATGAGCAAGTGGGATAGGCCACCTACCCCATCTACTCCAAGATCACCCACTCCAAAAGCACAGGCACAGGAGTTGCGGAAAAGAAGGGTTAAAAGAAGTAACTCTCCTTGAAGGAATGCCAGTCCATTTTCCAGTGAGCAACCCCCTAGACAAGGTAGGAGGGTTGATTTCAATTTTGATTCCCTCAAGGGGACCTCTGGTGTTTCCTTGGAAACGGTAAATGATGACTGTGATGACCAGTATTAGGGGGGCCCTGCCTCCAGCCAGGTGGAGGAAAGGGATAATCGGGTTTATTGGACTGTGTGAACTCGTTGGCCTGGCACATCAGATCCACAGGAATACAAGGCTTTAGTGGACACCGGTGCACAATGTACTCTGATGCCATCAAATTTTAAAGGGACAGAATCCATTTGCATTTCTGGAGTGACAGGGGGATCTCAACAGCTATCTGTATTAGAAGCTGAAGTGAGTCTGACTGGCACAAATTGGCACAATCATCCCATTGCGACAGGCCCCGAAGCTCCATGCATCTTAGGCATAGATTATCTTAAGAGAGGGTATTTTAAGGACCCAAGAGGATACAGGTGGGCCTTTGGTGTAGTTGCGGTGGAGGCAGAAGAGATTGAACAATTATCCAGCATGCCCGGCCTTTCAGGGAACCCTTCTGTTGTGGGGTTGCTGTAGGTTTAGGAGTAATAGGTACCAATTGCAATCACAACAGTGCACCGTCGGCAATACCGCACCAACAGAGACTCTGTGATTCCCATTCATAAGTTGATTCACTAATTGGAGAGACAAGGGGTGATCAGCAAAACTCACTCACCCTTTAACAGCCCTATATGGCCGGTACAAAAGTCTACTGGAGAGTGGAGACTGACAGTAGACTATCGTGGCCTGAATGAAGTCACGTCACTTCTGAGCGCGACTGTGCCAGACATGTTGGAACTCCAATACGAATTGGAGTCCAAGGCAACCAAATGGTATGTCACCATTGATACTGCCAATGCATTCTTCTCAATCCCTTTAGCAAAAGAGTGCAGACCTCAGATTGCTTTCACTTGGAGAGGGGTGCAGTATACTTGGAATCGACTGCCCCAGGGCTGGAAACACAGCCCCACCATTTGCCACGGACTGATCCAGGCCACACTGGAGGAGGGTGAGGCCCCAGAACATCTGCAATACATTGATTATATTGTGGTGTGGAGTGACTTGGCAGTCGAAATCCTTGATAAAGGAAAGAAAATAATTCAAACTCTTCTAAAGGCTGGCTTTGCCATTAAACGCAGGAAAGTCAAAGGACCTGCACAGGAGATCCAGTTTTTAGGAGTAAAATGGCAGGATGGACGTCGTCATATTCCAATAGAGGTGATAAAGAAGATTGCAGCCATGTATCCACCAACTAATGAAAAGGAAACACAAGCTTTCTTAGGTGTTGTGGGTTTTTGGAGAATGCATATTCCAAATTCCAGTATGATTGTTAGCCCCCTCTACCAAGTGACATGGAAGAAGAATGATTTTGAATGGGGTCCTGAGCAGCAAAAAAGTTTTGAACAAATTAAACGGGAGATTGTTCATGCGATTGCACTTGGGCCATTCCAGACAGGACCAGATGTTAAAAATGTGCTCTACACTGCAGCTGGGGAGAATGGCCCTACTTGGAGTCTTTGGCAGAGAGCACCTGGGGAGGGTCAAGGCCAAGGCCAACCCCTCAGGTTCTGGAGTCGGGGATACAGAGGATCCGAGGCCCGATACACTCCAACCGAGAAGGAGATACTGGCAGCACATGAAGGAGTTCAAGCTGCATCAGAAGTGATTGGCACAGAAACACAACTCTTCCTAGCACCTCGACTGACAGTGTTGGGCTGGATGTTCTAGGGGAAGACATTCCCTACGCATCATGCAACTGATGCTACATGGAGTAAGTGGATCGCACTGATCACACAACGAGCTCGCATAGGGAAGCCTAGCAGCCCTGGGATTGTGGAGGTGATCACAAACTTGCCAGAGTGCGAAGATGGTGAAATATCACCAGAGAAGGTGACACGTGCTGATGAGGCCCCATCGTATGATGAACTGCCATAAGATGAGAAGCGTTATGCCCTGTTTACCAATGGGTCCTGCTGCCTTGTGGGAAGGCATTGGAAATGGAAGACAGCTGTATGGAGAAGCTGCAGGAGAGGGTGAATCCAGTCGGTTTTCAGAGGTAAAAGCCATCCAGTTGGCTTTAGACAATGTTGAACGGGAAAAATGGCCAAGGATCTACGTCTCCACTGATTCGTGGATGGTGGCAAACACTCCGTGGGGATGACTACAGCAATGGAGACAGAACAACTGGCAACGACAGGGCAAACTTGTCTGTGCTGCTCCACTATGGCAGGACATTGCTGCTCAAATGGAGAAACTAGTTGTGAAGGTGTGCCATGTAGATGCTCACGTAACCAAAAAACGGGCCACGGATGAACCTCTGCATAACCAGCAAGTTGACAAGGCTGCTATGATTTCTCAGAAAGATCAAGGGGTGGACTTGACCTTTGGGATACACACTGGTTAGTCAACTCCAGAGGGTATGACAATCGAGCTGGCCCTGACCAATCAGAACCCTTACATATCGCAGAAGGGGACAAAGTCCCTGTGGTACATATAAAAGACATGTTAGGGAAGACAGTCTGGGTATGTCCTGCCTCAGGTAACGGCAAAGCCATCCGTGGGATTAATTTTCCTCAGGGACTTGGGTGTACTTGGTGGGTGATGTGCAAGGATGGGAAGACCCAGTGTGTGCCTCAAGGGAACTTGATTCTGGGTGAGAATAAACGGTGAATTAAATTGTATAATGATAGCTGTTGAATGTCATTATTCCTGTAGTTGCTCTATGTTATGTATGTGTAGATGATGATGATATGTAAACCTAGACATGACGTGTAGATGGTATAGAATAAGGGATGGAATGTCTTAGTTTGAGCCAGGATAGAGTTAATTTCCGTGAGGAACCAGGAAAGGGTACAGCCTGAACAGCTGATCCAGACTGGCCAGCAGGTATTCGATACCACCCTAAAGTCATGCCCAGTATATACGTGGAAGCTAGCCGGAACAAGCTCTCTTCCGGGGTCGTGTACTCTTGGTCGCCGGTCCGGAGCGGTCGCTTAGATCATATGCTGGGTGGTGAGCAACTGCATCACTCACCGGTTTTCTTTGTAGTATTCCCTTGTGTTTTTCATAGTCTTTCCTCTTCAATTTTCCCTAGTAAATTGTTCTTATTTCGATTTACGTGGGCTCTTTTACTTTTTTTCTCTCTCTCTGATGACCTCTGTATTCCGTCTGGAGGTGGAGGGGAAGGAGTCAAGAAAGGAAGTGGGAGGAGTCACTTTTTTTTTTTTCCCCTTTGCTCCGGCTAGACAAAACCACGACATAGACTACACGGGGATCTACGTAGCACAGTAGGTGTGGTCTGAGTACCTGCTTTTTTATAGCTTCAAGAGGAAGTATCTAAAATTCTACCAGCAGCCTGTATTATCAATGGGAGCTTAGCAGACAACCTGTGCAAGATTGGAGATAGCTCCCACAGGAAAGCAACTGCAAAGGTGGCACAGTGCTGGCTGATAGACTGCACGTGGACCTATGTACCACTGTAGGTGGACTCTGCGTACCTGCTTTCTTGTAGTTCCCAGACGCACTGGCGTAACATCTACTGGTAGCATGTAATTAAAATGGGAGTTGAGCTGGCCATGTGCATGGGACTGGAGGTAGCTCCCACAGGAAAGTAGCTGCAAAGGTGGCACAGTGCTGGTTGATAGGCTACATGGGGACCTACGCACCACAGCATGTGGGGTCTGCGTACCTGCTTTCTTGCACCTCCCAGCGGCAGTTTTGTAACTTCTAACGGAAGCCTGTATTTTCAACGGGAGCTGAGAAGTCCAAATGCACGGGATTTGAGATAACTCCTAAAAGAAAGCAGCTGCAAAGTTTGCACAGTGCTGGGTTATAGGCTAAACGTGGACAAAGGTACCACTACAGTTAGGGTCTGCGTACCATCTTTCTTGTAGCTCCCAGACTCAGTGGCGTAACTTCTACCGGCAGCCTGTATTTTTTCAAGGAGAACTGAGCAGGTCAAGTTCGATGGATTGGAGATAGTTTCCAAAGGAAAGGAGTGGCAAAGGTGGCAAAGTGCTACCTGATAGACTACACGGCAACATACCTAGCACTGTACGTGTGGTCTGCATACCTGCTTTCTTGTAGCTCCCAGTGGCAGTGGCGTAACTTCTACCGGCAGCCTGTACTTTTTCACAGGGATCTGAGACGACGGGGGATTGGAGATATCTCCCAAAGGAAAGCAGCTGAAAAGGTGGCTGTACTGGGTCTAGGATGGTAGTGATTTTCCACAGCAGCTCTTGCATGCTATGCTTACTGTCGATATCAATATTATGACTACTGCTCGCACAGTATCAGGGCTGTCGCTCCCACATTCCTTCCCCCACCTTCACCAATAGCTGTGGGTGAGAACAATCTTTGGAGGGATCACGACTAGAACAGGTACCCAGGCTGACCAAGGAGATTTTCCATACCATATGACGTCAGCTAAGTAATATAAACTTGGGGAGAGGAGCAGGAAGGGGAGGCAAGATTCATTTATTGCCTTCCAAAAGCAAACGCTAAGCGTACCGAAGCCCTGTTTCTTGGGAGGTGGCCGGAAATCCCTGCAGATGGGAAATAGAAAGTAACAGCTTTATCTGCTTTTGTTTTGCTTCCCGCACGCACGGCTTTGCTGTTTATTAAACTGCTTTTATCTAAACCCACCAGACTCCCATATTGTTATCTCCCCTTCTTTGGCTTGCTGGAGAGGTGGGGGATAGAGCAGTGTGGTGGGCACCTGGAATCCAGCCAGACTCAAACTACCACAGCCTTTTTGGCGCCCAACATGGGATGAGATAATAGCAGTTTTACATTAAATGCATTGTAATTAAAGTAAGCCAATGAGTGCAAAGTTCCTGTGCTGGTCACAGAGCCTTGCTGTAATGCAGCGTATCTTACACTTTTTAATGTTTGGGAACATGATGCTACTAACACTGACTTCTGTGCTGCGCTCTAACCTTGATAGCTTTGCTAAGTGAGTTGTATAATTTTGTGAAAAGGATGAAAAGGTCTGGGAACATGATGGTCCAAATAATAACTGTGAGTCTCATTCTGTTACTGATGGATTTACTGTGCTGTGGGAGCTATCTTGTGGAGGTTGTGGGGCAATGCACCTCTTTCTCTTCAGCTCGGACTAATGTAGACAATTTTGTTATACAGACTTCCCAGTTCCTTAGTCATCCTTATATGAAAGTTTTAATATTACTAATTATTTTTCTGGTATATTATAACATGCTAAAATGCACCCTGAATGTCCCTGGGTGGCAGGGTGTGTGGATGAATTTGGGCAAATTCCTAGGACGGTTATCACCTCCTGTAACCTGGGATTTTACAGCTGAACAGATAAAAACCCTGCTTTACTGGCACGCCACCTGATAGAAGGACGTCTTGCCTACCCCAATGAGGCCCATAAGGTTCAGGCACTACACTGGGGCCTAGCCTCTGCCTACCGAGCCACACTCTAGTCCTCTCAGAGAACTATGGTTAAAGTAGAAACTCAATTTGTATCTGAGACCACCATGGTTGAGTCAGTTGCAGTCCAGTCCTCTCAGAGAACTATGGCCGAGGTGGAAATTCAAACTGTATCTGAGACTGTCAGAGACCAGCTCTTTCCAGGACGATGAAGGACAGGCGGACCACTGCTCTTAGGGCAAGTGACAGTTTATTACTTCTTACTATGCTCTTTTTATAGTCCAGACATATCACAAAGGTAATCAGTCACAGGATGAAGCAAAGGAGGAAATGTAACAAATGCCCAATATTGTGTTGCAGAGGCTCCTCTGTGCAACATCCATATTATGCTAAGTCAATAGGCAAAGATCTGTAACGATGACCAATAGTCAAGATCATGTTGTTGTCGGGGTTGCCGTGGTGTCAGCATCAGGCGTTGAAACCTCTTTCGTAGCTTGCCTATCTTCGTTTTTGGCATGTCGAACGCAACGTTCCGGAATCCACCGGGGTACAGGCTCATCTGTTGGGAAAATACAAACATACCCTCTACCCCATAATAAAACCGGGTCAGGACCTCTCATAGATCCATCGATAGGATCTTTCCATAATACTGCAGGTTTCTGCTGATCTGGGGATTGCCAATGGCGATCAGCAGCCGAAAGGCCAGCTGCATCGAGAGTAAAAAAGTTTAAAACAAAAAGAGCATGATTTAACAAAGACAAAGGAGTGTCCTTAATTCCCCATATCCCCGTTTTTAATTTCTTTAATTGTGTTTTTAGGGTAAGATTAAAGCGTTCAATCATGCCTTGACCCTGTGGATTATAAGGAATCCCTGTTTTATGTGTTATAGAAAAATGAGCACAAAATTTTGAAAATTTAGCACTAGTATATGCTGGGCCATTATCTGTCTTAATAGTCTTCGGTATACCTAAGACTGAAAAACAGTGTAACAAGTGTGAAATTACTTGGGCGGTTGATTCTCCAGACAAAGGAGTGGCCACTGCAAAATGAGAAAAAGTATCAAGGGTTACATGAATATAAGAGAGGCGGCCAAAAGGAGGATAATGAGTAACATCCATCTGCCAGAGATCATTAGGTAAAAGACCTCGAGGATTAACTCCATAATGAGGGACTGGTAAAAAGGAAACACACGAAGAACATGTTCGAACAATTTCTCTGACTTGTTCTCGAGAAATGTGACACATGCGTTGTAGAGTAGCTGCGGGTAAGTGATGTAGAGAGTGCAAACGCTGGGCTTCTGCTACAGTGGCAACAGTAAAACGAGTTAACAAATCAGCCTGATTGTTGCCGTGAGTCAAGGGTCCAGGCAATTTAGAGTGACTACGAATGTGTCCTACAAAAAGAGGTGCATCTCTTATTATTAAGAGAGATTGAATCAAACCAAAATGTTGTTGTATAAAAGAAACTTTAGAAGCTATGACTGGAACTGTTTCTAAAAGTTGCAATGAAGTGACAATATAACGACTGTCAGAATAAATATTCAAAGGTTCAGGAAACTTCAAAAGTGCTTGATAAATGGCATATAACTCAGTCATTTGTGCAGAAACGTTTTCTAACTTCCAAACAAATTGGTCTGTAGGAGTATACAGGACTGCTTGCCCATTAGATGATCCATCTGTAAAAACAGTCAATGCTCCTGTTATAGGAGCTCCTTTAACTACTTTAGGAAAAACTAAGGAATGATAGGTGGCAAAACTAAGAATTTTATCAGAAGGGAATTTTTGTGTTATTTCTCCAGGAAAAGCAGCTAAGGCTACAGCAAAATCGTCTACAGTGGCCATCAGCCAAATAATTTGAGCAGGCGTATATGGAATTCCAATTGCCGTTGGCTCTTTACCAAGATGAGTAATACACAACTTGCGTCCCTGTTTAATTCGTTCTGCTATCTTTTGAGGATATGAAACAAGAACTCCTTTTGCAGAGTGAGATCCGTGTACCCAACACAAAACACCGTCCTGGTACAGGACTCCTGTAGGAGTCATTACTGTAGGCAAGATATATAAAGAAAAAGATTTTGTTATGTCTGCATATCATAATTGAGCATTTTCTATAGCTTTTTCAACCAATCGAAGAGCTTGTTTTCCCTCTTCTGTTAACTTGCGAGGAGAGGTAGGATCAGGGTTTCCCTCAAGTATTTTAAAAAGAGGATGCAGATCAGCTGTTGTTAATTTAAGAAAAGACCTAAGCCAATTGATATCTCCCAAAAGCTTTTGAAAGTCATTCAAGGTTGTTAAAGAATCCATTCGTATGGCAATTTTTTGTGGCATAAAAGATTTAGGATATAATTGAAACCCCAAATATTGAAAAGGATATGATTTTTGTACCTTTTCTTGTTCTATTTTCAAACCATGTTTAGTTAACGTTTGTTCCATATGAGCATAAGCATATTGCAACTCATCAATAGATGAGGCTGCTAAAAGGATATCATCCATATAATGGATACAAAGAACATCAGGAAATTGTTGTCTAGTTGCTTTTATACTTTCATGAACAAATTTTTGACAAAGAGTAGGACTATTAGCCATTCCTTGAGGCAATACTTTCCATTGGTAGTGTTCCATAGGTTCACTAAAATTTATGGATGGTACGCTAAAAGCAAATCGGCATTTGTCATCTGGATGTAAGGGGATAGTATAAAAACAATCTTTTAAGTCGATAATTATTTTTTCAAAATTCTGAGGAATGGCAATAGGGCTGGGTAAACCAGGTTGTAATGCTCCCATAGTACACATTGTTTTATTGACTTCTCTCAAATCTTGGAGAAGTCGCCATTTCCCCGATTTCTTTTTTATAACAAAAATAGGTGAATTCCATGGTGATGTGGAAGGTTCTATGTGACCTAATTGTAATTGTTCCGCTACTAATTGACGAGCAGCTTGCAATTTTTCTTTAGTTAGAGGCCATTGATCAACCCAAACAGGTTGATCTGATTTCCAACAGATTTTATCTGCATGCATAGTCACTGATAAATTTATCAAACTAACTGCTAGGCGTATAGAGGTATGCGCCCATTTGCGTCAAGATATCTCGGCCCCACAAGTTAAGAGGTAAGCTTTCTAGTACATATGGTTGAATGGTACCAGAGTGTCCCTCTTTGTCTGTCCAACTTAACAACTTACAGCTTTGAAGAGGCAAATTTGCAACTCCAATTCCTTTTAGATCAGCTGAAGCATGCTGTAAAGACCATTCTTTTGGCCATTGTTTTAAAGTCATTACTGATACATCTGCTCCAGTGTCCAAAAGTCCCGTAAAATTTCTACCGGCAATTGTTAACTGAAGTTCAGGTCTCTGATGATTGATGGGTTGTAAAAGATAAACGTCAGTAGATCCAAAACCGCCTTTTCCCCGAATGCGGGAATCAGCTTTTCCTATAGATGAAATATAAGGAATTAAAAGCAACTTTGCAATTTTTGTACCTGCAGGTAGATTAAAGATAGAAGTTTCGGATTGTAGCATAACTTTCAATTCTCCTTCATAGTCGCAATCAATCAATCCCGGTATGACTCGCAATCCTTTCATGCTTAAACTACTTCGACCCAATACTAAACCACATGTTCCAACGGGTAATGGGCCATATATTCCTGTTGGGATAGCTTGTGCCCCCATTTCAGGTGTTAATACGAAGTGGGAGGAGGAACACAGGTCCAGTCCGGCACTGTGACGGGTGGCTCGGCAGAGTTGTGAAATGGATTGTTTGGCTGGTGCTCTGAGGTTTGCACCTGCACAGGGTACATCCCCTGTTTGTTTGGACGGGCCCGGGGCAAGCCCATTGAGGAGTTTCCCGGCTGTATCACAGAATTGCCGTTCTTATCATATTTAGATCGGCATTCATTAGCCCAATGATTGCCCTTTTTACATTTTGGGCACAAACTTGGGTTCTTTCCTCCATTATAATTTGGAATCTTTTTATTAGGACATTGACGTACTTCATGCCCCATTTGTCCGCAATGAAAACAACTACCAGGAGGGCCTGCAACTCGTCTGTTTTTCTTAAGTTGCATTGCAGCCAAAACTTGTTCAACAGGTTTACCCTGTTGTGCTGCGGCAGTAACTATACCTTGAATATACCCAGAACTGACGTCAGAACATAATCTGATATAATCATTTAATGTTGATTTATTTTTCCAGGGTCGTAATATGGATTGACAGATATTATTAACATTTTCATATGCTAGCTCTTTAACTAAAATCATAGCTGAATCGGTGTCTTGTATGAGCCTAGCTGAAGTTTGTAACAAACGAGATACAAAATCGTGATACGGTTCATCTGGTCCCTGTCGTATTTTAGTTAATTCTTCCCTAGACGTTCCATGTCTAGGTAACCCTTTCCAGGCTTTCAAACCAATTTCTCGAATGGCATCGTACGTTTCAGCAGGATAAGTCAATTGCTGAGCTAAATCAACATGTTGTCCTGTTCCAGTTAACATTTCATAAGTAATTCCTCGCTGGCGAAAAAGCGGTCTTTGAGAATAATCCTGACATGAATCCATAAAGTCTGTGAGCCATAATAAGTATTCTCCCCCAGACAAAGTAGCTTTAGCTAAACCTTTCCAGTCCCATGGGGGAAGAACTTCAGCGGCAAGTGTTTCTAAAATTGCAGTAGTATATGGTGCAGTTGCACCATATTGAGCAGTGGCAGTTTTTAATTCTCTAAGACTCTTAAACAGAATATTTGTATAAGTGGCTAATCTAACATTAGCTTGAGTAGGGTGAGGAGCATATGATATAGGATAAGCATGTAATATTTTTGAAAAACCACTTACATCTTCACCTAGTTGTTTAGCTTGCAACAAAGACAACTGTAAAGGTGAATGAGGTGATATTTGATGATATATATCAGGTGGAGGAGGACGTTTACCAGCTTCTATTGCGGGTAAAACAATAGGTTCTTTTAAAGTTTTCTGCTGCTTTTTTGGTTTAAAAGGTGCTTGAATAAATATCTCATCGCTTCCATAATGATATTGAGCAGCTTCTTTTTCCAATTCAGCCTCCTCATCAGAAGATAATTCCTCAGATTTGGGTATTTCATTATTTTGTACTAATGGTCGGCATTGTTTGCCTCCCGTATTGGAATACAGAAGAAAAGGATTTTTATGGTCAGATTCCTGAATATCTTTGTGGTCATCATTAATTACTAGTGGATATTCAGGTGGAGCAGAAGGTTTTAAACCTGAATCTGCTGAACGAGATCGAGGACGTGTTTGCCGCTGCCACTTGTCATATTCAGTATCGCCTTGTAAACATTCTTTGATTAAAGTCCATAAAGGAAAAGCATCTATAGGAATCTTGTCAGGACCGTTAGCAGCATAATAACCTTTAATATTTTCACCTACCCTATTCCAGGTTTCCAAGTTAATAGTGCCTTTATTCGGAAACCAGGGACACACAGTGTCGATAAATTCTAAAAATCCACCCACTTGCTTGGTGGTTACAGATATATTTCGACTTTTTAACAATGTCTTAACCATAGCTACAAACAGCTGTCTTTCCGTACTATGTACATGTCCCATTTTACACCTTAATGTTTTACACCTTCCTATTAGTTCTGCCCCCCTTTGTTTCCCTTTTTCCTTACCGCGGTTCTGTTGATTCGGAGGCAGCTCACCCTGGTCAAATGCAACCAAGCTTCCCGGGTTTCGGCACCATTTGTCAGAGACCAGCTCTTTCCAGGACGATGAAGGACAGGCGGACCACTGCTCTTAGGGCAAGTGACAGTTTATTACTTCTTACTATGCTCTTTTTATAGTCAATACATATCACAAAGGTAATCAGTTCACATCAACAAACAATATGAGTATGTGCAGTTTCTACATGCTACAAAACAATCAAGTGTCATCTACAAAATTTATGATGTTGTTTACCACATACTTTTGGTGCATGTTCCGTAACTACAAGACATCTGGTACTGTTATCATTATTGTATTTTCTATATACTGGATGTACTTGATTAAAACAAGGGCTTTGTTCTTATGAAACCAACCCTTTCAGGCAGGTTCTTAGAAAAGATTAACCCTTACCAGGCAAATCCTTTCAAAGGCCATTCTACCCTTTCAGGTAGAGTGGTCTCATCATGAGACCACCAAGGTTGAGTCAGGGAATCAAACAACAACCTCAGTGGTTGCCCCAATAGTGAAAAAGAAACAGTGGATAAGGAGGTCAAGTCCATATCATCAATTCGTAAGGGTAGAAGAGGAGGAAGAGGAAAGGTCAGAAGAAGAAGCTGGTCCTTCAGTAAGGAGATCAGGAGAAGGAGTGAAAGTAATCGAAAAGGAAATGGAAACTACTCGGTCCCTCACCTCATCAGAACCTAGAGATATGTGAAAAGATTAAGTTGAGAAATCAACAATCCACACAGGAATGCAGATAAGCAGGCACTTCTTTATTATGCAGCGCTGGGAAAACATGGGTTATAGCTCCTCCATAAGTGCTTTGTTGTTAGTTACCATTTTCAGGGTTTTTATAGGGCTCAAACAAAAGATTCACATTTGCCAACACAAGCATGCATAAAATGTCCATCTATCAATTTAACCTTTCACCTTCATTGGTTCCCAACAATCAAAAAATTTCCAAAATCACAGTGGTTGGTCAAAAAAAGATATCAGTCCCTTTGTTTTAGTAACAACTAAGGTAACAGCCAAGGTAATCGAACAAATACATTTAGCAGGGTCTTGTAGTTAAGGTAGCAAGTAAGGTAACCTAACAAACAGGTTCACCAGAGTCTGGTAGCTAAGGTAAGAGGTCCCTATCAGGTGTGGTATGTAACTCTTGCAATTAAATCCTTATGTGATTCAAATGAATACTTACTTAATCAATAGGTATTTGCGTTATTTGCAAGTGCTTAGCTAATTGATTGAACTATTACTAGCTGGTTAACAAGTGCTTAACAAGTACTTGACTACTTATTGTGATGATAAGTTGTTAACTAAAACAATTGTGTATCTGCAACATTTCCCCCCTTTGAAAGTATTGATAATCACAGTCCAATACTTTCACACTTGTATTTCTGTTTTCTCCATAACAAAACCATGACTGTCATATGGTGGTGGATCACCTTTGAACTGATCATTGTCTCTTGACAATGCTGTCTAGATTTTATTGCTTCATCACGTTCTTTGTATTATTTCTCTTTTGATGCAACGATATGCCAAATAGATTACCAGAAACATTGTAATCAATAGCAGATGTATTTCAATCAGTGACTTTAACCAGGATTTTAGGTCCAGGCCCAGTCTCTGAAAAACTTTATCTATTCCTGATATTGGAATTACCTGTTCCGAGTGTATTTCTGTTTAGACTGGAGTCTGGGCCTGAACATTCAATACGAATCGATTTGACCATGTAATTTTTAATTCATGTTTCCACTACCATAGACTGGAAAATCGAGAAAAACTTAGTTATGTTTCAGAGTTATCATCAATATCTCAAGATCTCCTACAACTCTCCCACTTCCATGGGCTTGATGGCGTCTTCTTCACTCGAGTGTAGTGGATCCATGCATCTGATTCAGCACTCTTCATTGCAGTGAAGGTGGTCAGCAGCACCTGGTATGATCCCTTCCACATTCCTTGCAGAGGTTCTTCATTCCAGGTCTTTACATAAAGACATAATGTCCAGGTAAGATGTTGTGTACCGGATTTTTCCAAAGTTAGAGGTCAATTCCACACTACTGCACTTCGGAGCCTGTTCAGAGTTTTTTTCAAGAGGAAGCAAATAGTTATACACATCTTGTTTTCCCATCACATACATGTTTGGATTTGGGTCAGGAACCTCATAGGGTTTTCCATACATACTTACTGAAATTCCACTTCGAGGTTTCACTCTTATTTTGTAGCAATGCGAGTGGAAGTGCCTGAGGCCATTTTAATTTAGCTTCCTGACAAATTTTTCTAATTTGTCTTTTTAGGATCTGATTCATTCTTTCCACTTTTCCACTTGATTGCTGTCTCCAAGGGGCATGTAAATCCCAGGAAATTCCTAAGACTTTTCTTACTTCTTGTACCACATTGGCCACGAAATGGCCAGGAAATCATCGTAAGTGGAAATCTGCTGTGTGGAGTCCCACACACGACAAGTTGTTGAGGCCACTGAAGGAGAAGGTGAGTCAAGTCAGTTTGCTGAAGTGAAAGCCATGCAACTAACTCTAAAGATTGCAGAACGAGAGAAGTGGCCACTACTCTCTCTTTATACTGACTCCTAGATGGTGGCTAATGTCCTATGGTGATGGCTACAGCAATGGAAGAAGACCAACTGGCAGCGCAAGGGTAAACCCATCTGGGCTGCTGCATTATGACAAGACATTGCCGCTCGGGTGGAAAACATGACTCTGAAAGTACGTCATGGAGATGCTCACGTGCCCAAAAGCCGTGTCACTGAAGAACAATGGAACAACCAACAGGTAGACAAAAGTGCCAAAATTGAAGTAGCTCAGGTAGACCTAGACTGGGAGCGTAAAGGTGAGCTATTTATAGCTCAATGGGCCCATGAAACATCAGGACATCTGGGAAGAGATGCAACATATAGATGGGCTCGTGATCGAGGGGTGGACTTGACCATGGAAGCCATTACATAGGTCACCCACGAATGTGAAACGTGCTACAATCAAGCGAACCACACGAATCAAGTCTCCCTGGAAAATATCCTGATGGCTGGGTTTTCAATATGGTGAGGCCTGGCAAATTGACTATGTTGGACTGCTACCATGAACACACCAAGGCAAGCGTTATATACTCATGGTGGAAGCAACTACCGATTGGTTGGAAACATACCCTGTAAACCATGCCACTGCCCAAAATACTGTCTTGGGTCTTGAAAGGCAAATTTTGTGGCGACACGGGACTCCAGAAAAAGTTGAATCAGATAATGGGACTCATTTTTTAAATAATCTCATAAACTCCTGGGCAAAGAAACATGGCATTGAGTGGATATACCATATGCCCTATCACCCACAAGCCTCTGGAAAGATTGAAAGATATAACGGATTACTTAAGACTATGTTGAGAGCACTGGGCAATGGGGCATGGAAGCAGTGGGATAAAAATTGAGCAGAAGCCACTTGGCTGGTTAACAGCAGAGATTCAACTAACTGTCCTGGTCCTGCCCAAACAAAACCGCTACATACTGTGGGAGGAGATAAGGTCCCTGTAGTGCACCCAGGGAAATGACTGGGAAAGGCAGTATGGGTTGCACCTCCCATGGGAAAGGGCAAACCCATTTGTGGGATTGTCTTTGCTCAAGGGCCTGGGTGTACTTGGTGGGTGATGAGAAAGGATGGGGCAAGAAAATCGGACAAGTGGACAAACCAAGTCGGTGCTGGTGCCCAAAACTGAACACACTCTTTCCGCTGGCCTGGATATCCATCCTGATATGGCCTGCTCCAGTGAACCTCTACAGAGGATGAAAGATATAAGAATGTTTTTTATTTGTTTGATGCAAGATGCAAGAGGGAATACAAGAATGATGTTTGTGTGTCGAAGAGTGGGGGTAATGGTTAATGAGAGTAAAAAAGAATGTATATGGGTTGTTAGGATGGTTTGTCTGAGCATGACATAAATGGTATGGATTAAATGGTGGAGATTGTAGTGGGTCTAGGATGGTAGTGACTTTCCACAGCAGCTCTTGCAGTGCTGTTCTTACTGTTGATATCAATATCATGAGTACTGCTCGCACAGCATCAGGGCTGTCCCTCCAGCATTCCTTCACCCACCTTCACCAGTAGCTGTGAGTGAGTACAATATTGGGAGGGACCATGGCCAGAACAGCTGACCCAGGCTGACCACGGAGATATTCCATACTATATGACATCAGCTAAGTAATATAAACTGGAGGAGAGGAGCAGGAAGGGGAGGCAAGATTCATTTCTGGCCTTCCAAAAGAAACTGCTACACGTACCGAAGCCCTGCTTCTCGGGAGGTTGCTGGACATCGCTGCAGATGGGAAATAGAAAGTAACAGCTTTATCTGCTTTTTCTTTGCTTCACGCTCTCGCGACTTTGCTTTTTCTTTATTAAACTGCTTTTATGTAAACCTACAAGACTCCCTTTATATTTTATCCCTTCCCTGGTTTGCTGGGGAGGTGGGGGATAGAGCGGTGTGGTAGGCACCTGACATCCAGCCAGGGTCAAACTACCACAGTGGCAAAGTGCTGTCTACTGTGCTGGTGGATAGGATGCAGCTCCCACAGGAAAGCAGTTGAAAAGGTGATACAGTGTGTGCATTTAGGCTACACGGGAACCTACGTATCAATGTGAGTGGAATCTGCGTACCTATTTTCTTGTAGTTCCCACACGCTGTGATGTAATTTCTACCGGTAGCCTGTATTTTTTACAATCAGAGCTGAGCAGGCCAAGTGTGCGGGATGGGAAATTTCTTCCTTAGTAAAGTAGCTGCCACAGTAGAACAGTGCTGGCTGATAGGCTACATGGGGTCCTATATACCAATGTAGATTTGGTCTGCATATCTGCTTTCTTCTAGCTCCCAGACACAGTGGTGGAACTTCTACCAGCAGCCTGTATGTTCCATGAAAGCTGAGAAGCCTGAGTACCTGGGACTGGAGATAGCTCCCACAGGAAAGCAGCTAAAAAGGTGGCAAAGTGCTGGCTAATCGGCCACACGGGGACCAATGTACCACTGTAGGTGGGATATGTGTACCTGCTTTCTTGTAGCTCCCAGACACAGTGACGTTACATGTTCCGACAGCCTGTATTTTTTCAATGGGAGCTGATCAGGCCAATGACGCTTTATTCGAGAGCTCCCACAGGACAACAACTGTCAATGTGGCACATTACTGACTGTTTGGCTATACGGGGATCTACGTACTACTGTAGGTGGGGTCTGCGTACCTTCTTTCTTTTATCTCCCAGAGGCAGTGGTCTAACTTCTACACCAATGCATGCAATCTGGGCAATAAGCAGGAGGAACTTGACATGTGGGTGCAGATGTGGGGCTACGACCTAATTGTGGACACAGATATGTTGTGGGACAGCTGCCATGATAGGAGCACAGCCATGGAGGGTTATGTATTGTTCAGGAAAGACAGACTGACAAGACGTGGAGGTGCAGTTTCTCTCTATGTGAGAGAGCAATTAATGTTTACTGAACTGTGCCTGGGTGGGGATGAGGAGAGAATAGAGTGTTTATGGGTAAAAATTAATGGTCAGGGCAAGGCAGGTGATGTTGTTGAAGGAGTCCACTAAAGGTCACCTGATCAGGATCTGGATGTGGATGAGGCCTTCTACAAACAGCTGGAAGCTGCCTCACGATCACAGTCCCTGGTCCTCATAGGGGACTTCAACCCCAATGATATTTACTGCAATAGCCACACAGCCAAGCACATGCAGTCCAGGAGGTTCCTACAGATTGTTAACAACAACTTCCTGTCCCAGATGGAACCAACAAGAAGGGTTCTAAAGCTTGACCTGGTACTGACTAATAGAGAGGACCTAGTTGGGGATTTGAAGGCTGGAGGCAACCTCGGCTGCAGTGACCATGAGATGGTAGAGTTCAAGATCCTGTGTGGAAGGGACAGAACACAAAGCAGGACTATGAACCTGGATTTCAGGCGAGCCGACTTTGGTCTCTTCAAAGATCTACTTGGACTAATCTTATGGGATATGATTCTAGATGGTAGAAGTGCCAATGAGAGCTAGTCAGTCTTCAAGCACCACTTCCTCCAAACTAAGGATCAGTGTGTCACAATGCGCAAGAAAAGAGGAAAAGGAGGTAGGAGGCCTCCATGGATGAGCAAGGATCTGCTGGGATAACTCAGGCAGAAAGCAGTCATCTATGAGAGGTGGAAACAGGGCCTGACTTCTTGGGAAGCAGAATTCCTTGCAGGAGCCATTTAACTTTTTCCTTAGCCTGATTGGTGCGACAGGGAAAGATTACTATTGGATTGTTCTTTAAACAAATTTCACATTTCACCCTTACTGATTTTGCCATTTCCAACATTTGTATTGATATTACACTTCTTTTCAGAAGCTAAGTCATAGTTGCTGCACCCATGACACTCCCTATGCTTCATTTTCAAAATCTCTGTACCTGACCTGTACTTGTCGTCCTCCATCCTTCTGAATTTTTCTCTGCATTTAGTAATTTAGCCAATTTTTCATCCTCCCCTGAATATTTTGGTGTCTCCTTAGGAAGCACTACTGTTCTGGTGGGGATAGTTGCCATTTGTGAGACTGTGTTGTGCTATTTTACTATCTTTGAGTTCCCTGTCTCATGTGCTTTACAGTGCATGAATGCAACTTGAACTGGTTCCTACACTGCCACCAGCAGTTGCAAGATTCAGGTCCTCTCTGCTGGAATATATATGTTCAATGGTTGCAATGCAGTCGTGTTCCAGTTGTTTCTCTTCCTGTGAAGTACTCAGAAACTGCAGGATTTTGAAGGTTAGTTGTTTCGAACACTACATCATCCTGCTCAGTGAGAATTACCTGGTATTTCATCATTCAGCTGAGGGATAACCAGTGTCCCCCCTTTTTCTCCAAGACTATGGTTACCGTATGTGGGGCATAGACTGTAATAGTAAATAGATCCAGAGCCTGCACCATCCCGTCATTCTCAAAAATGCCCGCAACTCATACACAGTGCGTGGTTCCAGAACAGCACAAATCTCTTCCTTTCCATTTGTCCCCAGTCTCTGTTCTCCTTTTGAAATTTTGAGGCCCAAATATATCACTGTTTGGCGGCTATTTGAGTTTTTTCGTTTGATACCTTGTACTTGTTAAATCCCATAAAGTTTAGAAGTTCAATGGTTACCTGTATGCAGGCTCACCTTCCCGTTGTGGCAATTAGGATGTCATCCACATCTTGGAGAAGCAAATGCTCTGGTCTCGGTGTCACTGTCTTTTCATTAGTCCAAAGTTCCAGTTCTTTTGCTGGTTGTCTTCCAAAGATAGTGGGGCTGTTCTTGAATCCTTGGGGTAGCTGTGTCCATGTTAACTGTACCTTGCATCCTGTTTGGGGGCTTTCCCACTCAAACGCAAATAGTTTAGGACTTTCCTTTTCCAAAGGGATACAAAAGAAAGCATCTTTTAAATCAAGCACTGTAAACCACTAATAATTTTCTCTCAGAGCTGTGAGTAAGGTACATGGATTTGCTACAACTGGATGTATATCTTTCACAATCTGATTTATTGGTCTCAAATCCTTATCTGACCTATACTCTCCATTCAATTTCCGTAATGGTAAAATAGATGTATTGTACTCTGACTCGCATTCTTCTAGAATTTGATATTTCAGAAATTTGTCAATTAGTACTTTAAATTCTTGTTTTTCCTCCGATTTTATTAGGTATTTTCTTACTCTGACCGATTTTACTTTTTCTTTTATTTCAGTTTTTACTGGTTGTGTCAATTTTCATTTTCCTGGAATCTCAGTTTCCCACACCATTGGGATCGCTGCATTATCCACTTCAGGAGGTTAATCTAGCACCTTTGTTTTTTCTTTTAGCATCGATATGTGTCCTGTCTTTGATTTAGGTATTTTTAGTAACAAGTCTCCGTTTTCAAAGACAATTTGTGCATTTAATTTAGACAACAAGTCCCTCCCCATCAGGGGTATGGGACATTCTGAAACATACAAAAATTCATATGCTATATCTTTATTGCCAAATTGTAAATTTAAGGGTTGCAAAAATGGCCGATTTTCCTCTTTCCCTGTGGCTCCCACAATATTTGCAGTTTTAGTTCCTACTGCTCCTCTACATGTATTTAAAACTGAATATGTTACTCCCAACCTCTACCGACATCTTGTATTTTTTCAATGGGAGTTGCAAAGTCCAAATGCGCAGGATTGGAGACAGCTCCCAGAAAAAAGCAGCAGAATAAATGTGGCACAGTGCTGGCTGATAGACTACATGGGGACCTACATACCACTATAGATGGGGTCTGCCTACCTGCTTTCTTGTAGCTCCCAGAGGTAGTAGAGAAGCTTTTACCAGCAACCTGCATTTTCAGTGGGAGCTGAGCAGGTCAAGAGTGCGAGACTGGAGAAAGCTCTTATAGGAAAGCAGCTGCAAAGTTGGCATAGTTCTGGCTGATAGGCTATACATGAACCTACGAACCACTGTAGAAGGGCACAGCATACCTGCTTCCTTGTAGCTTGCAGACGCAGTGGCATAACTTCTACAGGCAGGCTGTTTTTTTTCAATGGGAACTGAGCAGGCCAAGTGCACGGGATTGGAGATAGCTCCCACAGTAAAGCAGCTTCAAAGATGGCACAGTTCTTACTGATAGACTACACAGGAACCTACGTACCACTGTAGGTGGGGTCTGTGTACATGCTTTCTTGTAGCTCCCTGACACAGTGGGGTAACTTCTACCAGTAGCCTTTATTTTTTAATGGGAGCTCAACAGGCCAAGTGCGTGGGAAAGAGATAGCTCAACCAGGAAAGCAATTGCAAAGGTGACATAGTGCTGGCTGATAGTCTACACCGGGACCACTGTAGGTCGGCTTGGCGTACCTGCTTGCTTGTAGCTCCAAGACGCAGAGGCGTAGCTTCAAACGACAGCCTGTTTTTTCAATGGGAGCTGAGTAGGCCAAGTGCGTGGAATTGGAAATAACTACCACAGGAAACCAGCTGCAAAGGTAGCACAGTGCTGCCTGAATTGCTAAAGGGCAGGGAGAGCTTAATTGCTGCTTAAGGTTCTGGACAAAACAGACTAGGCTACTTGATTTAGGGAAAAAAAAAGAAAATAATTTAATGCAACAACAACTAAAACATATCCCCAAAACCCAAAACATAACCAAAATAAAACAACACAGATAATATAACAATGAACAGTCCGACCAGACTTTTTAAGAACACCTTCTTGCCACACTTCCCGTTTCCAGGGCTCAGAGCCCTGATCCCGGTGTTTTTACCTCGTCCCCCCTTGAACAGTTCGGGCAGGGGGTGGGGAACAGGGAGTGGGGTCTTCAGTCAGCCTATTCCCGATAGTTTCGGCTGTTTGTCCCTCCTCAGGACAGGTGGGCTCTGCACCAGTCCTCCCTGCAATTCCGTGGGGTACCTCACACACATGGTAGCCCTGCACGGGCTTCTCCGACGCGCATTTATTCCAAAGGCTGCAGCTCCTCTTTGCCTCTCGTGTGGGGCTGCTCTGCAGCGTGCAAGCTCTCCAACACGGCCTGAGCCATGGCTGTCTCCACACACAGTTCCGGACTCACTCACATGGAGCTGCTGGTAACTCTCAGTCCTGCCATGGGTCTCCATAGTTTGCAGGGGCACAGCTTGCATTCCCGCCATGGCTTGCGGAGGAGTCTCTGGTCTATTGCTTCTCCTTCCTTCCTTCCTTCCTTCCTCCTTCTCTGGCTGAAGGGTCCGCGTGGTCGCCTCCATCTTGTATCACTCATACACCTCCTGCCAGCACTTCAAATTCCCGTCTCCTAAATAGTGATCGCAGAGGCGTCAGATTGGCCCAGCTTGACTGGAGGTGGATGTGAACCCAGGAGCCGGGGGAGAGTCCGCAAACTCTTTACCGGGTCTTCACTGTAACCCACTCCCCCTGTTACTAAGCCAAAAGAAGCTCCTTACTAAACCAGAACAGGAACCAATCAAGGTGAAGGGCTAAGTTGATAGATGGACATTTTATGCAAGCTTGTGTTGGCAAATGTGAATTTTTTTTTAGAGCCGTATAAAAACCACGAAGAAGAAAAAGAACAAGAAGCTATCCCCCCGTGTTTTCCCAGCGCTGCATAAGAAAGAAACGCCTGCTTATCTGCATTCCCGTGTAGATAAGTTTTTTGCGATTGCAGATCCGTCAACAGTTTTGGAAACCCAGATGATACCACTGTAGGTGGGGTCTGCGTACCTGCTTTCTTGTAGCTTGACGATGCAGAGGTGTAACTTCTACCGGCAGCTTGTATTTTCAATGGGAGTTGAGAAGGCCAAGTGCATGGGATTGGAATTTGCTCCCACAGGAAAGCAGCTGCAACAATTGCAAAGTACTGGCTGATAGGCTACACAGGGACCTACATACCACTGTAGATGGGGTGTGAATAACTCTTTCTTGTAGCTCTTAGAGGCTTTGGCATAACATCTACTGGCAACCTGTATTTTCAAAGAGAGCTGAAGAGACCAACGGTGTGGGATTGGAGATAACTCCCAAATGAAAGTAGCTTCAAAGGTGGCACAGTGTTGGCTCTTAGGCTACACGGGGACCTACATACCACTATAGATGGGGTCTGCCTACCTGCTTTCTTGTAGCTCCAGATGCAGTGGCATAAAATGTACCAGTAGTCTGTATTTCAAATGGAAGCTGAGCAGGCCAAGTGTGCGGGAATGAAGATAGTTCCCAAAGGAAAGCAACTGCAAAGTGATACAGTACTAGTTGATAGGCTAAACGAGAATCAACGTACCACTGTAGGTGGGGTCTGTGTACCTGCTTTCTTGTGGCTCCATGAGAGGTGTAACTTCTACTGAGATGCTGTATTTTTTCAATGGGAGCTGAGCAGTCCAAGTGTGTGGGATTGGAGATAGCTCCCATAGGAAAGCAGCTGAAAAGGTGGCACATTGGCTGATAGGCTACACGGGGTCCTAAATACCACTGTAGATGGGGTCTTCGTACCTGCTTTCTTGTAGCTCCCAGAGGCAGTGGCGTAAGTTCTACCGACATCCTATATTTTTTCAATGGGAGCTGAGAAGGCCAAGTGCTTATGAATAAAGATATCTCCCACAAGAAAGTAGATGCAACGTTGGCACAGTGCTGACTGATAGACTACACAAGGATCTACGTACCACTGTAGGTGGGGTCTGCTTACCTGCTTTCTTGTAGCTCCCAGACGCAGTGGCATAACTTGTACCAGCAGCATGTATTTTTTCAAAGGGAGCTGAGCTGTCCAAGTCTGCGGGATCGGAGATATCTTCCACAGCAAAGCAGCTGCAAAGGTGGTACATTGCTGGCTGGTAGTCTACACGGGGATCAACATACCACTGTATGTGGGGTCCGCGTACATGCTTTCTTGTAGCTCCCAGACACAGTTGCGTAACTTCTACCGGCAGTATGTATTTTCAACCGGAGCTGAGCAGGCCACATATATCCCACAGTAAAGAAGCTGCGAAGGTGGCACAGTGCTGGCTAATCGAATACACGGGCAACTACGCACCACTGTAGGTTCACTCTGCGTACCTGCTTCCTTGTACCTCTCCGACGCAGTGATGTAACATGTACCGGCAGGCTGTATTTCAAATGAGAGTCGAACAGTCCAAGTGCACGGAACGAAGATAGCTCCCACAGGAAAGCAGCAGAAAAGGTTGCACAGTGCTGGCTGATAAGTTACACGTGGATCTATATACCACTGTAGGTGATGTCGGCGTAACTGCTTTCTTGTAGCTCCTAGACCTGGTGGTGTAACTTCTACCAGCAGCTTGTATTTTCAATGGGAGCTGAGCAGGCCAAGGGAGTGTGAAAGAGATAGCTCCCACAGGAAAGCAGTTGCAAAGGTTGCACTGTTGACAGATCCGATTGGCAATGGCAAAAACTTATCTACACAGGAATGCAGATAAGCTAGGCACTTCTTTATTATGGAGCCCTGGGAAAACATGGGTGATAGCTGATCCATATGTGCTTCATTGTTATTTACCATTTACAGGGTTTTTATACAGCTCAAAAAAAGAATCACATTTGCCAACACAAGCATGCATAAAATATCCATCAGTTTAGCCATTCACCTTGATTGGTTTCCAACAAACACAAAATTTCCAAAATCACAGTGATTGGTCAAAACAAGATATCAGCCCCTTTGTTTTAGTAACAACTAAGGTAACAGACAAGTTAACCTAAAGAATACATATACCAGCGTCTTGTGGTTAAGGTAGCAGCTAAGGTAACGTAACAAATACATTCATCAGGGTCTGGTAGCTAAGGTAACAGGTCCCCATCAGCTGTGGTATGTCACTCTTGCAGTTTGATCCTTATGAAATTCAAATGAATACTTAATCAATAGGTGTTTGAGTCATTTGCAAGTGCTTAGCTAATTGATTGAATTATTACTAGGTGGTTAACAAGTGCTTAACAAGTGTTTGATTACTTATTCTGATGATAAGTTGTTAACTAAAATAATTGTGTATCTGCAACATTTCTCTTATTTGAAAGTATTAATAATACCATTCCAATACTTTCACTCTTATGTTTCAGTTTTCTCCATAACTAAACTATGATTGTCATATGGTGCTGCATTACCTTTGAACCGATCATTGTCTCTTTTCAGTGCTGTCAAGATTCTATTGCTCCATCGTGTTCTTTGTATTATTTCTCTTTTGATGCAACAATATGTCAAATAGATTTCCAAAAACATTATAATCAATATCAAAAGTTTTTAAATCAGTGACTTTATCCAGGATTTTAGGTCCAGGCCCAGTCCCTCAAAAACTTTATCTATCCCGCTTGTGTTCATGTGTTCCCTAATTTCCTGTGTTTCTCCTTCTATGTTGTCTAATTGATCTAAATCATGTTCTACATCTGTGGTGACATTTGCAATGTGTATGCAACAATGGTCTACTCTGTCTTTTAGGAGGCCACACACCCCATGTTCTTTCAGAAACAGCATGTCCAGAGTCATTCTATTTTGCAATGTCATTCTAGAGGTAGCCTGTAATTGTAAATTCAATTATTTAAATCCCTTTCTTGTCACATTTGCCAACCGTTCAACCTGCCCGGTCAATCTATACAGTCGCTCTCTATTTCGGTAGGATGCTATAGGATTTAAGAGAGATTCCAGCACCCAGCCAGTTTTTACTCCAGTACCTGGATCATTCCAATCATCATCGTCTAATTTTGATCTTTTCACTCGTGTCAAATGCAAACTTTCTAAACTGCCCTTAATGGGAGATTTTTTCCAAATTCAAATCTCAATCATATACCAATGTCACCCCTGTGATCACTTTGTCCGACTTTTTTTCGTCTGAAAGATATAAGAATGTTTTTTGTTTGTTTGATGCAAGATGCAAGAGGGAATACAAGAATGATGTTTGTGTGTTGAAGAGTGGGGGTATTGGTTAATGAGAGTATATAATAACGTATATGGGTTGTTCGGATGTTTTTTCTGAGCATGACATAAATGGTATGGAAAAGGGATGGAGACTGTAGTGGGTTTCGGATGGTAGTGACTTTTCACAGCAGTGCTGTACTTATTGTTGATATCAATATCATGAGTACTGCTCGTACAGCATCAGGGCTGTCCCTCCAGCAGTCCTTCCCCCACTTTCACCAAAAGCTGTGGGTGAGCACAATCTTGGGAGGGACCACGGACAGAACAGCTGACCCAAGCTGACGAAGGAAATATTCTATACCATACGACGTCAGCTCACGAATATAAACTCGATGAGAGGAGTAGGAAAGGGGAGGCAAGATTCATTTCTGGCCTTCCAAAGGAAACTGCTAAGGGTACCAAAGCCCTGCTTCTCGGGAGGTGCACATGGGAAGTAGAGAGTAACAGCTTTATCTGCTTTTGCTTTGGTTCCCACGAGTGCGGCTTTGCTGTTTCTTTATTAAACTGCTTTTATCTCAACCCACAAGACTCCCATCTCATTTTCTCCCCTTCCCTTGCTTACTGAGGAGGTGGGGGAGAGTGGTGTGGTGGGCACCTGGCATCCAGCTAGGGTCAAACTATCACAGTGGCAAAGTGCTAGTTGCTGTGCTGGTGGATTTGCGATAACTCCCACAGGAAAGCAGCTGCAAAGGTGACACAGTGCTGACTGATAGGCTACATGGGGACCAACGTACCACTGTAGGTGGAGTCAGTGTACCTGCTTTCTTGTAGCTCCCAGACGCACTGGCGGAACTTCTACCAACAGCAGGTATTTTCAATGGGAGCTGAGCAGGCTAATTGCGCGGGATTGGAGATAGCTCCCACAGGAAAGCATCTGCAAAGGTGGCACAGTGCTGGCTGATAGGCTACATGGGTACCTACGCACTCCTGTAGGTGGCGTCTGCGTACCTGCTTACTTGTACCTCCATGATGCAGAGATGAAACTTCTACCAGCAGCCTGTATTTTTTCAATGGGAGTTGAGCAGGAAAAATGGGCGGGAAAGAGATAGCTCAACCAGGAAAGCAGCTGCAAAAGTGAAATATTGCTGGCTGATAGGCTAAACAGGGACTTACGTGCCACTGTAGGTGGGGTCTGTGTACTTGCATTCTTTAGCTCCCAGAGGCAGTATTTTAACTTCTAATGGTAGCTTGTATTTTTTAATGGGAGCTGAGGACGCCAAGTACGCGGGATTAGAGATAGCTCAACCAAGAAAGCAGCTGCAAAGATGACACTGTGCTACCTCATATGCTAAATGGGGACCTATGTACCACTGTAGGTGGACTCTGCTTAACTGCTTTCTTGTAGCTCCCAGAGGCAGTGGCGTAACTTCTATCGACAGCTTGTATTTTTTCAATGGGAACTGAAAAGACAAAGTGAGCAGGATTGGACATGGCTCCCACAGGAAAGCAGCTGCAAAGGTGGCACAGTGCTGGCTGATAGGTTACACGGGGACTTACGTTCCACTGTAGGTGGGCTCTGCGTACCCATCTTCTCTTAGTTCACAGAGGCAGTGGCAAAACTTTTACGGGCAGCCTGTATTTTCAATGTGAGCTGAGCAGACTAAGAGTGCGGGATTCAAGATAGATCCAAAAAGAAAGCAGTTATGTCGTGATTTTTCCCAAACGGAGCAAAGGGGAAAAAATCCGCCACTCCTCTCCCTCCTCCTCCTGGCAAAACGCGGAGGGGAAGGTAGAGGGGAAAAAAAAAAAAAGTAAAAGAGCCCACATAAGTCTAAATAAGAAAAATTTACTAGGGAAAATTGAAGGGGAACAACTATAACAAAGACAAGGGGATATTATAAAGAAAACTGGTGAGTGATGCAATTACTCACCATCCGGAACCCAACCTAAGCGAGCGCTCCTGACCAGTGACCGAGAGCCCGCGACCCCGGAAGTGATTTTCTTCCGACTAGCCTCCACCTATATACTGGGCATGACACTGGGATGGTATGGAATACCTGCTGGCCAGCCTGGGTCAGCTGTTCAGGCTGTACCCTTTCCTGATTCCTCAAGGGAATTAATTCTATCCTAGCTGAAACCAGGACATTCCACTCCTTATTCTATACCATCTACACATCATGTCTAGGTTTACACATCATAATCATCTACATATACATAACATAGAGCAACTATAGGAATCATGACATTCAACAGCTATCATTATACAATTTAATTCCCGGTTATTCTCACACAGAATCAAATTCCCTTGAGGGACACATTGAGTCTCCCCATCCTTGCACATCACCCACCAAGTACACCCAGGTCCCTGAGCAAAAATAATCCCACAGATGGGTTTGCCTTTACCTGAGGCAAGTCACACCCAGACTGCTTTCCCTAACATGTCTTTAAATTTACCACAGGGTCTTTGTCCCCTTCTACAGTATGTAAGGGTTCTGATTGGGCAGGGTCAGCTCGATTGACAGATCCTCTGGAGTTCACTAACCAGGTGGCCTTTTCCAAATGTGTATCCCAATGCTTGAAAGTTCCACGTCCCATTGCTTTCAGTGTGGTTTCAATAACCCATTGTGTCTCTCAACTTTTCCTGAGGCTGGTGCATGATAGGGAATATGATAAACCCATTCAATGCCATGCTCTTGGGCCCAGGCATCTATGAGGTTTTTCTGAAGTGTGTCCCATTGTCTGATTCAGTCCTTTCTGGGGTGCCATGTCGCACGAGGACTTTCTTTTCAAGGCCCTGAATAGTGTTCCGGGCCACATGAGCCACAGAATTTGTTTCCAACCATTCTCTGTGCCGTGGTTTTTCCCAGCTAGCACAGCAGCACCACGAGAGCCTCTCGCTCGATGCCCCCATTCACCCCCACTCTCGTTAGGATGACGGAGGTCCCAGCGAAATGGGAGTAAAAAGATAAGCAAGGTTCTTGTGGATTGAGACAAGGGCAGGGAGAGCTCACTGCCAATTATGGTTCTGGGCAAAACAGACTCCAGTACTTGACTTAGAGAGGAAAGTAGGAAAGTTTATTCTATAAGAAACAGAACGGAATAAAAGCAAAAGTGGAGTAGGATGATGAGAAAATTACAACCAGCACTTTAAGATCTCCCTCCCCCATCCCTCCTTTCTTCCTGGGCCCAGCTCACTGCTCCTTATATCTCTACCTCCTCCCCCCTCAACGGCTCAGGGGGGCAGGGAATAAGGAATGTGGTCAATCTCTGACAGATGGGCTCTGTCGCTTCTGTCTTCTCAGATGAGGATGACTGCTGACATTCTTCCCCTGCTCCAACACGGGGTTCCCCCCTGGGACACAGTCCTTAACGAACTTCTCTGGTGTGGATTGTTCCCAATAGCTGTGGCTTCTGCTGATACAGGGTCCCTCACATGGGACACAGTCCTTGGTGAATATCTCTGGTGTGGATTCTTTGTCACGGTTGCAGTTTCTGCTCTCAGGACGAAGCCTCTTCTGGGCATAAGTTTAATGAGCTGCTTTGTCGTGGGTTTATCCCCTCAGTTACACCTGTGGATATTTGGTCCCTTCCTCGGGACACAGTCTACTCCGGCCACAGTGATAAAGGGTCCCTCCCACGGGACACGGCCTCTTCTGGCCATAGTTTTAAAGAAGAAAATCACTGCCCCTGGCTCGGGGTCTGCAGTGAAGTGGTTGGGTCCCTCCCACGGGACACGGCCTCCTCTGGCCATAGTCACTGTCCCTGGCTTGGGGCCTTTAATGAAGTGAATCACTGCCCCTGGTCTGGGGCCAGCTTTAGCAAAATGAGTCTCTGCCCCTGATACGGGCTCATTATCAAAATGAGTCTCTACTGCTGATGCGGGGTCTTTAAAGAAATGAAAATAAATCTCAGCTTCACCAGTTCTCTCCATAGAATGCAGGGGAGTCTCTGCTCCAGCACATCTCCTCCTCTCTTTCATCACTGACCTTGGAGTCTGCATGGTTGTTTCTCTCACTGTTCCTACTCCTTGCACCACCACCAGCCAGAAGAAGAAAGGGCAGAAGAAAGAAGAAGATGGGGGAAGAAACCTTCTCTTCCGGCTTCTTGTTAAAAAGTGATCGTGGAGGCGTCTAATTGGCTCAGCCCCAGAAGTGGGTCTGACTCAGAGCTGGGGAGAGTTGCAAAAAACTTCTTACAGGAGCCATCTTTACAGTCCCTTCCCCTTTACCAGAAAAGGCTATCATGTCAAACCATGACACTATGGATGCCTCCACCATTGTGACCACATGGCGTTTTCCATGTAATCAATCTGCCAGGCCTCTCCGTATTTATATTTCTGCCATCGTCCTCCATACCATATGGGCTTCAACCATTTTGCTTGTTTAATTGTAGCACACGTCACACACTCATGGATAATCTGTGCAATACTGGCCAAGGTTAAGTCCAGCCCTCGATCACGAGCCCATTTATAGGTAGCATCTCTGCCTTGATGACCTGAGGTATCATGGGCCCATCGAGCTAAAAATAACTCCCCCTTATGTGGTCAATCCAGATCTATCTGAGAAATCTTAGCAGCCTTGTCAACTTCTGGTTATGCATTCTGGGTATGTGAGCATCTACATGGCGCACCTTCACAACTAGTTTCTCCTTTTGAGCAGCAATGTCCTGCCATAGTGGAGCACCACAGACGAGTTTGCCCTGTCGTTGCCAGTTTTTCTGTCTCCATTGTTGTAGCCATCCCCACAGAGCGTTTGCCACCATCCACGAATCAGTGGAGTGGTAGATCCTTGGCCATTTTTCCCGTTCAGCAATGTCTAAAGCCAACTGGATGGCTTTTACCTCTGCAAACTGTCTGGATTCACCCTCTCCTTCTGTAGCTTCTGAAACTTTGGTTAGGGGACTCCATACAACTGCCTTCCATCCCCGATGCCTTCCCACAAGGCAGCAGGACCCATCGGTAAACAGGGCATACCGCTTGTCATCTTCTGGCAGTTCATCGTACGATGGGACCTCGTCAGCATGTGTCACCTTCTCTGGTGATATTTCACCATCTTCGCACTCTGGCCAGTTTGTGATCACCTCCAGAATCCCAGGGCAGCTAGGTTCGTTGTGTGATCAAGTGCGATCCACTTACTCCATGTAGCATCAATTCCATGATACGTAGGGAATGCCTTCCCCTTGAACATCTAGCCTAGCACTGGCAATCGAGGCGCTAGGAAGAGTTGTGTTTCTGTGCCAATCACTTGTGATGCAGCTTGAACTCCTTCATATGCTGCCAGTATCTCCTTCTCGGTTGGAGTGTATCGAGCCTCGGATCCTCTGTATCCCCGACTCCAGAACCCGAGGGGTCAGCCTAAACCCTACCGAGGTGCTCTCTGGCTCCAACTCTTCTTCCTTCTGTTATATCCCTTGTTCATCTTCATCCTTAGTGCTGTGAAATGGGTTTTTTGTGTATTTCTTTTTCTATACAGGAGCAACTGATACTGGCACAAATTGATACTCTGATTCAACAGCAGTTATATCAGCTCCCTGGGTTTGAGTAGTCACAGTTGTAACAGCAACGGTCTGGGTTTGAGCATCCACAGTTGTAGCAGCAGCAGTCTGAGTTTGAGTGGACACAGCAACAATATCTGCTGTCTGGGCATGAGTGTCCACAGTGGTAACAGCAACGGAATCTGCTGTTTAGGTGTGAGTGTTCACAGTTGCAACAGGGACATCCACTGCTGGAATCGGAACAGCAACTGGTTCTGGCACAGCTGAGTTGACTGCAACATCCACTGCTGGAGTCAGAACAGCAACTGGTTCTGGCACAGATGAATTAGGAATAGGTTCGTGTGTTCTCCAAATCTTTACAGGTAAAAAACTCCTTGGACACCTGCCCATATTCTGTATGCCTCTCCTCACATAGCTACCCAACCGCACAGTTCTCCAAAAAAAAATTTTTACAATCCAAGCTAAGGTGAAAACAAGGGAAAATAATACAAACATGGTAATTAGAACATTTCAAGTATTATTGTTAGAATCCATTAGAAGCACCTTGAAGAAATGAGGGTAAGTGACATAGTGGGAGGAATTAAACATGACAGTTTGTCCCATAAATTGAGTGCCATTATTAAGTTCTAGGAGAAAATGTGGAAGAGACAAAAAAGCCATGTACACATTCCAGCCCAACTTAATAACCCCTGACAAAATCATATCATAAGACAATCCCATCCAGTGCAATAGCATGAGAATTTTCATACATTTTCCACAGACGAGAAACACTATCACAGGACATACATGATGCAGATAAGAGGACATATAATACCACCTTACGAGCATAACAATCAACATTGTGCTCAGCAATCAGTTAGTGTCTGGAGTATACACAAAGAGTTTGTTTAAACCCACTCTGTTTTATTTCAACCTCGCGGGCCCCACGTTGGGCACCAATTAATGTCATGGGTTTTGCCCAGCCAGAAAAAAGGGGAAAAAAAAAAAAATTATGACTCCGCCCCCACCCCCTCCAAACGAAACATGGAGGGGATCAGAGATGGAAAAAAAAAAAAAAAGTAAAAGAGTCCACGTAAGTTGAAATAAGAACAATTTACTAGGAAAAATTGAAGAGGAACAACTATAAAAAACACAAGGGGATATTACAAAGAAAACTGGTGAGTGTGTGGGATTGGAGATAGCTGTTAAAAGAAAAAACCTTAGAAGTGGAACAGTGCTGGCTGATAGGCTACACAGGGACCTACGTACGTACCAAAGTAGGTTCACTCTGCGTACCTGCTTTCTTGTAGCTCCCAGGCGCAGTGGCGTAATTACTACCGGCAGCCTGTATTTCAAATAGGAGATGAGAAGGCCAAGTGCACGGAATTGGAGATAGCTCCCAAAGGAAAGCAGCTCCAAAGGTTGCATAGTACTGCCTGATAAGCTACACGGGGACTGACGTACCACTGTAGGTGGACTTCTGCATACCTGCATTCTTGTAGTTTCCAGACACAGTCGCGTAACTTCTACTGGCAGCCTGTATTTTCATAGAGAGTTGGGAAGGCCAAGTGCATGGGACTGGAGATAGTTCCCACATGAAAGCGACTGCAAAGGTGGCACAGTGCTGGCATATAGGCTACACGGGGATCAATGTACCACTGTAGGTGCGGTCTGAGTACCTGCTTTCCTGTAGCTCCCAGAGGCATTGGTGTAACTTCTAACGACAGTCTTTATTTTTTCAATGGGAGCTGAGCAAGCCAAGTGCCTGGGATTTAAAATAGCTCCCACAGGAAAGCAGCTGCAAAGGTGGAACAGTGCTGGCTGATCTGCTATACGGGGATCTATGTAGATTGGGTCTGCGTATCTGCTTTCTTGTAGCTTCCAGACGCCGTGATGTAATTAGTACCAGCAACGTGTATTTCAAATGGGAGCTGAGAAGACCAAGTGCGCGGGATTGGTGATAGCTCCCACAGGAATGCAGCTGCAAGAGTGGAACAGTGCTAGCTGATCAGCTACATGGTGGCCTACCTACCACTGTAGGTGGAGTCGGCGTACCTGCTTACTTGTAGCTCCCAGACTCAGTGGTGTAACTCCTACCAGCAGCCTGTACAGTCAAAGAAAGCTGAGCAGGTCAAGTGCGCATGTTGAAGATATACAATTATTTTAGTTAACAATTTATCATCACAATAAGTAGTCAAGCACTTTTTAAGCATTTGTTAATCACCTAGTAATAGTTCAATCAATTAGCTAAGCACTTGCAAATAACTCAAACACCTATTGATTAAGTAAGTATTCATTTGAATCACATAAGGATCAAACTGCAAGTGTTATATACCACACCTGATAGGGACCTGTTACTTTAGCTACAAGACGCTGGTAAATATTCGTTAGGTTACCTTGGCTGTTACCGTAGTTGTTACTAAAACAAAGGGACTGATATATTTTTTTTACCAATCAATGTGATTTTGGAAATTTTGTGTTTGTTGGGAACCAGTCAAGGTGAAGTGCTAAATTGATAGATGGACATTTTATGCATGCTTGGGTTGGCAAATGTGATTCTTTTGTTTGAGCCCTATAAAAACCCTGAAAATGGTTACTGACATATGGAGAAGCTATCCCCAGTGTTTTCCCAATGCTGCATAATAAAGAAGTGCCTGCTTATCTGCGTTCCTGTGTAGATAAGTTTTTCGCGATTGTGGATTCGTCAACAATTTTGGTGACCCAGAGGGGACCTTTCGAGTGACAGTGGATGGGATTGGATGTTGATCAAACTCCAGCCGGCACCAAGGAATTCTCGGGGAGGACCATCACCTGTGACCCTTACAGCTCCTCGCAACGTTCCCTGGAGTGGTAAGCCACTTCTAATTGGTTGAGGGCAGAACCAGGTGGACTAGCCTGCAAGTCGGAGACCCCGCTTGGTTGAGCCCAGGGAAAGCCCAAGGGGGTCTGCCAGTAAGATGAAGCAAAAATTCCACTTGTTTAGGCTAAAGGATCATCATATTGGTATTATGGGCCTAGGCGCCGCCCGTAAGGCAAACGCGAAAGTGATCGCAGGGTTGGCATTGGTATTGGTAATTGGTATAAGTGGGACCACATAAGTATATGGTAAGGTACCTCTTGGTTTTGTTTTGTACATTGATTTGTACATTGGTTTGTATATTGCTTTGTATATTGCTTTGTGTATATATTGTGTATATTGTGTTATGAGTTATGTGTGTGTGTGTGTGATTGAGAAGTGCAATTGCGCATGAAGCGAGTACGGACCTTTGATCGGCAGTTCTGTGATCCCACGAGGGGTGCAGTCGGAGATAAGCGAAGCGAAAGAACGAAATGACTGTTGAGAAAGTATTTGTAACTAAAAGGATTTTGAAATGGCAAACAAAGCACCTGAGAATTCACCCCTTGGGTGTCACTAGAGAAAAATACATAATGATTTGTGTAAAAAACAGCTTTTTGAATATTGTGATCATATGTGGCCAAAGTATGCTCTGGATGATGAGGAATTGTGGCCTCTGAAAAGAATACTAAATTATAATAGTATCTTGCAATTAATGTTGTTTTATAAGAGTGAGGAAAAGTGAGATAAAGTCCCATATGTATACCTGTTCTTTTATTTAAGAGAAAAATCTGAATGGCAGAAAGAATCTGAATGAACAAATCGTGTAATGTCACTCACAGTAGAAAAACAAAAGTTTCAAAACTGTTACTCCCCATTGCACTGCAGCAAAAATGTGTCTTAAACATTTGAACCTTAAGCGGGCAGAGCTGTTCCTATATATACACCCTCTCTCACTTACACGCTCCCCAACATGAACCTGAACAGGGACCCAGCAACCTGACAAGGATACATCCCGGAGTGCTGGTTCAAGGGAGGACTCCCAGCCCTGTCCAGATAGTAGTAACGTGGAAAAATCAGGACTCTGACACAGAACCTTCCTCATTGGTGTCCAAGAGAACTCAATGCTGTACTCATTTAATAACCGCCTTAAAGATCCCCTTAAATTCCAAAGTCAAAAAGCATATAACTGCCCCATTAAGGCAAGGGGTTGGGCAGAGTGAACCAGTACACATGAAAGTGCCTTTCTCAGCTTCTGATTTAATTCTCCGAGAAAAAATAAAAAAAATCAACTGATTCCTATATGGAGCACCCAGATAAAGTAAGAAAAAAATAAAAAAGAAAAAAAAGAAAAAAAAAACAAACCAGGGAATAGAACCCAATATAAACATGGGAGTAATGTATTCAGTTTTAAATAAATGTAGAGTAGCAGTAGGAACTAAAACTGCTAATATTGTGGGAGCCACAAGGAAAGAGGTAAATCGGCCATTTTTGCAACCCTTAAATTTACAATTTGGCAATAAAGTTATAGCATATGAATTTTTGTATGTTTCAGAATGTCCCATACCCCTGATGGGGAGGGACTTGTTGTCTAAATTAAATGCACAAATTGTCTTTGAAAACGGAGACTTGTTACTAAAAATACCTGAATCAAAGACAGGACAAATATTGATGATAAAGGAAAAATTACCACAAGAAGTAGAGAATGCAGTGATCCCAATAGTGTGGGACACTGAGATTCCAGGAAAATCAAAATTGACACAACCAGTAAAAACTGAAATAAAAGTAAAATCGGTCAGGGTGAGACAATACCCAAAAAAACCTGAGGCAAAGCAAAGATTAAAAGTTCTAATTGACAAATTTCTGAAATATCAAATTCTGGAAAAATGTGAATCACAGTATAATAATATACCTATTTTACCAGTACAGAAATTGAATGGAGAGTATAGGTCAGTTAAGGATTTGAGACCCATAAATCAGATTGTGAAAGATGTACATCCAGTTGTAGCAAATCCATGTACCTTACTCACAGCTCTGAGAGAAAATTATCACTTGTTTACAGTGCTTGATTTAAAAGATGCTTTCTTTTGTATCCCTTTGGAAAAGGAAAGTCGTAAACTATTTGCGTTTGAGCGGGAAAGCCCCCAAACAGGACGCAAGGTACAGTTAACATGGACACGGCTACCCCAAGGATTCAAGAACAGCCCAACTCTCTTTGGAAGACAACCAGCAAAAGAACTGGAACTTTGGACTAATGAAAAGACAGTAACACCAAGACCAGAGCGTTTGCTTCTCCAAGATGTGGATGACATTTTAATTGCCACAATGGGAAGATCAGCCTGCCTACAGGTAACCATTGAACTTTTAAACTTTTTGGAATTAAACAGGTACAACGTATCAAAAGAAAAAGCTAAAATAGCAGCCAAACAGTGATATATTTGGGCCTTGAAATTTCAAAAGGAGAACAGAGGCTGGTGACAAATGGAAAGGAAGAGATTTGTGCTGTTCTTGAACCACGCACTGTGTATGAGTTGCGGGCATTTTTGAGAATGACGGGATGATGCAGGCTCTGGATCATGGATTATGGTCTTATAGCCAAACCATTATATGAAGCCTAAAAATCTACCACTTTTACACATGGAAAAGAACAGCAAGAAGCTTTCCGGAAGCTTGAAATAGCTCTGATGACAGCCTCAGTGTTAGGCTTGCCAGATTTAAGCAAAGACTGTAAGTTATTTGTTCATGAATGACAGCATTTGGCTCTAGGAGTTCTGACGCAGAAACTAGGAAGCTGGATGAGACCGGCTGGATATTTTTCCAAACAACTGGACTTGGTGAGCAAGGGATGGCCTTCTTGCCTGCGAGCAGTAGCTGCCACTGTCACACTGATCCAAGAAACAAGAAAGCTGACCTTGGGAAGGACTATTACAGTCTATGTCTCACATATGGTAACCACAGTCTTGGAGCAAAAGGGGGGACATTGGTTATCCCTAAGTCGAATGATGAAATACCAGGGAAGCAGGATAATGTAGTGTTGAAAACAACTAACCTAATAAATCCTGCAGTGTTTCTGAGTACTTTACAGGAAGAGCAATAACTGAAACTCGACTGTATTGCAACCACTGAACATACATATTCCAGCAGAGAGGACCTGAAGGATGATCCTCTTGAAAACCCTGAATGGGAACTGGTCACAGATGGCAGCAGCAGCTTCGTCTTGAATGGAACTCGCCACCCGGATATGCTTTAACAACCGAAAACATGGTAATAGAAGGAAAGACGTTGCACAAAAGAGAGAATTTATTGCATTGACATGTGCTTTGGAATTAAGTAAAGGAAAACGAGTTAGTATTTTGACTCTTTTGGAGTAGTCCATGTCCATGGCACCCTGTGGAAAGAAAGAGGACGACTGTCCTCCCAGGGAACAAACATTAAGCATCAAAAGGAAATCTTGCAACTGCTAGCGGCACTGCAGGAACCAGTTCAAGTGGCAATCATGCACTGTAAAGCACATCAGACAGGGAACTCAAAGATAGTAAAACAGAAAAGCACGCAGTCTCATAAATGGCAATCATCCCCACCAGAACAGTAGTGCTTCCTAAGGAGTCACCAAAATATTCAGGGGAGGATGAGAAATTGGCTAAGTTACTAAATGCAGAGAAAAATTCAGAAGGTGGTGGACGACAAGAACAGGTCAGGTAGTATTGCCTCTCTTAATCATGAGAGAGATTTTGCAAACAAAGCATAGGGAGTGTCAGGGGTTCAGAAGCTATTACTTAGCTTCTGAAAAGAAGTGTAATATCAATACAAATGTTGGAAATGGCCAAATCAGTAACGACGAAATGTGAAATTTGTTTAAAGAACAATCCAATAGTACAAAAAGGGTACAGATGGGCAAAATAAATAAAACCTGGAGTGGGACCAGGAGACTATTGGCAAATTGATTTTACAGAATTACCTAAATGCAATCGATGTAAATACGTGTTGGTTGGGGTTGACACCTTTTCAGGATGGTAAGAAGTCTTTCCCTGTCACACCAATCAGGCTAAGGAAACAGTTAAATGGCTCCTGCAAAAAATTATTCCAAGGTTTGGAGTTCCATTTGGAATATCTTTAGTCAGAGGACCACATTTCGTGGCCAATTTGGTACAAGAGGTAAGCAAAGTCCTAGGAATTTCTTGGGATTTACATGCTCCTTGGAGACAGCAATCAAGTGGAAAATTGAAAGAATGAATAGGACTCTAAAAAGAAAAATTAGAAAAATTTATCAGAAGGCTACATTAAAATTGCCTCAGGCATTTCCGCTCGCATTGCTACAAAATAAGAGTGAAACCTCGAAGTGGAATGTCAATAAGTATGTATGGAAAACCCTATGAGGTTCCTGAACCAAATCCAAACATGTATGTGATGGGAAAACAAGATGTGTATAACTATTTGCTTCCTCTTGGAAAAAAAACTCTGAACAGTCACTGAATTGCAGTAGTGTGGAATCGACCTCTGACTTTGGAAAAATCCGGTACACAACATCCTGCCTGGAGATTATGTCTACATAAAGACCTGGAAATAAAAACCTCTGCAAGGAAGGTGGAAGGGATCATACCAGGTGTTGCTGACCACCTTTACTGCAATCAAGATTGCCAAATCAGATGCCTGGATCCACTACACTCTAATGAAGAAGACACCATCAAGCCCATGGAAGTGGGAGAGTTGTAGGAAATCTTGAGATATTGAAGTTAACTCTGAAAAATAACTAAGTTTTTGTTTTTGGTGGTTTTTCGGTCTATGGTGGTGGAAACATGGATCGAAATTGGAGGGTCAAATCAATTCGTATAAAATGTTCAGGCCCAGACTCCAGTCCAAACAAAATAGACTCGGAACAGGTAATTCCAATATCAGGAAATTAGGTAAGACACAGCCTGGATAGATAAATTTTTTGAGAGACTGGGCCTGGACCTAAAAGTCTGGATAAAGTCACTGATTGAAACACTTCAGCCCTTGATTATAATGTTTCTGGCAAAGTATTTGGCATATTGTTGTATCAAAAGAGAAATAATACAAAGAAAATGATGAAGCAATAGAATTTTGACAGCATTGTCAAGAGACAATGATCGGTTCAAAAGTGATCCACCACCATATGACAATCGGTTTTGTTAAGGAGACAACAGAAATACAAGAGTGAAAGTATTGGAATGTGATTATCAATACTTTCAAAGGGGGGAAATGTTGCAGATACACAATTATTTTAGTTAACAACTTATCATCACAATAAGTATCTCCTTAGCTGTGTTGACAAATATGATTCTTTTGTTTGAGCTGTATAAAAACTCTGAAAATGGTAACTAACAAGGAAGCACATATGGAGGAGCTATCCCCCGTGTTTTCCCAGTGCTGCATAATAAAGAAGTGCCTGTTTATCTGCATTCCTGTGTAGATAAGTTTTTCGAGATTGCAGATCTGTCACTCCTTCTCCTGATCTTCTTACTGAAGGACCAGCTTCTTCTTCTTCTAACCTTTCCTCTTCCTTCTCTTTTGCCCTTACTAACCGATGATATGGACTTGACCTCCTTATCGACTGTTTCTTTTTCACTACTAGGGCAACCACTGTGGTTGTTGTTTTATTGCCTGACTCAACCATGGTGGTCTCAGATACAGTTTGAATTTCCACCTTGGTCATATTCTCTTAGAGGACTGGACTGCGACTGACTCAGCCATGGTGGTCTCAGATACAATTTGAGTTTCCACTTCAACCATAGTTCTCTGAGAGGACTAGAGTGTGGCTTGGTAAGCAGAGGTTAGGTCCCAGTATAGTGCCTGAACCTCAGGGGCCTCATTGGGGTAGGCAAGACACCCTTTTATCAGGTGGCATGCCAGTAAAGTGGGGTTTTTTTTATCTGTTCAGCTGTAAAATCCCAGGTTACAGGAGGTGATAACTGTCCTAGGATTTTGCTCAAACTCATCCTTAACACTGACACCCAGGGACATTCAGGGTTCATTTTAGCAAATTTCCATCCCAAATTTGTCCTCTCTGATACCCAGATGAGTCCAGTTTCCACAAAAAATGTAATATGGCGGCCATGTTAATTAGTAATATTAAAACTCTCATATAAGGGTGACAAAACAAAATTGTCTACATCAGTCCGAGCTGAAGGGAAAGACCTCCATGGATAGCTCCCACAGCACAGTAAATTCATCAGTAATAGAATGAGACTCACAATTATTATTTGGGCCATCATGTTCCCAGGCCCTTTCATCCTTTTCACAAAATCATACATCCAACTTAGCAAAGCTATCAAAGTTAGAGCGCAGCACAGTGTTAGTAGCATCATGTTCCCAAACATTACAAAGTGTAAGATAAGGTACATTACAGCAATGCTTTATGACCAGCACCGGAACTTTGCACTCATTGGCTTACTGTAATTACATTGCAGTTAATGTAAAACTGCTATTATCACGTCCCACATTGGGCGCCAAAAAAACTGTGGTAGTTTGACCCTGGCTGGATGCCAGGTGCCAACCACAGCGCTCTATCACCCACCTCCACAAAAAAACAGGGAAGGAGAGAAAATAAGATGAGAGTCTTGTGGGTTGAGATAAAAGCAGTTTAATAAAGAAACAGCAAAGCCGTGCGTGCGGGAAGCAAAACAAAAGCAGATAAAGCTGTTACTCTCTACTTCCCAACTGCAGCGATGTCTGGCCACCTCCCGAGAAGCAGGGCTTCAGTACGGGTAGCGGTTGCTTTTGGAAGGCCAGAAATGAATCTTGTCTCCCCTTCCTGCTCCTTTCCTCCAGTTTATATTTCTGAGCTGACATCATATGGTATGGAAAATGTCCTTGGTAAGCCTGGGTCAGATGTTCTTGCCATGGTCCCTCCCAAGATTGTGCTCACTCACAGCTATTGGTGAAAGTTGGGGATGGAATATTGGAAGGACAGCCCTGATGCTGTGCGAGCGGTAGTCATAATATTAATATAAACATTAAGCACAGCACTGCAGGAGCTGCTGTGGAAAATCACTACCATCCCAGACCCAGTATAGCCACATTTTCAGCTGCTTTCCTATGAGAGCTATGTCCAGTCCCCCACCGTCTCAACTCCCGTTTGAAATACAGACTGCTGTAGAAGTTATGCAACAGCATCTGGGAGCTAGAAGAAAGCAGGTATGCAGATCCCACCTCCAGTGGTGAATAGGTAGTCGTGCAGTCTATCAGCAATCACTGTGTCAGCTTTGCAGTGACTTTCCTGTGGGATCTATATCCAATCGCGCGCACTTGGCCTTCTCAGCTCCCATTGAAAAAATACAGGCTGCCAATAGAAATTACGCCACTGCCACTGGAAGGTACCAGAAAGCAGGTACGCAGACCCCATTCAATGGTACGTTGGTCCCCGTGTAGTCTATCACCCAGCACTGTGCCAGCTTTGCATCTTCTTTCCTGTGGGAGCTATCTCCAATCCTGCGCACTTTTCCTGCTCAGCTTTCATTTAAAATACAGGCTGTCGGTAGAAGTTACGCCACTGCGACTGGGAGCTACAATAATGCAGGTACGCAGACCTCACGTACAGTGGTATGTAGGTCTCCGTGTAGCATATCAGGCAGTACTGTGCCACATTTTAAGCTACTCTGCTGTGGGAGTTTTCTCCAATCCCGCACCCTTGGCCTGCTCAGTTCCCATTTGAAATACAGGCTGCTGGTAGTAATTACATCACGGCATCTGGGAGCTACAAGAAAGCAGGTACGAACACCCCACCTACAGTAGTATGTAGATCTGCGTTTATCCTATCAGCCAGCAGTGTGTGACCTTTGCTGCTGCCAGGATGTGGGAGTTATCTGCAGTCCCATTCACTTGATCTGCTCAGCTACCATTGAAAATACAGGGTGCCGGTAGAAGTTACGCCACTTCCTCTGGGAGCTACAAGAAAGCAGGTACTCAGACCCCATCCACAGTATAACGTAGGTCCCCCTGTAGCCTATCAGAAAGCACTGTGAAACCTTTACAGCTGATTCCTTTGGGAGCTATCTCCAATCCCGTGCACTTTACCTACTCAGCTCCCATTCAAAATACCGCTTGCTGTTAATAGTTACGCCACTGTCTTTGGGAGCTACAAGAACGTAGGTCCACAGACCCCCACCTACAGTAGGTCCCCGTGTAACTTATGAGGCAGCACTGTGCCACCTTTATAGCTGATTCCTTTGAGAGCTATATCGAATTCCATGCACTTGGCCTGCTCAGTTCCCATTTGAAAAATACAGGCTGCCGGTAGACGTTACTCCCTCTGAGAGCTACAACAAAAGTTGTACGCACAGTCCACCTATAGTGGTACGGAAGACTCCGTGTAGTCTATCTGTCAGCAGTGTGTCACCTTTTCATCTGCTTTCCTGTAAGAGCTATCTCCAATTCTGCACACTTGCCCTTCTCATCTCCTATTTGAAATACAGACTGCCGGTAGAAGTTACATCACGGCGTCTCGGAGCTTAAGGAAAGCAAGTACACAGACCTCACCAACAGTGGTACGTAGGTCCTCATGTAGCCTATCAGGCAGCACTGGGTCACCTTTACAGTTGATTCCTGTGAGAGATATCTCCAATCTCATGCAATTGGCCTGCTCAGCAGAGTAGAGGGGGGAGAAGAACCTCCCTCGACCTGCTGGGCACACTTTTCTTGATGCATCCCAGGATGCCATTGACCTTGGCCACGAGGGCACATTGATGGCTCATATTTACTTTATTATCAATCAGGACTCCCACGTCTTTCTCTGCAGAGCTGCTCTTCAGCAGTTAGACCCCCAGCCTGTACTGGTGCATGGGGTTTTTCCTTCCCAGATGCAGGACTCTGCACTTGTCCTTCTTGAACCTGATGAGGTTCCTCTCTGCCCAACTCTCAAGCCTGTCGAGATCCTGCTGAATGGCAGCACAGCCTTCTGGGGAATCAGCCAGTGCTCCCAGTTTGGTGTCATCAGCGAACATGCTGAGGGTACACTCTGTCCCCTCATCCAGGTCGTTGATGAAGATGTTGAACAAGACTGGCCCCAGAATCGATCCCTGTGGAACTCAATTGGCCACAGACTTCGAACTCGATTCCATGTCATTGATCACCACCCTCTGGACTCTGTCATTCAGCCAGCTCTCGATCCACCTCACTGTCCACTCATCCAACCCACACTGCCTGTGCTTTATGATGAGGATGTTGTGGGAGACAGTGTCAAAAGCCTTGCTGAAGTCAAGGTAGGTGACATCTGCTGCTCTACCCTCATTTAGCCAGCCGGTTATGCACTCATAGAAGGATATCAGGTTAGGCAAACAGGATTTCCCCTTGGTGAAGCCATGTTGACTCCCCCTGAGAATCATCTTATCCTTCCTATGTTCAGTGATAACATTCAGGATGAGTTGTTCCATCACTTTTCCAGGGATGGAGGTGAGGCTGACCGGTCTGCAGTTTCCTGTCGTCCTTCCTGCCCTTTTTGAAGACTGATGTGACATTGGCCTTTCTCCAGTCCTACGGTACCTCACCTGTCCTCAAAAATGATAAAGAGAGGATTAGCAATCACATCAGTCAACTCTCTCAGCACTCTAGGATGCATCCCATCAGGACTCATTGACTTATGAGCCTTAAGCTTGGCCAACAAGTCATTAACAAGTCTCTTCCACCCAGGGTAAGTTCTCTGCTGTTGTGACCATCATGTTATCCTTGCCGGACTGGGCTTCCCAAGGGTCAGACTTTGTTGTAAAGACTGAAGCAAAGAAGGCATTCAGTACTTCAGCCTTCTCTGCATCCTCAGACACCAGGGCACCCTCAGCATTTAGCAGCGGGTCCACATTACCCCTCACCATCCTTCTGCTGCTGATGTACTTGAAAAGTGCCTTATTGCTGTCTGTAACATCCCTGGCTAAATTTAATTCTAGAAGGCCTCTAGCCTTCCTATTTGCACCCCTGCATGCCCTGGCAATGTTCATATACTCTTCCCAAGAAGCCAGGCCCTGATTCCACCTCTCATAGATGGCTGCTTTCTGCCTGAGTTGTCCCAGCAGATTCTTTCTCATCCATGGAGGCCTCCTACCTCCTTTTCCTCCTTTCTTACGCATTGGGACACACTGATCCTGGGCTCGAATGAAGTGGTGCTTGAAGATTGACCAGCTCTCATTGGCACTTCTACCATCTAGAATCTTATCCCATGAGATTCGTCCTAGTACATTTTTGAAGAGGCCAAAGTCGGCTCGCCTGAAATCCAGGATCACGGTCCTGCTTTGTGTTCTGCCCCTTCCACACAGGATCTTGAACTGTACCATCTCATGGTCTCTGCAGCCAAGGTTGACTCTCACGTTCACATCCCCAACTAGGCCCTCTCTTTTGGTCAGTACCATGTCCAGCAATACATCCCTCCTTGTTGGTTCCTCTATCATCTGGGACAGGAAGTTGTTGTCAACAATTTTTAGGAACCTCCTGGACTGCATGTGCTTGGCTGTGTGGCTATCCCAGCAAATATCAGGGTAGTTGAAGCCTCATCCACATCCAGATCCTGATCAGGTGGCCTGTAGCGGACTCCTACAGCAATATCACCTGCCTTGCCCTGGCCACTAATTTTTACCCATAAGCACTCTAATCTCTCCTCATCCTCACCCAGGCACAGTTCAGTACACATTAATTGCTCTCTCACATAGAGAGAAACTCCACCTCCATGTCTTGTCAGTCTTTCTTTCCTGAACAATACATTACCTTCCATGGTTGTGCTCCAGTCATGACAGCTGTCCCACCACATCTCTTTGACCGCAATGAGGTCGTAGCACCCACAACTCAAGTTCCTCCTGCTTATTTGCCAGACTGCATGCATTTGTGCAGAAGTTACGCTAATGCCTACGGGAGCTACAAGAAAGCAGGTACACAAACCTCACCTACACCTAGTACGCAGGTCCCAGTATAGCCTAAAAGTCAGTAATGTGCCACCTTGACAGCTGTTTTCCTGTGGGAGCTCTCGAATCCAGCGTCATTGGCCTGCTCAGCTGTCGGAATATGTTACGCCACTGCGTCTGAGAGCTACAAGAAAGCAGGTACGCAGACCCCACCTACAGTAGTACGTTGGTCCCTGTGTAGCCTATAAGCCAGCACTGTGTCACTTTTGCAGCTGCTTTTTTTGAGGGAGCTGCCTGCAGTCCAGCGCACTTGGCTTACTCAGCTTCCATTGAAAAAATACAGGCTGCTGGTAGAAGTTACGCCACTGCGTCTGCGACCTACAAGAAAGCAGTTACGCAGACCGCACCTACAGTGGTACGTAGGTCCCCGTGTAGCCTATCAGCCAGCACTGTGCCACCTTTGCAACTTCCTTCCTGTAGGAGCTATCTCCAGTCCGCCCTCACTGACCTGCTCAGCTCTCATTGAAAAAATACAGGCTGCCGGAAAATGTTACATCACTGCATCTAGGAGATACAAGAAAGCAGGTACGCAGACCCCAACTACTGTAATACGTACGTCCCCTGTGTAGCCTATAAGATAGCACTGGCCTACCTTTGCAGATGCTTTCCTGTGAGAGCTATCTCCAATAATGCGCACTTGACCTGCTCAATTTCCTTTGAAAATAAAGACTGCTAGTAAAAGTTACGGTACTGCATCTGGCAGCTAGAAGAAAGCAGGTACGCAGAACCTACCTACAGTGTTACTTTCGTCCCTGTGTAGCCTATCAGACAGCACAGTGCTAACTTTGCCTCTACTTTCCTGTGGAAGCTATTTCCAATCCCGTGGACCCTGTCTGCTCAGCTCCCATTGAAAGTAAAGGCTGACTTTAGAAGTTACGCTACTGCGTCTGGGAGCTACTAGAAAGCAGACACTCAGACCCCACCTACATGGGTATGTAGGTCCCTGTGTAGTCTTACAGCCAGCCCTGTGTCACTATTGCAGCTGTGTTCCTGTGGGAGCTATCTCCAATCCCGCACACTTGGCCTGCTCAACTCCCACTGAAAGTACAGGCTGCCAGTAGAACTTACGCCACTGCTTCTGGGAGCTGAAGAAAGCAAATGCGTAGACCCCACTTACAGTGGCACATTGATCCCCATGTAGTCTATCAGTCAGCACTGCGTCACTTTTACAGCTCCCTTCCTGTGCAACCTATCTCCAATCCCGCACACTTGGTATGTTCAGCTTCCTTTGAAAAAATACAGGTTGTCGTTAGAAGTTACACCACTGCGTCTCGAGCTACAGGAAAGGAGGTAAGCAGACCTCACCTGGAGCCCGTGGTCTGTCAGCTAGCACTGTGTCACCTTTGCAACTGCTTTACTATGGGAGCTATCTCCAGTCCCGCACACTTGGTCTACTCAGCTCCCATTGGACATACAGGCGGCCGATCGAAGTTACGCCACTGCGTCTGGGAGCTATAAGAAAACAGGAACGCAGACCTCAGCTACAGTGGTACGTAGAACCTATGTAGCCTATCAGCTAACACTGTGCCACCTTTTCAGCATCTTTCCTGTGGGAGCTATCTCCAATCCCGCGCACTTTGCCTGCTCAACTTCCATTAAAAAATACAGGCTGTCAGTAGAATGTACGGCACTGCCTCTGGGACCTACAAGAAAGCAGGTATTCAGACCCCGCCCACAATGGTACATAGTCTCTCATGTAGCCTATCAGCCAGCACTGTGTCACCTTTGCAGCTGCTTTCCTGGTTGAAGTATCTCTTTCCAACGCACTTGCCCTACTCAACTCTCATTGATAAAATACCGGATGTAGGTAAAAGTTGCACCACTGCCTCTCGGAGCTACAAGAAAGCAGGTACACAGAGACCACCTACAGTGGTAGGTTTGTCCCCGTGTAGCCTATCAGCCAGCACTATTCCACCTTTGCACTTGCTTTCCTGTGGGAGTTATCTCCAATCCTGCGCAGTTGGTCTACTCAGCTCCCATTGAAAATACAGGCTACCAGGAGAAGTTACGCCACTGTCTCTGGGAGCTACAAGAAAGGATGTACGCAGACCCCATGTACAGTGGTATGTACGTCCCCTTGTAGTCTATCAGCCAGCACTGAGCAACCTTTGCAGTTTCTTTCCTGTTGGAGCTATCTCCAATCCTGCGCACTTGGCCTACTCAGCTGCATTGAAAATAGAGGCTGCCGGTAGAATTTATGCTACTGTGTCTGGGAAGTACAAGAAAGTAGGTACACAGACCTCACCTACAGTGCTCCGTAGATCCCCGTATAGCCTATCAGCCAGCATTGTGCTATTTTTGCTTCTGCTTTCCTGTTGGAGCTATATCCAATCCTGCGCACTTGGCCTGCTCAGCTCCCATTAAAAAAAAACAGGCTGTCTGTACAAGTTACAAACTGCGTCTGGGAGCCACAAGACAGCAGGTACGCAGATCATACCTACAGTGGTACGTAGGTCCCTGTGTAGCCTGTCAGTCAACACTGTTCCACCTTTGCAGCTGCTTTCCTCTGGGAGCTATCTTCAATCCCACGCAGTTTTCGTTCTTAGCTCCCATTGAAAATACCTGCTGTTGGTAGAAGTTAATTCACTGCGTTCAGTTTGTCAGTACAAAGAATCATAGAATTGTAGGGGTTGGAAGAGACCTTCTAGTCCAACCCCCCTGCAGAAGCAGGTTCACCTTAATCCAGTCGCATAGGAACGTGTCTGATGAGGATGTTGTAGGGGGCAATGTCAAAGGCCTTGCTGAAGTCAAGGTAGATGACATCCGCTGCTCTCCCTTCATCTAGTCAGTCGGTTATGCACTCATACAAGGATATCAGGTTAGGCAAACAGGATTTCCCCTTGGTGAAGCCACGTTGACTCCACCTGAGAACCATCTTATCCTTCATATGTTCAGTGATAACATTCAGCATGAGTTGTTCCATCATTTTTCCAGGGATTGAGGTGAGGCTGACCCGTTTGTAGTTTCCTGGGTCGTTCTTCCTGCCCTTTTTGAATACTGGCATGACACTGGCCTTTCTCCAGTCCTCAGGCACTGCACCTGTCCTCCATGGCTGTTCAAAAATTATAGAGAGGCTTAGCAATCACATCAGCCAGCTCTCTCAGCACTCTAGGATGCATCCCATCAAAATCCATTGACTTATGAGCCTTAAGTTTGTCCAACAAGTCTTTAACCTCTTCCTCTTCCACCCAGGGTAAGTCCTCTGCTGTCCTGGTCATCATGTTATCCTTGCCGGACTGGACTTTCCGAGGGTCAGCCTTGGCCGTAAAGTCTGAAGCAAAGAAGGCATTGTGGTAGTTTTACCCTGGCTGCATGTAAGGTGCCCACCACACCACTCTATCCCCCACCTCCTCAGCAAGCCAGGGAAGGTCTTGGTGTAGCCTATCATCCAGCACTGTGCTACCTCTGCAGCTGCTTTCCTGTGGGAGCTATCACCAATCCCGCACATTGGGCCTGCTGAGTTCCCACTGAATATACAGGCTGCCAGTAGAAGTTACGCCACTGTCTCTTGGAGCTACAAAAAAGAAGGTACGCAGAGCCCATCTACAGTTTTAATAAGATCCCCGTGTAGCCTATCAGCAACATTGTCCAATCTTTGCCGATGCTTTCCTGTGGGATCTATCTCCAATTCCGTGCCCTTGGCCTGCTCAACTCCCATTGAAAATACAGACTGCCAGTAGAACTTACGCTACTGCGCCTCGGAGTTACAAGAAATCAGGTACGCAGATCCCATCTACATTGATACGTAGGTCCCTGTGTAGCCTGTCAGTCAACACTGTGCCACCTTTGCAGCTGCTTTCCTCTGGGAGCTATCTTCAATCCCACGCAGTTGGCCTGCTCAGCTCCCATTGAAAATATAGACTCCTGGTAGAAGTTACACCACTGTGTCTGGGAACTACAAGAAAGTAGGTATTCAGACCCCGCCTACAATGGTACGTAGGTCCTCATGTAGCCTATCAGCCAGCACTGTGCCACCTTTGCGACTGCTTTCCTTTGGGAGTTATCTCCAATCCCGCGCACTTTGCCACTCAGCTCCCATTGAAACTATAGGCTGTCGGTACAAGTTACGAATCTGCATCTGGGAACTACAAGAAAGCAGGTACTCAGACCCCATCTACATTGGTACGTAGATCCCTGTATTGCCAAACAGCAAGCACTGTGTTATTTCTTCTGCTGCTTTTCTGGTTGAGCTAACTCCCACCTCGCGCACTTGGCCTTCTAAGCTCTCATTTTATAAATACAGAATTCCGGTAGAAATTACGCCACTGCATCTGGGAGCTACAAGAAAGCACGTACGCAAACTCCACCTACAGTGGTACGTAGATCCCTGCGTAGCCTATCAGCCAGCACTGTGCCACCTTCTCAGCTGCTTTCCTGTGGGAGCTATCTCCAATCCCGTGCAAATGGTCTACTCAGTTCCCATTGAAAATAGAGGCTGCTGGTAGACGTTACGCCACTAGGTATGGGAGCTACAAGAAAGCAGGTATGCAGACCCCACGTAGTGCGATACGTAGCTCACAGTGTAGTCTATCACCTGGAACTGTGCCACCTTTGCAGCTGTTTTCCTGTGGGAGCTGTCTCCAATCCCACGTCCATTGCCTGCTCAGCTCCCATTTAAAATACAGACTGCCAGTAGAAATTCCGCCACTGCTCCTGGGAGCTACAAGAAAGCAGGTACTCAGACCCCACCTACAGTGGTTCATGTGTCCTGGCATAGCCTATCAGCAAGCACTTTTCCGCCTTTGCAGCTGTTTCCCTGTTTGAGCTATCTCTAATCCCGCGCAGTTGTTCTGCTCAGCTCCCATTGAACATAGCGGCTGCCGGTAGACGTTACGCCACTGTCTATGTGAGCTCTAAGATAGTAAGTACATAGACCCCATTTACAGTGGAACGATAATCTCTGTGTAGCCTATCAGCTAGCACTGTGTCACCTTTGCAGCTGTTTTTCTTTGGGAGCTATCTCCAATCTCACGCATCTTTCCTGCTCAACTCCCATTGAAAAAATACAGGGTGCTGGAACAAGTTACGTCACTGCCTCTGGGAGCTACAAGAAAGCAGGTACACAGAACCCACCTGCAATGGTATGTAGGTGCTTGTGTAGCCTATCGGGCAGCACTGTGCCAACTTTGCAGCTGCTTTCCTATGGGAGCTATCTCCAATCACACGTCCTTAGCCTGCTCAGCTCACATTGAAAAAATACAGGCTGTCGTAACATGTTACACCACGGCGTCTGGGAGCTACAAGAAAGCAAGTACGCAGACCCCACCTACAGTGGTACGTAGGTCCCCGTGTAGTCTAACAGCCAGTACTGTGTCACTTTTGCAGCTGCTTTCCTGTTGGAGCTATCTCCAATCCCGTGCCCTTGGCCTGCTCAGCTTCTATTTAAAATACAGGCAGTCGGTAGTAGTTACACCTATTCCACTGGGAGCTAAAAGAAAGCAGGTACGCAGACCCCACTGACATTAATACGTAGGTCCCCGTGTAGCTGATCAGCCAGCATTTTGTAACCTTTTAAGCTGATAACTCCTTTGGGAGTTATCTCCAATACATCAGCACAGCAGCCAGAACTTTGTCACTGTGTTAATTTTTACCCTGGCTGTATGCCAGGTGCCTACCACACCGCCCTATCCCACACCTCCACAACGAACCAGGGAAGGGGAGAAAATAAGATGGGAGTCTCATCGGTTGAGATAAAAGCAGTTTAATAAAGAAACAGCAAAGCTGCGCTCGCGGGAAGCAAAGCAAAAGCAGATAAAGCTGTTACTCTCTACATCCCATCAGCAGCGATGTCCAGCCAACTCCCGAGAAGCAGGGCTTCGGTAAGAGTAGCGGGTACTTTTGGAAGGCCAGAAATAAATCTTGCCTCTCCTTCCTGCTCCTCTCCCCCAGTTTATATTACTGAGCTGACGTCATATTGTATGGAATATCTCCTTGGTAAGCCTGGGTCAGCTGTTTTGATCGTGGTCCCTCCCAAGATTGTGCTCACCCACAGCTATTGGTGAAGGTGGGGGAAGGAATGCTGGAGGGACAGCCGTGATACTGTGCAAGCAGTAGTCATAATATTGATATCAAAAGTAAGCACAGCACTGCAAGAGCTTCTGTGGAAAGTCACTACCATCCCAGACCCCCTACAGGCACTTAGTACTTCGGCCTTCTCTGCATCCTCAGACACCAGGGCACCCTCAGATTTTAGCAGCGGGCCCACACTACCCCTCACCATCCTTCTGCTGCTGATGTACTTGAAAAATGCCTTATTGCTTTCCTTAACATCCCTGGCTAAATTTAATTCTAGAAGGGCTGTAGCCTTCCTAGTTGCACTCCTGCATGCCCTGGCAATGTTCCTATACTCTTCCCAAGAAGTCAACCCGTTTCCACCTCTCATTGATGGCTGCTTTCTGCCTGAGTTTTCCCAGCACATCCTTGCTCATCCATGGAGACCTCCTAAATGTTACGCCACAGTGTCTAGGAGCTACAAGAAAGCAGGTATGCAGACCACATCTACAGTGGTACGTAGGTCCCTATGTAACCTATCAGCCAGCACTATGACACCTTTGCAGCTGCTTTCCTGTTAGAGCTATCTCCAATCCCGCGCACTTGGCCTGCTCAGCTCCCATTGAAAAGGTACGGGCTACCGGTAGAAGTTATAACACTAGGTCTGGGAGCTACAAGAAAGCATGCACGCAGACCCCACCTGTTACCTTAGTTACCAGAGTCTGGTGAATGTATTTGTTAGGTTACCTCGGCTGTTACCTTAGCTGTTACTAAAACAAAGGGACTGATACCTTTTTTTGACCAATCACTGTGATTTTTGAAATTTTATGTTTGTTGGGAACCAATTAAGGTGAAGGGCTAAATTGACAAATGGACATTTTATGCATGCTTGTGTTGGCAAATGTGATTCTTTTGTTTGAGCCGTATAAAAACCCTGAAAACGGTAAGTAACAAGGAAGCAAATATCGAGGAGCTATCCTCGGTGTTTAACCAGCACTGCATAATAAAGAAGTGCCTGCTTATCTGCATTACTGTGTAGATAATTTTTTCGCGATTGTGGATTTGTCAACAGTTTCGGCAACTCAGATGGTACCACGCTAGGTGGGGTCTGCATACCTACTTTCTTGTAGCTCCCTGACTCAGTGGTGTAACTACCACCGTAAGCCTGTATTTTAAATGGTAGCTGAGCGGGCCAAGTGCACGGGATTAGAGATAGTTCTCACAGGAAAGCAGTTGCAAAGGTGGAACAGTGCTGTCTGATAGGCTACACGGGGATCTTACTATCACTGTACATGGGCTCTGGGAACCTGCTTTCTTGTAGCTACGAGATGTAGTGGCGTAACTTCTACTGGCAGCCTGTATTTTCAATGAGAGCTGAGCAGTCCAAGTGCAGATGACTGGAGATAGCTCCCATAGTAATGCAGATGCAAGGGGGGCAAAGTGCTGGCTGACAGACTACAAGGGGACCTATGTACCACTCTAGGGGGGGTCTGCATACCTGTTTTCTTGTAGCTCTCAGATGCAGTGGCGCAACATGTTCCACCAGCCTTTATTTTTTCAAAGGGAGCTGAGCAGGCCAATGACGCTGGATTCGAGAGCTCCCACAGGAAAACATGGGTCAAAATGGCACATTAACGGCTGTTAGATTATATGGGGACCTACGTACTAATGTAGGTGGGGTCTGCGTACCTGCTTTTTTGTAGCTCCCAGAGGCAGTGGTCTAACTTCTACACCAATGCACGCAGTCTGGGGGATAAGCAGGAGGAACTGGATATGTTGGTGCGGATGCAAGGCTACGTCCTCATTGCGGTCACAGAGGCGTGGTGGCACACCTGCCATGACTGGAGCACAGTCATGGAGGATTTTGTATTTTTCAGGAAAGAAAGACTGATAAGGTGTGGAGGTAGAATTTCTCTCTATGTGAGAGAGCAATTAATGTGTACTGAACTGTGCCTGGGTGAGGATGAGGAGAGATTAGAGTGCTGATGGGTATAAATTTATGGCCAGGGCAAGGCAGGTGATATTGCTGTAGGAGTCCACTACAGGCCACCTGATCAGGATCTGGATGTGGATGAGGCCTTCGACAAACAGCTGGGAGCTGCCTCACGATCACAGTCCTTGCTCCTCCTGGGGAACTTCAACCACCCTGATATTTGCTGGGATAGCCACACAGCCAAGCACATGCAGTCCAGGATGTTCCTACAGATTGTTAACAACAACTTCCTGTCCCAGATGATCGAGGAATCAACAAGGAGGGGTGTACTGCTGGACCTGGTACTGACGAATAGAGATGGCCTAGTTGGGGATGTGAAGGTTGGAGGCAATCTTCGCTGCAGTGACCATGAGATGGTACAGTTCAAGATCCTGTGTGGAAGGGGCAGAACACAAAACAGGATCGTGACCTTGGATTTCAGGCGAGTCGTCTTTGGCCTCTTCAAAGATCTACTAGGACAAATCTCATTGGATAAGATTCTAGATGGTAGAAGTGCCAATGAGAGCTGATCAATCTTCAAGCACCACTTCCTCCAAGCCCAGGATCAGTGTGTCCCAATATGCAAGAAAGGAAGAAAAGGAGGTAGGAGGCCTCCATGGATGAGCAAGGATCTGCTGGGACAACTCAGGACGAAAATAGCCATCTATGAGAAGTGGAAACAGGGGCTGGCTTCTTGGTATGAGTATAGGAACATTTCCAGGACAGCAGCGGATGTCATCTACCTTGACTTCAGCGAGGCTTTTGACACTGTCTCCCACAACATCCTCATCAGAAAGCTCAGGCAATGTGGCTTGGATGAGTGGACAGTGAGGTGAATTGAGAGCTGGCTGATTGACAGAGCCCAGAGGGTTGTGATCAATGACATGGAATCGAGTTGGAAGTCTCTGGCCAGTTGAGTTCCACAGGGATCAACATCTTCATCAACGAGGGGACAGACTGTATCTTCAGCATGTTCGCTGATGACACCAAACTGGGAGGACTGGCTGATTCCCCAGAAGGCTGTGCTGCCATTCAGCGGGATCTCGACCGGTTTGACAGTTGGGCAGAGACGAACCTCATGAGGTTCAACAATGACAAGTGCAGAGTCCTGCATCTGGGAAGGAACAACCCCATGCATCAGTACAGGCTGGGGGTCGAACTGCTGAAGAGCAGCTCTGCAGAGAGAGACCTGGGAGTCCTGATTGATAATAAACTAAATATGAGCCAGCAATGTGCCCTTGTGGCCAAGAAGGCCAATGGCATTCTGGCATGCATCAAGAAGAGTGTTGCCAGCAGGTCGAGGGAGGTTCTCGCCCTCTACCCTGGTGAGGCCTCATCTGCAGTACTGTTTCCAGTTCTAGGCTTCTCAGCTCAAGGACAGGGAAGTGCTGGAGAGAGGCTAGCGCAGGGCCACCAAGATGATAAGGGGTATAGAACATCTTTCATAAGAGGAAAGGACAAGGAGTAATGGGTTGAAGCTGGAACACAAAAAGTTCCACTTAAACATAAGAAAAATCTATTTCACTGTGAGAGTGACGGAGCATTGAAACAGGCTGCCCAGGGGGGTTGTGGAGTCTCCTTCCTTGGAGGTCTTCAAGACGTGACTGGACATGTTCCTATGCGACCTGATCAAGGTGAACCTGTTTCTGCAGGGGGATTTGATTAGATGATCTCTAAAGGTCCCTTCCAACCCCTACCATTCTATGATTCTATGATTCTACCGGCAGCCTGTATTTTAACTGGGAGCTGGGCAGGTCAAGAGCGCGAGATTTGAGATAGTTCCCACAGGAAAGCAGCTGCAAAGGTGGCACAGTGCTGGCTCATAGGCTACACAAAGATCTACGGAGCACTGTATGTGGGGTCTGCGTACCTGCTTTCTTGTAGCTCCCAAACGCAGATGCGTAACTTCCATCGACAGCCTGTACTTTCAATGGGAGTTGAGCAGGCCAAGTGCGTGGGATTGGAGATAGTTCCCACAGGAAAGCATGGGCAATGTTGGCACAGTGCTGGCTGATAGGCTACACGGGGACCTACGTATCACTGTAGGTGGGGTCTGCATACCTGATTTCTTGTAGCTACCAGACACAGTGGCATATTTTCTACCTACAGCCAGTATTTTCAAAGGGACCTGAGCAGGCCAAATACACATTATTTGAGATAGCTTCCACAGGAAAACAGCTGCAAAGGTTGTACAGTGCTGGTTGATAGGCTACATGGGGTCTGACGTACCACTGTAGTTAGAGTCTGCGTATCTTTTTTTTTTTTTAGCTCCCAGACGAAGTGGCATAACATCTACCGGCAGCCTGTATTTATAATGGTAGCTAAACAGGCAGAGTGCGCTGGATTAGAGACAGCTTCCACAGCAAAGCAGCTGCAAAGGGTACACAGTGCTGGCTGAGAAGTTACACGGGGAACTACGTACCACAGTAAGTGCGGTCTACATACCTGCTTCCTTGTAGCTCCCAGAGGAAGGGATGTAACTTCTACCAGCAGTCTATATTTCTTCAATGGGAGCTGAGCAGGCCAAGTGTGCAGGAAAGAGATAGCTCAACCAGAAAAACAGCTGCGAAGGTGACACAGTGCCGGCTGATAGGCTACACAGGCACCTACGTAACAGTCGGTGGGCTCTGCGGTTCTTGCTTTCTTCTAGCTCCCAGAGGCAGTGGCGTAATTTCTATTGGTAGCCTGTTTTTTTTTAATTTGGAGCTGAGCAGGCCAAATGCGTGGGATTGGAGGTAGCTCTCACAGGAAAGCAGCTACAAAGGTGGGACAGCATTGGCTGATAGGCTACACGGGGATCTACTTTCCACTGTAGGTCGGGTCTGCGTACCTGTGCTCTTGTAGCACCCAGACGCAGTGGCATAACTTCTAACGGCAGCCTGTATTTTTTCAATAGAAGCTGAGAAGGTAAAGTGTGCATGATTTCAGATAGCTCCCACAGGAAAATAGCTGCAAAGGTGGCACAGTGCTGACTGATAGGCTACACGGGGACCTATGTATCACTGTAGGTGGGGTCTGCGTACCTGATTTCTTGTAGCTACCAGACACAGTGGCATATTTTCTACCTACAGTCAGTATTTTCAAAGGGACCTGAGCAGGCCAAATACGCATTATTTGAGATAGCTCCCACAGGAAAATAGCTGCAAAGGTGGCACAGTTCTGGCTATAGCCTACACGGGGATCTATGTACCACTGTAGGTGGGGTCTGCGTACTTGCAGCTTGTAGCTCGTGTAACTTCGACCGGCAGCCTCTATGTTTTCAATGAGAGCTGAGCACATCAAGTATGCGGGATTAGACTTAGCTCCAACAGGAAAGCAGGTGCAAAAGTGTACACCGTGCTAGCTGAGAAGCTACACGGGGAACTGTGTACCACAGTAGGTGGGGTCTACATACCCGCTTACATTCCCAGACAAAGAGACGTAATTTCCATCAAAAATCTGTATTTTTTCAAAGGCATCTGAGCAGGCCAAGTGTGCGGTAAAGAGATATCTCCCACAGGAAAGCAGCTGCAAAGGTGGCACAGTGCTAGCTGATAGGCTACCCTGGAACCTACTTACCACTATAGTTTAGATCTGTGTGCCTGCATTCTTGTAGCTCGTAGACACGGTGACGTAACTTCTACCGGCATCCTGTGTTTTCAATGAGACTTAGCAGGACAACTGTGTAAGATTGGAGATAGCTCCCAGAGGAAAGCAGCTGGAAAGGTGGAACAGTGCTGGTTTATAAATTACACGGGATCCTACGTACCACTGTAAGTGGTGTCTGCGTATCTGCTTTCTTTTCGCTCATAGGTGCAGTGATGTAACTTCTACTGGCAACCTGTATTTTCAATGGGAGCTGAGCAGGACAAGTGCGCGTAATTGGAGATAGCTCCCACAAGAAAGCAGTTGCGAAGACGGCACAGTTCTGGCTTATAGGTTACACATGAACCTACGTACCACTGTAGGTAGGGTCTGCGTACCTTTTTTCTTGTCGCTCCCAGGTGTAGTGGCGTAAATTCTACCGTCAACCTGTATTTTTTAATGGGAGTTGAGCAGGCCAAGTGTGCGGGAAATAGATAGCTCAACCAGGAAAGCAGCTGCAAAGGTGACACAGTGCTAGCTGATATACTACACGGGGACCTACGAAGCGCTGTAGGTGAGGTCTGCGTACCTGCTTCCTAGTAGCTCCCAGACACAGTGGCGTAACTTCTATCAGCAGCCTATATTTTTTAATTGGAATTGAGCAGGCCAAGTGCTAAACCAGGAAAGCAACGGCAAAGGTTGCACAGTGCTGGCTGATAGGCTACATGGGGACCTACGTACCACTGTAGGTGGGGTTGTCATATCTGCTTTCTTGTAATTTTTAGACGCAGTGGCATAGCATGTACCAGCAGGCTATATTTTCAATGTGAACTGAATAAAACAAGTGCGCGGGATTGGAGATAGCTCCCACAGGAAAGCAACTGTAAAGGTGGCACAGGTCTGGCTGATAGACTACACGGGGATCTACGTACCACCGTAGGCAAGGTCTACGTACCTGCTTTCTTGTAGCTCCCAGACACAGTGGTGAAACTTCTACCAGCAGCCTGTATTTCAAATGGGAGCTTAGCAAGCCAAGTGTGCAGGATTCGAGATAGCTCTCAGAGGAAAGCAGCTGCAAAGGTGGCACAGTGTTGGTTGATAGGCTGTCCAAATTTAGCTAGGATAGAGTTAATTCCCATGAGGAAACAGGAAAGGGTACAGCCTGAACAGATAATCCAGGCTGGTCAGCAGATATTCGATATCCTAACGTCTTGCCCGGTATATAAGTTGAGGCTAGTCGGAAGAAGCTCTCTTCCTGGGTTACGTGCTCTCAGTCGCGGGTCCGGAGAGATCGCTTAGGTCGGGTTCCAGGTGGTGACCAACTGCATCACTCACCAGTTTTCTTTGTAATATTTCCTTGTGTTTGTCATAGTTTTTCCTCTTCAATTTTCCCTAGTAAGTTGTTCTTATTTCGACTTACGCGAGCTCTTATACTTTTTTTTGCTCTCTCCGAGACCCTCCGCATTCCGTCGGGAGGGGAAGGGGGAGGAGTTGCGGGGTTTTTTTTCCCCTTTTCTACGGCTAGGCAAAACAACGACATAGACTACATGGGGACCTACGTATGAATGTAGGCAAGGTCTGCATATCTGCTTTCTTGTAGCTCCCAGATGCAGTGGCGTAACTTCTACCGGCAGTCTGTATTTTTTAATGGCAGTTGAACAGGCCAAGTGCGCAGGAAAGATATAGCTCAATCAGGAAAGCAGTTGCAAAGGTGGCACAGTGCTGACTGATAGGCTACACGGGGACCTACGTACCACTGCAGGTGGGCTCTACGTATATGCTTTCTTGTAGCACCCAGACACAGTGGAGTAACTTCTACCAGCAGCCTGTACTTTAAATGGGAGTTGAGCAGGCCAAGTGTGCGGGACTCAAGATAGCTCCTGCAGGAAAGCAGCTGCAAAGGGGACACAGTGCTGGTTGATAGTTTACACAGGGACCAATGTACCATTGTAGGTGGTCTCTGCGTACCTGATTTCTTGTATCTCCCAAACACACTGGAGTAGCTTATACCGGTAGCATGTAACTTCAGTTTGAGCTGAGCAGGCCAAGAACGCAGAATTAAAGATAGCTCCCACAGGAAAGCAGATGCAAAGGTGGAACAGTGCTGGATGATAGGCTACATGGGGATCTACGTATCTATGTAGGTGGGGTCTGCATACCTGCTTTCTTTTAGCTCCAATACGCAGTGGCGTAACTCCTAGCAAGAGCATGAATTTTTTCAATGGGAGATGAGAAGGCCAAGTGCGCGGGATTGGAGATAGCTCCCACAGGAAAGCAGCTGCAAAGGTGGAACAGTTCTGACTGAAAGACTACTCGGGTACCAATGTACCACTGTATGTGGGGTCTGCGTATCTGCTTTCTGGTAGATCTCAGATGTATTGACATAACTTCTACCGGCAGCCTGTATTTTCAATGGGAGCTGAGCAGGTCAAGTGGGCGGGATTGGAGATAGCTCCCACAGCAAAGCAGCTGTAAATGTGGCACAGTTTTGGCTGATAGACTACACATAGACCTACGTACCACTTTAGGTGTTGTCTGCGTACCTGCTTTCCTGTAGTTCGCAGAGGCAGTGGCGTGACTTCCACCAGCAGCCTCTATTTTAAATGGGAGAGGAGCAGGCCAAATGCGCAGAATTGGATATCTTTCCCACAGGAAAGAAGATTCAATAGTGGCACAGTGCTGGCCGATAGGATACTCGGGGACGTATGAACCACGGTAGGTACGATCTGCGTACCTGCTTTCTGGTAGCACTCATAGGCAGTGATGCAACTTCTACCAGCAGCCTGTATTTTCATTGGGAGTGGAGTAGGTCAAGTGCGCCGGAAAGATATAGCTCAACCAGGAAAGCAGCTTTAAAGGTGGCACACTGCTGACTGATAAACTACATGGGGACCTACGAACCACTGTAAGTGGGGTCTGCGTACCTGCTTTCTTGTAGCTCCACGACGCAGATGTGTAGATTCTACTGGCAGCAGGGTGTATTTCAAATGGGAGCTGAGCAGGCCAAGTGCGCGGGATTAGAGATAGCTCCCACAGGAAAGCAGCTGCAAAGGTGACACAGTGCTGGCTGATACGTCACACGGGGACCTACATACCACTGTAGGTGTTCTCTGCGTACCTGTTTTCTTCTAGCTTTCAGAGGCAGTGGCGTAACTTGAATCGGTAGCCTCTATTTTCAATGGGAGTAGAGCTGGCCAAGTACGTGGGACTGGACATAGCTCCCAGAGCAAAGCAGGTGCAAATGTGGCACAGTATTGGCTGATAGGCTACACGGGGACCTACGTACTACTGTAGGTTTTCTCTGCGTACCTGCTTTCTTGTAGCTCTCAGACGCAGTGACATAACATGTACCAGAAGGCTGTATTTCAAATGGGAGCTCAGATGGCCAAATGCGCAGGATTAGAGATAGCTCCCACAGGAGAGCAGCTGCAAAGGTGGCACAGTTCTGGATGAAAGACTACATGGGGACCTACGAATGTGGGCTCATTATCAAAATGAGTCTCTACCGCTGATGCGGGGTCTTTATAGAAATGAAAACAAATCTCAGCTTCACCAGTTCTCTCCATAGAATGCAGGGGAGTCTCTGCTCCAGCACACCTCCTCCTCTCTTTCATCACTGACCTTGGAGTCCGCATGGTTGTTTCTCTCACTGTTCCTACTCCTTGCACCACCACTAGCCAGAAGAAGAAGGCAGAAGAAGAAAAAACCAGGAAGAAGATGGAGGAAGAAGCCTCCTCTTGTGGCTTCTACTTAAAAAGTGATCATGGAGGCGTCTAATTGGCTCAGCCCCAGAAGTGGGTCTGACTCAGAGCTGGGGAGAGTTGCAAAAAACTTCTTACAGGAGCCATCTTTACAGTCCCTTCCCCTTTACCAGAAAAGGCTATCATGTCAAACCATGACACTATGGATGCCTCCACCATTGTGAGCCCATGGCGTTTTCCATGTAATCAATCTGCCAGGCCTCTCCCTATTTATATTTCTGCCATCGTTCTCCATACCATATGGGCTTCAACCGTTTTGCTTGTTTAATTGTAGCACACGTCTCACACTCATGGATAACCTGTGTAATAGTGTCCAAGGTTAAGTCCACCCTTTGATCTATCTGAGAAATCTTAGCAGCCTTGTCAACTTCTGGTTATGCAGAGGTTCTTCTGTGGCCCGCTTTTTGGGTATTTGAGCATCTACATGGCGCACCTTCACAACTAGTTTCTCCATTTGAGCAGCAATGTCCTGCCATAGTGGAGCAGCACAGATGAGTTTGCCCTGTCGTTGCCAGTTTTTCTGTCTCCATTGCTGTAGCCATCCCCACAGAGTGTTTGCCACCATCCACGAATCAGTGGAGAGGTAGATCCTTGGCCATTTTTACCGTTCAGCAAAGTCTAAAGCCAACTGGATGGCTTTTACCTCTGCAAACTGTCTGGATTCACCCTCTCCTTCTGCAGCTTCTGAAATTTTGTGTAGGGGACTCCATACAGCTGCCTTCCATCTATGATGCCTTCCCACAAGGCAGCAGGACCCATCGGTTAACAGGGCATACCGCTTCTCATCTTCTGGCAGTTCATCACACAATGGGGTCTCGTCTACACGTGTCATCTTCTCTGGTGATATTTCACCATCTTCGCACTCTGGCCAGTTTGTGATCACCTCCAGAATCCCAGGGCAGCTAGGTTCGTTGTGTGATCAGTGCGATCCACTTACTCCATGGAGCATCAGTTGCATGATGCGTAGGGAATGCCTTCCCCTTGAAAATCCAGCCTAGCACTGGCAGTCGAGGCGCTAGGAAGAGTTGCGTTTCTGTGCCAATCAGTTCTGATGCAGCTTGAACTCCTTCATATGCTGCCAGTATCTCCTTCTCGGTTGGAGTGTATCGGGCCTCGGATCCTCTGTATCCCCGACTCCAGAACCCGAGGGGTCGGCCTCAACCCCTCCCAGGTGCTCTCTTGCTCCAACTCTTCTTCCTTCTGTTATATCCCGTGTTCATCTTCAACCTTAGTGCTGCAAACTGGTTTTTTTGTGTATTTCTTTTTCTATACAGGAGCAACTGATACTGGCACAAATTGATACTCTGATTCAACAGCAGTTATATCAGCTCCCTGGGTTTGAGTAGTCACAGTTGTAACAGCAACAGTCTGAGTTTGAGTGGACACAGCAACAATATCCACTGTCTGGGTATGAGTGTCCACAGTGGTAACAGCAATAGTGTCTACTGTCTGGATATGAATGTCCACCGTGGTAACAGCAACAGAGTCTTCTGCTTGGGTGTGAGTGTTCACAGCTGAAACAGGGATATCCACTGCTGGAGTTGGAACAGCAACTGGTTCTGGCACAGCTGAATTGACTGCAACATCCACTGCTGGAGTCGGAACAGCAACTGGTTCTGGCACAGATTAGGAATGGGTTCGTGTGTTCTCCAAATCTTTACAGGTAATAAGCTCCTTGGACACCTGCCCATATTTGGTATGCTTCTCCTCACATAGCTACCCAACCTCACAGTTCTCCAAAAAACATTTTTTACAATCCAAGTCAAGGTGAAAACAAGCAAAAATAATACAAACATGGTAATTAGAACATTTCAAGTATTATTGTTAGAATCCATTGGAAGTACCTTGAAGATGAGAGTAGAGTGTGTTGTAGTGGTGCAAGCAATATTCACTCGAAGATGGAGAGAGTCTAGGTAATTCACATGCAGAGACATACACAGACAACATAGTACAAGCACCAGATTTGACTCAAAGCCACCCTTCCTTTGCTAGCTACCTCCTTATATGCTGCTTCTGCCCATGAGACCATCCAGGGCCCAATTGATTAACTTGCAGCACCTGTTTCTGAAGTAGCTGGACCGCTGCATTAACTTATCCCTACCATCTTTATTCAAGCTGGCTGGTCCAAGCTACATTTGTGCCTACAATTCCCCCCTTTTTCTTTTTTGGACCAGCCAGCCTTTAGCAACACATTTCAAAATTAAAGGTACATGAAGAAAACCTAAATATTTTTACCCATGGCCATGAGTTTACAACAAAAGGTCAATAAGAGCTACATCGCTGAACAATACAATACAGAAATCCATAAACTCAAAATAAACATCATCTGATATGTGTTGCTAGGAGGGGCGCACACTGGCAGGAAGGGATGAGTTCTTGGTAGATACACTCATATTTCTGTTTCCTTAGTGTAGTTCTGGACTTTTCTTCAGATCCTTTAACATGCTGATCTGTGAGCATTATCTGTAAGATGGAAGTATCTCTTTATCCATAGAAAATATACCATTTTGGCTTTCAAGTTCCCATTGGTCGTCTTAAGTTCTTCAATTCTTTTAATGCAATACAGATAGCTGGAGGAATTTACAGCAGCGTAACTGGTGCCACAGTTGCGAGGGTTTACACTTTAATAGGGTGATGGATTGAGGGTGGATCACTTGGTTCTTTCCTCAAGATTGTTTTCCATTAGTCTTACAGTCATTAAGTCTTTTCTGTTGATGTGGCTTGATCCATTTTGCCGGAATCCATCGGGGACCTTGATCTGTAATGACACAAGCATAGCCTCTTCCCCACGTTAACAGATCTGCAGGTCCTTGCCACTCTCCAGTAGTGGGATTCTTATACCAAACTTTAGGTTTGTCAGAAAAATCCAAATCCCGACTCATTTGGGCAAAGTGTGTTAATGCCGGTGGTTCATTCCGGTTTGCCACAATTCTGAGATGATTCATTGTATAAAGGGCTTTCATAAGCCTATTTTGAGGGGTCACCCCCTCTTCCCCCGTTTTTTTGTTTTTCTAGCAGGCCTTTTAAGGTTTGATGTGTACGTTCAGTAATGGCTTGACCAGTGGAATTTCCTGGGATTCCAGTAGTATGTTTAACACCCCATAAGTTCAGAAACTTACATATTTTACTGGCTATGTATCCTGAGCCATTATCAGTTTTTATCTCTCTTGGAACACCGAGGACTGCAAAGCAACTCCTCCAATGTCTTATGACGTCTCGAGAACTGTAACTGGTTAAGGCTGTGGCCCAAACCATGGCTGAATAAGTATCAATAGTAACATGTATATGTTTAAATCTCCCAAAAGGAGCATAGACAGTGATATCTGATTGCCATATACCTAATGGTGCCAGACCCCTGGGATTGACTCCTACTCCTAGGCCGATTTGATTCTGGCATGCAGGGTACGTGGAAACAATACCCTGAGCGTCTGATATGGTCAGGTCAAACTGCTTCGCCAACATTTTCGCACTTTGATGAAAAAAATTGTGCGATGTTCGGGCTTGAGAACATTTGTCAATTATTGGCCCCGTAGGTATCAATAAAGGAGTTGCCACTATCTTGTCAACAATTTCATTGCCAACTGATAGGCCATCTTTTAAGCCCGAATGGCTTTGAATATGTCCAATATAATAAGCAGTTTGACGTTCATTTATCTGATGCCAGCGCCGCAGAAATAAGTTATACAAATTCTGATTAGAGATTTCTTTCAACAATGCTCTCTCTAATCGAGTGATGGCATCGACCACATAGAGGGAATCAGAGATGATGTTTAATGGGACGTCTGGCCATTTATCAAAAGTTTTAACTACAGCCATCAGTTCCAGCAGTTGAACTGAACTGCCTGGGGAGTGAACAGTTAGATTTTGCCATTTTCCATTCTCCCACCAAACCACTCCTGCTTTGGCTTGGATCTTACTTGCGTCGGTAAAAACAGTCAGGCCTTTAACGGGTACTGCTGATCTCAACGGCCGGTCTTCCATCTGAAATTTAACAGAAAACAATTTATGGGCCGGATAATGATTATTTATAGCTCCTGGATATGACAATAAGGCTCACTGTAATTCATCAGATTGTTGCAGTGCCCAGTTCAAGAACTCATCTGTGAGAGGAACGAAAATGACATCTGCCTCAATCCCTGCTATTTCCAGCAGACGTTTCCTGGCCTTAACTATTATTTTCGCAATTGCCTCAAGCCTCGTGGTAATTGTTTTTTGCAAATTATATGGCAAAAATATCCACTCCAAGATCCTCAATGGGTCTTTCGCTACTGAATTCCATTGCATCAAGACTGCCATTACATGCTGGTTTTGACTTATCACAGCAATGTTAATTGACAGATCAGGATCATATCGGTGACTGTAGTTATTGACTATCTTGTTTCCTATTTTTTCTATTGCTTGGATTTGCTGCCGAGACAGTTTTCGCGCACTATCAGCCTCTACTGAGACCTTTAACAAAGGCATTAGTGGCGCAAGATCCTCATTCGTGATATCACATATGGTTCGTACCCATTGGATATCACCTATTAGGTTTTGAACATCTGTTAAGTTAGCAATATCTGTTTTAATTGCCACCTTCTGAGGATAAATGCGCGCATCGGTGATAATATTACCTAAATATTTCCAAGAGGGGTGCATTTGTACCTTCTGTGGTGTGATCACCAACCCGGAGTTGCTTAACTGCCGGTTCACTTCTTGTAGAATGCGATGCTGGTCCAGGTCTTTTCCTGCAATCAAGATATCATCTATATAATGGTAAAATAAGACACGGGGGTATTTTTTGCGCAGAGGTGCCAGCGCCCAGGCAACATAAGTTTGACAAATAGTTGGCGAGTTCTTCATTCCCTGAGGTAAAACAGTCCATTGGTATCGTTTTGCTGGCTCTTGTTTGTTAATTGATGGTACTGTAAAAGCAAACTTCTCACTGTCATCCTCATGTAGGGGAATTGTGAAAAAACAGTCCTTTAGGTCAATCAGCAACAGGGGCCACTCTTTTGGAAGCATTGCAGGAGAGGGTAATCCTGGCTGTAAAGCACCCATGTCCTGCATCACTGCATTAACAGCTCTTAAATCATGTAACAGCCTCCACTTCCCTGATTTTTTAGGGATAGTAAAAATTGGTGTATTCCATGGACTGGTGGATGGCTTAATATGACCTTTCTCTAATTGTTCATTTACTAATTCATGAATGTGGGCGAGCTTTTCTTTGCTTAGCGGCCATTGATCAATCCAAACTGGTTTATCTGTGAGCCAGGTTAACTTCAGGATTGGTCGCCCATCAGTGGCCGCCATTAAAAATTTTCATTTGACAAACGAAAGCCCATTTGGCTTAAGGCGTCTCTACCTAAAAGCCAAACTGAAGTATTCATTACATAGGGCCTAATTTGCACACATCTATTCTCTTCGTCCTGTATGCATACCGAAATTAGGTCTGTGCTAATTTTTGTCATCTGTATTCCTCCTACTCCAACAACAGGGGTGTCTAAATTCTCTAAAGGCCAGCTTTTTGGCCAATAGGATAATGGAACAATAGTAACATCTGCTCCCGTATCCAGTAACATATTGTACCCAACCATGTGTTCACCATTTGGATGTTGGAATACAACCATCTGAGTGGGCTTTCCCTGTGAAAGTGGCACTGCCAGTCTTACCTCAGGTACTCCAGTGGATCCAAAACCACCGTCTCGACGCTTACGACTTCCTGCAAAAGGAACTTTAGCTCTGAAAGGAACTAATTGAGCTATTTTAGTTCCTTTAGGTATATGAACTGGTGGCTGCCAAACTTTAACCATTATTCCAATATTTCCTTCATAATCCGCATCAATAACACCGGGGAGCATAAAAATACCCTGTCGAGAGGCCGATGACAGTCCTAAAAGCAAAGCACTTAATCCATAGCCAAAGGGTCCGTTAGCGTTATATAACTGTTACGTCTGTGTTGTGGATGGTTACACCTACTGCTCTTTCCACATCCACTCCTGCACTTCCTGCAGTGGCTGATCTGAGGCCATCCAGGCAGCCGTTGGTGTTGAAGGGCGTTTTTGTGTCATCGTGCTTGCCCTTTTTGCACTCATTAACCCTTTTCCCTTAGACATTGTATGTCTGGCCACTCGAGAACGGCACTCAGTGGCTCTATGTCCAAACTTGCCACATCTGTAACAATTGCCATGAAATCTGTCCTTGGACCCAGATGGCCTGGCAGAGCTGTTTGTCCATACCAATGGTCTGGACCGACATTGATTTTTCACGTGTCCTGTTTTTCCATAGTTAAAGCATTCTGGCCTCTGATTTCCTTTGTGAGGTTGAACTAATGGTTTCAATAGGAGAGCCTGCAGGATCTTTTTGCAGTCATGGTTAGCGTTAGCAACTGCTAAGTGTAACCCTATTTCCGCCTTTACTTCAGTTGACATGTTTGGTATACGATCCAGAGCTGCTCTTAGACGGTCTAAGAAGGTCATGAAAGGCTCATTAGGTTTCTGTATAATAGTTGTATATGAGGGAACTGGCACCCCCATGTCAGGAACAATCTTAAATGCTTGACGAGCCAGCATCTGCGTTTGCTGCAAAATAGCTCCATGCAGTCGGGCTTGTACCTGAGGGTCAGCAAACGGTCCTTTACCCAACATCATATCTGCCGTGACGACTCGCCGTGCATCTCCCTGTTGTAAGTCCATATTTTCTACTACTGCCACATCAACTCTTTTTTCCCATTCAGACTCCCGTAGTAATACCTGAGTGGGCTTCAGGAAGGTTTCTGCTAGCTTCCGGCAGTCAAATGGAGTCATTAATCTACTGGCGAAAATATGATCCAATAACGTTTGAACGTATGGGTTGGACAAGCCATATTGCATTACAGCTTTCTGGCCTTCCCTTACCAACTTCCAATCCAAAGGTGCCCATTGTTGTTTTCTTTGTGCTACTATTACTGGAAAGGCTTGTGGAATAAATTTTCCTTCAATTACTGCATCACATATGATGCCTATCCATTTCTTAGCCGGATCATAGTCATCTGACCGGGGGTCTCTGAGTACCTGTGGGGATGAAACTTTAATCTCTGGGTTGGTTAATTCATTAATTCATTCCAACAGTTGATTAGCTGTTGCTTTTGGCTTTTCCATCAGTTCCTCCAAATGGGCCAAAGTCGGTTTCATACTGTAGTGGGTCTGGGATGGTAGTGATTTTCCACAGCAGCTCCTGCAGTGCTGTGCTTACTGTTGATATCAATATTATGACTACCGCTCGCACAGCATCAGGGCTGTCCCTCCAGCATTCCTTCCCCCACCTTCACCAATAGCTGTGGGTGGGCATGATCTTGGGAGGGACCATGGCCAGGACAGCTGACCCAGGCTGACCAAGGAGATATTCCATACCATATGACGTCAGCTCAGTAATATAAACTGGGGGAGAGGAGCAGGAAGGGGAGGCGAGATTCATTTCTGGCCTTCCAAAAGCAACCGCTACGCGTACTGAAGCCCTGCTTCTCGGGAGGTGGCCGGACATCGCTGCTGATGGGAAGTAGAGAGTAACAGCTTTATCTGCTTTTGCTTTGCTTCTCGCGTGCGCGGCTTTGCTGTTTCTTTATTAAACTGCTTTTATCTCAACCCACGAGACTCCCATCTTATTTTCTGCCCTTCCCTGGCTTTCTGAGGAGGTGGGGGATAAAGTGGTGTGGTGGGCACCTGGCATCCAGCCAGGCTCAAACTACCACACATATCTTCTCCGTGTCATATGAATTCTTCCTTTAATAATTGTCTTTGTTGATCTTCCCCTTCACTAGATGTTAGGGGTGATGATTGAAGAGGAATACACTCAGGGGTTGATGAGCTCAGGGGCAAAGGCAGATCCATAGTGTCATTTGTAAAATGTACCTTTCGTTCTCTGCCAGGTACTTCTTCAGGTATAGCAGAGTGATGGGACGTGGCAAGATGGTGAAGGGTGGGTGGGAGGGGAGGAGAAGCAATGTGCGCATTTGGCTCCTGGAACAGTGCTCTAGGGGGTTCTGGGGGAGGTGGGCTCACATCCATGCTCTCCTCTTCTAGAGGTGGAGCCAAGGGTATTACGACATTATCCCCTCCGAAGAGTCTCTTAGTTTTTTCTTCTAGAGGTGGAGCCGATGGCACTATAAAGTCACCACCTCCAAAGAACCTTTTAGCATCTACTGGGAACGCAGATGGTACAGTATTTTCTGCTTTCCTGGCAGCAACTGTAGCACGCTCAGCTTCTAGCTGGTGTATAATGGATGATACCAATTTACAAGAGCCAATAGCATTATTCAACATGTCTCCTAGATTTTCCCAATGCCCCTTTTCATAAACTTCTTGAGGGGAGAGAAAGAGACCTACTTCCTGTCCCCATCTTACAAGTCTTAGCAAATCCTCTCTTTCATAACTGAATCCTTTCTCAGCAAGGATATGCTGGAGGACATCAATAGGATTTTCCTCTCTGCTTATCATTTTTTCCATTATATCAGTTTACTCAGATCACTTGCCTTTTCAAGCAGGAATCCAGGTGCTTTTCTGCCAAGGGTTCTTAATCCAATCAATTCGGCAAATCACGTTGGGGTCACGAAATGTTGTAGTGGTGCAAGCAATACTTACTCGAAGACGTAGAGAGTCTAGGTAAAGCACACACAGAGACATACACAAGGAACACAGCACAACAACCAGAGTTAACTGAAAACCACCCTTCTGTTTCTAGCTACCTCCTTATATGCTGCTTCTGCCCATGAGATCACCCAGGGCCCAAATGATCAACTTGCAGCACCTGTTTCTGAAGTAGCTTGCCAGCTGCATTAACTCGTCCCTACCATCTTTATTCAAGCTGGCTGGTCCAAGCTACATTTGTGCCTACAAGAGTGACATAGTGGGAAGAATTAAACATGTCATTTTTTTCCCCTAAATTGAGTGCAATTATTAAGTTCTAGGAGAAAATGTGGAAGAGATAAAAAAGCCATGTACACATTCCAACGCAACTTAACAACCCCTGGCAAAATCATATCATAAGCCAATCCCATCCAGTGCAGTAGCATGAGAATTTTCATACATTTTCCACAGATGAGAAAAAAAAGCTGAGCAGGCCAAGTACGCGGGATTGGAGGTAGCTCCCACAGGAAAGCAGCAGCAAAGGTTGAACAGTGCTGTCCTATAGCCTACACAAAGACCTACGTAACACTGTATGTGCGGTTCCCATATCTGATTTCTTGTAGCTCCCTGTGGCAGTGGCACAACTTCCACCGGGAGTCTGTATTTTTTCAATGGGAACTGAGCAGGCCAGGTGAGTGGGAAAGAGATAACTCAACCAGGAAAGCAGCTCCAAGGTGGCACATTGCTGGATTTAGGCTACACGGGGACCTACGTACCACCTTAAGTTGGTCTGCGTACCTGCTTTCTTGTAGCTCCCAGACGCAGTGGCGTAACATATACCGATAGCCTGTATTTTCAATGGGAGCTGAGCAGGTCAAGTGTGCGGGATTGGAGATAGCTCCCACAGGAAAGCATCTGCAAAGGTGGCACAGTGCTGGGTTATAGGCTACACGGGGTCTTACGTATCACTGTAGGTGGACTCTGCGTACCTGCTTTCTTGTAGCTCTTGGAAGCATTGGAGTAACTTCTACTGGCAGCCTGTATTTTTTCAATGGGAGTTGAGCAGGCCAATGACGCGTGATTGGAGATAGCTCCTACAGGAAAGCAGCTGCACAGGTGGGACAGTGCTGGCTGATAGGCTACATGGGGACCTACGTACCACTGTAGGTGGGGTCTGCGTACCTGCTTTCTCGTAGCTCCCAGACGCAGTGGCATATCTTCTACCGACAGCTTGTATTTTAAGTGGGAACTGAGTAGGCCAAGTGCACGGGACTGGAGATAGCTCCCACAGGAAAGCAGCTGAAAAGGTGGCTTTACTGTTTTTTATATGGTAGTGATTTTTCACAGCAGCTCTTGCAGTGCTGTGCTTACTGTTGATATCTATATTATGACTACTGCTCGCACAGCATCAGGGCTGTCCCTACAGCATTCCTTCCCCCACCTTCACCAATAGCTGTGGGTGAGCACAATCTTGGGAGGGATCACAGCCAGTACAGCTGACCCAGGCTGACCAAGGAGATATTCCATACCATACGACGTTAGCTCAGTAAAATAAACTGGGGGAGAGGAGCAGGAAGGGAAGGCAAGATTCATTTCTGGCCTTCCAAAAGCAACCGCTACGCGTACCAAAGTCCTGCTTCTCATGAGGTGGCCGGACATCGCTGCTGATGGGAAGTAGAGAGTAACAGCTTTATCTGCTTTTGCTTTGCTTCCCGCATGTGCGGCTCAGACGCGTTCGCGTAGTTCTCAGAGGCAGTGGCGTTACTTCTAACAACAGCCTGTATTTTCAGTGGGAGCCCAGATATAGCTGAATATAACATCGTGAGCCAAGGGGAATAGTTGAACCATGACTCATACCAGGCTTGTTGCTCTTCCCTTTCTCTTTTTCGTTTCTCCAACCCAGTATGATCTGCATAAAAACAGCATTCTTCCCCTAGGACTGCACACAGTCCCTCTTGTTGTAAAAACAGCATATCCAACCCCCAGCAATTTTTTAAAGCTACTTCTAAAAGTTTAGAATTTCTGGTTCTGCTGCACTAGAGATGTAATCCCAGTCCCTGCTCCCGCTGCCCCATTTGCCATCAAGGTAGGTATAGTTACGACTGTGAAACGCTCCCGCTTATGCCGGATCGCCCCCGTATTCCAATGATTATAGACAAACTCTTCAGGGTGATATAAAATGTGTGGAACAACAGTTACCTGAATACAGTATTCATTGCTGACATTAAATACCTTTAAGGAGAGGCATGGGGTTACATCGATTTTTGAACAAACTTACTTGGAGCCATTCACTCCAATTGCCTCATAAAATGGGGGATTCATGCTATAACATAGCCAGCAGCGCTCCATAACATTTGGATTAGGATAGTTAACCACTCCATCATCCAGATAACAACATACCATCCCCGGATAATGGGTGGGGCCTTTATCAAATAAAATGGTACTTTCCTTTTTAGTTTTTCACCCCACATTCTTTTAGGTGCAAAGCTTTTGCCCTTCTTAGAGGTAGGCTTGGGATCTTAGGATTCCCAATTTGAGGCTTTGAGAGACTCTCTACCCCACTCCCAGTACGCCTCTGCCTCCTTCACCTACTCTGTTGCTTAGAGCAGTGAGGTTTATGATCTTCTCAGCAGCAGTCGTAATCTTCAGGGGTATTCTCTGTCTCCTTATAGACCTCTTTCCTTTTGCCTTTTCCTCCAACACCCACGGGGTGCCTGAAACACTGGCTTTCACACCGAGGTCTCGATTCTACGGGCCTTCTGCGTATAAAGCACCCTTTTATAAACTTAAATTACAACCCCCACTCGACTCAGATTGTTTTATACTTCTAAGCTATTTCTATTCCACGATCTGTTACTTTAAAATAGGTATTACAGCCCCACCGATTATCTTACACCTTTCTGATGATCACAATTTAAACATTAATATTTTACAAAAAGGAAATCACTCCACTCCGCTCCTCAGTCAACATGTCACTTTTTACACAGCTTAAGCTTCAGTTCTCCTGGGACCTCTGCAGCTTCCCACTGATCCTGGGAAATTGGTCCTTAAATAAGACAAGAAAAGGACCCTCCCATCGGGGGGATTAAAGATGATTCTTTCCAGGTTTTTATCAAGACTTTGTACCCAGGATTAATCGTGTGGATAGCAATATCTAAGGGTGGTCTCTGTACCACCATTCCCTTTTCCTTAATTCATTCCGTCTTTTCAACATTTCAATAATATATTCCTGCAAATATCCTTCTTCTATGCTAGGATGTTCCTGAGGGATCTCTAAATCATAAGGTATCCCATATAACATTTCAAACGGAGAAGTCCCAGTGTCTGTCCTTGGTTGCGTCCTTATGTTTAACAAAGCTAAGGGTAAACATTTAATCCAGGACATTTTTGTTTCTAACACTAATTTCGTTAGTTGCTTCTTAATTTCTCCATTCATTCTCGCCACTCTTCCGGAACTTTGGGGATGTCACAGGGTATGGTATTCCCACTTGGTTCCCATCGGAGCCAATGCCTCGGTATCATTTGGCTCCCCATACTGGTGGTTTCTATTTCTCATTTCAGAGAGTGGATTAATATACCTTCATATTTTAAGAGTCTAGCATCAGTTATCCATTTTTTTTCCTTTTGTTGTAATACCTCCCCTGAATGTTATGGGGAGAAAACACCTTTAACTCCCCTCCAAAGGTAACAAATAAAAGGTTTTCTAACATCAGGCAGGTTAAGCACAGGAGCATTAATCAAATCCACTTTTAAATTCTCAAAGTCTCTGTCATCTTCTTTGGTCCATTTAACTAATCCATCTCGAGTTAATTTCTGGTACAAAAATTTTACTTTCTTACTAAAATTTTCAATCCATTGTATGCAATATCCCAACAGACCTAAAAGTTGTCTAACTTGTCTCTTTCTCTTTGGAGCTTGTAGGGACAATATCCCATTTACTCGATCTGGATCAAGTTTCTTACTTCCCTTTATAAACCAGTGTCCCAAATATTTTACCTTTTCTTCAGCAAACAGTAATTTAGATTTAGACACTTTCAACCCTTGTAAACTCAGGAAATTAACCAATAATAAATAATAATAAATCGTCCACATATTGAACTAAAATAACTTCTTTGCCTAACTCATAATTTCTCAAGATCTGTTCTAGTGCTTGTCCAAAAAGATTGGGGGACTCTGTAAATCCCTGTGGTAATACAGTCCATCTCAACTGTTGTTTTCTATGGGTGTCAGGATCTTCCCATTCAAAAGCAAAATAATCCCTGCACTCCTCTTTTAGGGCACATGCCCAAAAGGCATCCTTAAGGTCTATCACACTATACCACTGGTACTCTGGACTCAATTGACTCAACAAGGTGTGTGGGTTAGCTACCACAGGGAACCTAGTAATAGTTCTCTTGTTTATCTCCCGGAGGACATGTACTAATCTTTAAGTCCCATCAGATTTCTTTACTGGCAATATGGGAGTATTGTAAGGGGACATACAGGGCTCAAGTAGTCCCTTAGATATTAGTCTTTCTATTTCTGGTTTTAAGCCTTGTCTACCTTCTTGTGACAAAGGGTACTGCTTCACCCTTATCGACAGCCCAGGGTTTTTCCTAAGTCTATAATTAAGTCTCTCCCTAATAAATTATAATCAGCCTCTGGAACTAACAAAAAGGATCCTACAGCATATTTTTGCTGCTTCAGATTCTATCAGTACCTCCTTCACAAGAGGTACTTTAAATGGTTCCCCTTTTGCCCCTACTACTTGTATTTTCTCTGAAGATATCTTACACCCCTGGGGCAATTGCTGGATTGTAGATCTCTCAGCCCCAGAGTCCACTAAAAATTCTACTTCTTGACGCTGAGGACCTAACTTCAGTTTTATCAAGGTCTCAGTTCCTCCTGTGGTCCTCAGCAAATAGAGCCCCTGACCCCCCTATTCTTCCTTAAACATCTGTTCATCCTGGAATCTCCTACAATTCCTTTTTAGGTGTCCCTTCTGTTTACAATAAAAACATTCCCTTGTCCTTTGATTCCTTTTTTCTGATGAATGCACCTGTCTCCCAGGCCTTTGTTTCCCTTTCTCATTGCCTTGGACTACTGCCAGAGTCTCTTTCTGTCCCTCCCAAACAGCCGCCACTAACAGTCTATTTTGCTTTCTATCGGCTTCCTCCTCTCTCCTCACATATACTTTTTGTGCCTCCCTCAGTAATTCATCTAGCCCTTTTTCTTTCCAATCTTTTAATTTTTCTATTTCTTTTGGATATCTACCCATGATTTTGCCACAAACTGGGTCTTTAATAATGCCTGTCCCACTGAGCTGTTGGATCTACTCCAGAGTACAGTTGGAGGCTTTTACGTAATCTCTCAAGCCAATCAGTCGGGGTTTTGTCTTTTCTCTTTCTCTCATTGAATGCTTTGTTAATATTCTGTCCTCGGGGAACAAAGTCTCTGATTCCCTGGACAATGATGGCTCGGAGGTCTGCCATATGGGCTCTGTGCTCCGCCATCTGATTATTCCAATTGGGCCTTTGCAAGGGCCATTTCACATCTGCTGCTGGTCCTGCCTGGTGCTGTTGATCCCAGATTCTCATTCCTGCTAGTTCATCCCAGGTATAGAGATTTGGCCCTAAGAACTGATCTAATCTCTCAGACACACCCAGAGGATCTTCTAACAAACTCCCCATCTCCTTTTTTTAATTTTCTCACATCCCCAATATTCGGGGGCACAGCTATATAACTAACCCCTGGTCCTCCTATCTGAGCTCCTGCTCCTGCATTCACAACGGGGACTTCCCTCAAGAGGGAATAACCCCTCCTCAGCCCTTCCCTCCCGAGTCCTACTCCTCGTCAAGGGGCCTGGAGGTTTCAGCTCTAACTCAGAGTTTTGGTCCCGATGCTCTACTTCTGGAAGGACGAGACCCACCCCTGCCTTGGGCAGGGGGGGAGGTTGAAGAGGTAAGATCGGGGGACCAGGCTCAATAGTTGGTGGAACATACAGGGGCGGCCAAATCTGCTCTTCAGGTGGGCTCTTAGCTTTCTTTTCCTTAAGAGCGAACAAGGATGCCTTATCAGATGGTTGGGGTATCCAGAGACTCGCATATACAATTTCCTCTTGGGTAACAGTCTTCTTATCATTTACCCACAAATTGAGGTCTGCGCATAACCAGTCCTCAAAAGACCCAAATATGGGCCAAATAATATGGGGATTTCCTAATGACTCTTCCCCCCCAAACTTCCATACAGTAATGTACTATCTTTTCCTTACTCTTTTGTCTTCTACGGGGGGGAATCATTCGAAAATTTTATCATCATCCCCAGAGGACTTTCTGGGGGAATATCTGGCAGCCTATCCTTATGCCACCCATGGGATCAGAGGGCTTACTCTTCCTCTGTCCCATCTTCCAGAGTCCCTTTGACTCGTTTTCACAATCATTTCCCTCGGTTGTTACCCACACCCTCGCAGGCGATGGGAACTGCACTACTGGAGGGTCCGCACTCGCTTGGTCCCCTTGAGACCTCTCAGTCACTCGCACTCTAGGATACCCACCCTGACCAAACGGAATCATGCAAATACTTACTCAATCCAGAGTCTTCGTTCGGATCTTCGTGCACAAAAATTATGGGGAACTGCAGGTTTATTTGCTTATTTGCCAAATTTTGAGGGGGTTCAGAATACAGAGTTTGGCAAGGGAATTTCCCACACCAGGACCATTCGCGGATGGGGTGCTCCAATACCAAATCTTCCTGTATCCGAGTCACGGCACCAAATTGTTATAGATTGCTGTGATAAACTTCACTAGCCAATTTAAGTGACTCATGGATCAAGTTTATTAAGCAAGCGGCAAATAAGCAAAACAGCTCTGGGCAGCTGGGAGACCCTGCTCCACCAATGGCTCGCGACTCCCCCCGGTATCACAGTCCTTTTATACAGTCCTTAACAGTCGGGTGCATCGCTCCCTGGTATTCTCTGCGCATGTTCCCCGTCTTGTTACTAGGGTGGTCTTCTTCTGCCTCCTTGTGGTCGTAGGGTGGTTTCTGGGATGAAGTCAGTAGTCTTCCTCTAGTACCTCGCTCATGAATTCTTCTCTTGGCTCTTATCAGCTCATGTGCAACCTATTGCAACTCCTATAAGCATCTCAGCTACCTGCACCTGTTTGCACTGTAGAAACTTTACAGTTAAAGCTTTACAAGACTTTTACAATGACTTTAAATGATTCCTTGCACAACTGTTCTTTCCTGATTTGATTAACAAACATGATCTTTTCTATTACATAATGGCAGCCTTTATTTTCAATGGGAGCTGAGCAGGCCAAGTGCCCCAGATTGCAGATACCTCCTACAGGAAAGCAGCTGCAAAGGTGGCACACTGCTGGGTGATAGACTACACGGGGACCTACGGACCACTGTAAGTGTGGTCTGCGTACCTTCTTTCTTCTAGCTCCCAGTGACAGTGGTGTAACTTCCACCGATAGCCTCTATTTTTTCAATGGGAGTTGAGCAGGACAAATGCACGGGACTGGAGATAGCTCTTATAAGAATGCAGCTGCAAAAGTTGCACAGTGCTGACTGATAGGTTACATGGGGACCTACGTACCATTGCAAGTGGGATCTACGTACCTGCTTTGAAGCTCCCAGATGCAGTTGTGTAACAACTACCAGCAGCCTGTATTTCAAACAGGACCTGAGACGGTGGGGAATTGGAGATAGCCCCCACAGGAGAGCAGCTGAAAAGGTGGCTGTACTGGGTCTGGAGTGGTAGTGATTTTCCACAGCAGCTCTTGCAGTGCTATGCTTACTATTGATAGCAGTATTAAGACTACTGCTTGCACAGCATCAGGACTGTCCCTCCATCATTCCTTTCCCCACCTTCACCAATAGGTGTGGGTGACCATGACCTGGGGAAGGACAATGGCCAGAACAGCTGACCCAGGCTGACCAAGGACATTTTCCATACCATATGACGTCAGCTCAGGAAAATAAACTGGGGGAGAGGAGCGGGAAGTGAATGGAAGATTCATTTCTGGCCTTCCAAAAGAAACCACTATGCGTACCGAAGCCCTGCTTCTCGGGAGGTGGCAGGACATCACTGTAGATGGGAAACAGAGAGTAACAGCTTTATCTGCTTTTGCTTTGCTTCCCGCACACGTAGCTTTCCTACTTATTTATTAAATTCCTTATATCTCAACCCATGAGACTCCCATCTCATTTTCTCCCCTTCCCTGGCTTGCTGGGGAGGTGGGGGATAGAGTGGTGTGGTGGGCACCTGGCATTTACCCTGGGTAAAACTACCTCAGCCTTTTTTACGTCCAACATGAGGCGAGATAATAGCAGCTTTACATTAACTGCATTGTAATTATAGTAAGCCAATGAGTCCAAAGTTCCTGTGCTGGTCACAGAGCCTTTCTGTAATGCAGCTTATCTTAGACTTTGTAATGTTTGGGAACATGATGCTGCTAACGCTGACTCTGTGTTGCGCTCTAACCTTGATAACTTTGCTAAGTTGGCTGTATGATTTTGTGAAAAGGATGAAAGGGCCTGGGAACATGATGGTCCAAATAATAATTGTGAGTCTCATTCTATTACTGATGGATTTACTGTGCTGTGGGAGCTATCTTGTGGAGGTCATGGGGCAAAGCACCTCTTTCCCTTCAGCTTGAACTGATGTAGACAATTTTGTTATACAGACTTCCCAGGTCCTTAGTCACCCTTATATGAGAGTTTTAATATTACTAATTAATATGGCTTGTATATTACATATTTTGTGGAATCTGGACTCATCTGGGTTTCTGAGAGGACAAATTTAAGATGGAAACATGTTAAAATGCCCCCTGAAGCGGCCAGTCCCTGGGTGGCAGGGTGAGTGGATGAATTTGGACAAATTCCTAGGACGGTTATCACCTCCTGTAACCTGGGATTTTACATCTGAACAGATAAAAAAACCTGCTTTACTGGCACGCCACCTGATAGAAAAGTGTCTTGCCTACCCCAATGAGGTCTATGAGTTTCAGGCACTATACTGGGGACTAGTCTCTGCCTACTGAGCCACACTCTGGAGTGTAGATAGGTTCCACAGGAAAGTAGTTGCAAACGTGGCACAGTGCTGGCTTATAGGCTGCACGGGGATCTACGTACCACTGTAGTTGGAGTCTGTGTACCTACTTTCTTTTAGCTCCCAGAGGTAGTGGCGTAACATCTACCGGCAGCCTGTATTTTCAATAAGAGCTGAGGAGACCAAATGCATGGGATTGGAGATAGCTCCCACAGGAAAGCAGCTGCAAAATTGGCACAATGCTGACTGATAGGCTACATGGGGACCTACGTACCACTGTAGGTGGGGTCTGCATACCTGCTTTTTTGTAGCTCCCAGAGACTGTGGCGTAACTTCTACCGTTAGCCTTTATTTTTAATGAGAGCTGAGCAGATCAAGTGTGTGGGACTGGAGATAGCTCTCACAGGAAAGCAGCTGCAAAGTGGCACAGTGCTCGCTGATAGACTACATGGGAACCTACGTACCACTATAGGTGCGGTCTGCGTACCTGCTTTCTTGTAGCTCCCAGATGCAGTTGGGTAACATCTACCGACAGTCTGTATTTCAAACAGGATCTGAGACCGCGAGGGTTTGGAAATAGCTCCCACAGCTCAAAAGGTGGCTATACGGAGTCTGGGACGGTAATGATTTTCCACAGCAGCGCTTGCAGTGCTGTGCTTACTGTTGATATTAATATTATGACTACTGCTTGCACAGCATCAGGGCTGTCCCTCCAGCATTCCTTCCCCCAAATACACCAATAGCTGTGGGTGAGCACAATCTTGGGAGGGACCACAGCCAGAACATCTGACCCAGGCTGACCAAGGAGATTTTCCATACCATATGACGTCAGCTCAGGAAAATAAACTGGGGGAGAGGAGCTGGAAAGGAATGGAAGATTCAATTCTGACCTTCCAAAAGCAAACGCTACGCGTACCAAAGCCCTGCTTCTCAGAAGGTGGCTGGACATTGCTGCAGATGGGAAGTAGAGAGTAACAGCTTTATCTTCTTTTGCCTTGCTTCACGCGCGCGCGGCTTTGCTGTTTCTTTATTAAACTGCTTTTATCTCAACCCACAAGACTCCCATCTCATTTTATCCCCTTCACTGACTTGCTTGGGAGGTGGGAGATAGAGCGGTGTGGTGGGCACCTGACATCCACCCAGTGTCAAACTACCTCAGCCTTTTTTGCTCCCAACATGAGACGAGATAATAGAAGTTTTACATTAACTCCATTTTAATTTTACTAAGCCAATGAGTGCAAAGTTCCTGTGCTGGTCACAGAGCCTTGCTGTAATGCAGCTTGTCTTACACTTTGTAATATTTGGGAAAATGATGCTACTAACACTGACTCTGTACTGCGCTCTAACCTTGATAGCTTTGCTAATTTGGCTGTATGATTTTGTGAAAAGGATGAAACGGCCTGGGAACATGATGGTCCAAATAATAATAGCAAGTCTCATTCTGTTACTGATGAATTTAGTGTGCTGTGGGAGCTATCTTGTGGAGGTCATGGGGCAAAGCACCTCTTTCCCCTCTGCTCGGCCTGATGTAGACAATTTTGTTATACAGACTTCCCAGGTCCTTAGTCATCCTTACATGAGAGTTTTAATATTACTAATTAATATGGTTGGTATATTACATATTTTGTAGATTCTGGATTCAGCTGGGTATCAGAGAAGAAAAATTTGGGAAGGAAACATGTTAAACTGCCCCCTGAATGTCCTTGGGTGGCAGGGTGTGTGGATGAATTTGGGCAAACTCCTAGGATGGTTATCACCTCCTGTAACCTGGGATTTTACACCTGAACAGATAAAAAAAACCTGCTTTACTGACATGCCACCTGATAAAAGGATTTCTTGTCTACCCCAATGAGGCCCATGAGGTTCAGGCACTATACTGGGGCTTATCCTCTGCCTACCGAGCCGCACTCTAGTCCTCTCAGAGATCTATGGTTGAAGTGGAAACTCAAAATGTATCTGATACCACCATGATTGAGTCAGTCGCAGTCCAGTCCTCTCAGAGAACTATGGCCGAGGTGGAAATTCAAACTGTATCTGAGACCACCATGATTGAGACAGATAATCAAACAACAATCACAGTGGTTGCCCCAGTAATGAAAAAGAAACAGTGGATAAGGAGGTCAAGTCCATATCATCGATTAGTAAGGGCAGAAGAAAAGAAAGAGGAAAGATTAGAAGAAGAAACTGGTCCTTCGGTAAGGAGATCAGGAGAAGGAGTGAAAGAAATCAAAAAGGAAATGGAAACTACTCGGTCCCTCACCTGATCATAACTTCGAGATATGCGAAAAGATTATGTTGATGAATCCACAATTGCGAAAAACTTATGTACACAGGAATGCAGATAAGCAGGCACTTCTTTATTATGCAGCGCTGGGAAAACGGGGGATAGCTCCTTCATATGTGCTTTGTTGTTAGTTACAATTTTCAGGGTTTTTATACAGCTCAAACAAAAAAATCACATTTGCCAAAAAGAGCATGCATAAAATGTCCATCTATCAATATAGCCCTTCACCTTGATTGGTTCCCAACAAACACAAAATTTCCAAAATCACAGTGATTGGTCAAAAAAAGATATCAGTCCCTTTGTTTTAGTAACAACTAAGGTAACAGCCAAGGAAACCTTAAAGAATACATTTACCAGGGTCTTGTGGTTAAGGTAACAGCTAAGGTAACCTAACAAATACATTTACCAGGGTCTCCTAGCTAATGTAACAGGTCCCTATCATGTGTGGTATGTAACTCTTGCAGTTTAATCATTATGTGATTCAAATGAATACTTACTTAACCAATAGATGTTTGAGATATTTGCAAGTGCTTAGCTAATTGACTGAACTATCACTAGTTGGTTAACAAGTACTTAACACGTGGAGAAAAGTGATTCAGAGATCCCCAGCTAAGTATTCCAATATCTTGGAAATGGTATATCACCCAGACATGGATATACCAACAGTGGAGAGAATATCTTCTTGGTTACAAAACTATAAAGAGAGCCTCTGCATCTCCTCACCAGTGTGGGATGATGGCCTGACTGTAAGAATTGCCCCAAGAACTCGGTCATCAAATGCCTTGACCAGGGGAAAAGGAAGCCCCAGATGCAGGAGTACAACACAAAATGAACTCTGTCTCTTTTTGAGTGGCCAAGGACAGGATATGAAGAAATGGGATGGTCAACCCACTTTTAAGCTGGAAGCGCGTGTACGTGAACTAAGGGGGAAGACAGCTGTTAGAAAAGGACCACCCAAGAGGGCTGTCACCATAGTAGCTGCCAGAACAAAAGAGGACAATCAGCAATCTCCAAGACATAGAAGAAATGCAGCCACTTCCTTCGATGCCAATGAGGAGACTTCAGGTCTAAAATTGCAAGGAATGAAGTGAAGAAATAGAGGGTCCCTGTCTCTAGCCAGGAGGAGGAAAGGGATGACCGAATCTACTGGACTATGTGGGTTCGATGGCCTGGCACATCAAACCCACAAAGGTATAAAGCCTTAGTAGATACAGGGGCACAGTGTACATTGATGCCATCAAGGTATAGAGGCACAGATTCTGTCTGGATCTCTGGAGTGACAAGGGGATGTGAAGAGTTATCTGTCTTAGAGGCTGAAGTGAGCTTAACAGGGGACAAATGGGAAAAGCATCCCATTGTGACTGGTCCAGAGGACACTTGTATTCTTGGCATCCTCAAGAGAGGATACTTCAAAGACCCCAAGGGGTTTCGATAGGCTTTTGGTATGGTCAGTGTAGATACAGAGAAAATCAACCAACTCTCCAGTTTACCTGGCCTCTCAGAAGACCCTTTCGTTGTGGGATTGCTGTAAGTTCAAGAGCAACAGGTATCAATTGCTACCAGGACGGTGCACCGGAGGCAATATCGAGATTCCCTGGCTCCCATCCGTGAGTTGATTCATCAACTGGAGGCTCAAGGAATAATTAGCAAAACTCATTCCCCATTTAATAGTCCCATATGGCCTGTGAAAAAATCTGATGGAGGATGGAGGTTAACAGCAGACTACCGTGGCTTGAATGAAGTGACACCACCACTGAGTGCTGCTGTACAAGACATGTTAGAGCTCCAGTATGAACTGGAGTCAAAAGCAGCCAAGTGGTATGCTACGATGGACATCGCTAATGCATTTTTCTTAATTCTGTTGGCAGCAGAGTGCAGGCCAAAATTCGCCTCCACATGGAGAGATATCCAATAAATCTCAAATCGATTGCCCCAGGGGTCCAAATATAGTCCTACTATTTGTCATGGTGTAATCCAAACTGTGCTGGAAATGGGTGATTCCCCCGAACATTTACAGTACATTGATGACATAATTATATGAGGCAACAAGGCAGAAGAAGTGTTTGAGAAAGGGAAAAGAATAATTCAGATTCTTTTAAAAACTGATTTTGCTATAAAAAGAAAGAAAGTAAAGGGACCTGCACAAGAGATCCAGTTTTTGGGCATGAAATGGCAAGATGGGAGTTGGCATGTACTTCCGGATGTTGTGAACAAAATAGCGACTATGTCTCAACCAACTAATAAGAAAGAAACACAAGCTTTCCTGGGCCTTGTGGGATTCTGGAGGATGCATATCCCAGGTTATAGTCAGCTTGTGAGCCCTCTTTTTAGAGTAACCAGAAAGAAGAACTGTTTTGAGTGGGGAATTACACAACGATCTCGGCTGGGGAATTCTAATCTCCCAGGAATCCTGGAAGAGATCATGGACTGGCCAGAAGGCAGGGATTTTGGAGCATTGCCTGAGGAAGTAGTTCGTGCCCAAGAGGCACCACCATATAATGAACTATCAGAAGATGAGAGACATTATGCTTTGTTTACTGATGGATCCTGCCACGTGGTAGGAAATAATCAAAAGTGTAAAGCTGCTATGTGGAGTCCCACATGATGAGTTGTTGAGGCAACGGAAGGAGAAGGTGAGTCGAGTCAGTTTGCTGAAGTGAAAGTCATTCAACTAGCTCTAAAGATTGCAGAACAACAGAAGTAGCCAGTACTCTATACTGACACCTGGAGGGTGACTAATGCCCTATGGGGATGGCTACAGAGAGGGTAAACCCATCTGGCAGCGCAAGGGTAAACCCATCTGGGCTGCTGCATTATGGCAAGACATTGAAGCTCCGGTGGAAAACATGACTCTGAAAGTATGTCATGGAGATGCTCACGTGCCCCAAAGTCATGCTACTGAAGAACAATGGAAGAACCAACAGGTAGACAAAACTGCCAAAATTGAAGTAGCTCAGGTAGACCTAGACTGGGAGCGTAAAGGTGAGCTATTTATAGCTTGATGGGCCCATGAAACATCAGGACATCTGGGAAGAGATGCAACATATAGATGGGCTCGTGATCGAGGGGTGGACTTGACCATGGAAGCCATTACACAGGTCACCCACGAATGTGAAATGTGCTGCAATCAAGCGAGCCGCACGAATCAAGTGTCCCTGGAAAAGATGCTGATGGCTGGGTTTTCAATATGGTGAGGCCTGGCAAACTGACTATGTTGGACCGCTACCACAAACACATCAAGGCAAGCGTTATATACTCACCATGGTGGAAGCAACTACCAGTTGGTTGGAAACATACTCTGTAAACCATGCCACTGCCCGAAATGCTGTCTTGGGTCTTGAAAGGCAAGTTTTGTGGCGACACGGCACTCCAGAAGAATTGAATCAGATAATGGAACTCATTTTCGAAATAATCTCATAAACTCCTGGGCAAAGAAACATAGCATTGAGTGGATATATCACATCCCCTATCACCCACAAGCCTCTGGAAAGTTTGAAAGATATAACGGTTTACTAAAGACCATGTTGAGAGCACTGGGCAACTGGAACACTAAACACAGTGATTCCCCTGGCCTGGATATCCATCTTGATGGATGAGACATAAGTTATAGCCTGCTCCAGTGAACATCTACAGAGGATGAAAGATATAAGAATGTTGTTTGCTTGTTTGATGCAAGATACAAGAGGGAATACAAGAATGTTTGTCTGTTCAAGAGTGGGAGTACTGGTTAATGAGCGTATGTAAGAAGGTATATGGATTGTTGAGATGGTTTGTCTGAGCATGACATTAATGGTATGAAATAAGGGGTGGAGACTGTAGTGGATCTGGGATGGCAGTGACTTTCCACAGTAGCTCTTGCAGTACTGTGCTTACTGTTGATATCTATATTATGACTACTGCTCGCACAGCATCAGGGCTGTCCCTCCAGCATTCCTTCCCCTACCTTCACCAATAGCTGTGGGTGAGCACAATCTTGGGAGGGACCATGGTTAGAATGGCTGACTCAGGCTGACCAAGGAGATTTTCCATACCATATGACGTCAGCCCCGTTAATATAAACTTGGGGAGAGGAGCAGGAAGGGAGGTAAGATTCATTTATGGCCTTCCAAAAGCAACCTCAATGCGTACCGGAGCCCTGCTTCTCGGGAGGTGACCGGACATCGTTGCAGATGGGAAGTAGAGAGTAACAGCTTTATCTGCTTTTGCCTTGCTTCACGGGTGCGCGACTTTGCTGTTTCTTTATTAAACTGCTTTTATCTCAACACACAAGACTCCCATCTTATTTTCTACCCTTGCCTGGTTTACTAGGGAGGAGGGGGATAGAGCGGTGTGGTGGGCACCTGGCATCCAGCCACAGTCAAACTACCACAGTGGCAAAGTGCTTGCTGCTTTTCTGGTAGATTAGAGATAGCTCCCAAAGGAAAGCAGCTGAAAAGGTGACAAAGTGTTGACTACATGAGGACCTACGTATCGATGTCAGTGCAGTCTGCGTACCTGCTTTCTTTTAGCTCCCAGATGCATTTGTGTAACTTCTACCGGTAGCCTGTATTTTCAATGGGAACTGAGCTGGCAAAAGGGCGCGGGATTGGAGATAGCTCCCACAGGAAAGAAGCTGCAAAGGTGACACAGTGCTGGCTGATAGACTGTATAGGGACCAACATACCAATGTAGGTGGGCTCTGTGTACCTGCTTTCTTCTAGCTCACAGAAGCAGTTGCATAAATTCTACCGGTAGGCTATATTTTCAAGGGGTGCTGAGCAGGATAACTGTGCAGGATTGGAGATCGCTCCCACAGGAAAGCAGCGGCAAAGTTGACATAGTGCTGGCTGATAAGGTACAAGGGAATCAAGGTACCACTGTAGGTGGGGTCCACTTATCTGCTTCCTTGTAGCTCCCAGAGTGAGTGAGGTAACCTCTACCGATATTTTTGTTTTTTAAATGTGAGATGAACAGTCCAAGTGTACTGTATTGGAGATAGCTCCCAGAGGAAAGCAGCAGCAAAGGTGACTCAGTGCTGGCTCAAAGACTACACAGGGACCTACATACCACTGTAGGTGGAGTTTGCTTACCTGCTTTCTTGTAGCTCGCAGACACATTGGCGTAACACGTTTTGGCAGCCTGTATTTTTTCAATGGGAGCTGAGCAGACCAATGACGCTGGATTCGAGAGCTCCCACAAGAAAACAGCTTTCAAGGTGGAACATTACTGGCATTTAGGCTATACGGGGACCTATGTACTAATGTAGGTGGGGTCTGTGTACCTGCTTTCTTGTAGTACCCAGACACAGTGGCGTAAATTATATAGACAGCCTGTATTTTCAATGGGAGCTGAGCAGACCAATGACGTGGGATTGGAGATAGCCCCCACAGGACAGCAGTTGCAAAGGTGACACATTCTAGCTGATAGGATACACTTAGACCTACGTACCACTGTAGGTGGACTCTGATTACCTTCTTTCTTTTAGCTCCGAAAGGCAGTGGTGTAAGATGCACCAAAGGTCAGTATTTTTAACAGGAACTGAACAGGTGAAGTGCGCAGCAATGGAGATAGCTCCCACAGGAAAGCAGTGTCAAAGGTGGCACAGTGCTGGCGGATAGGCTACACAGGGACCTACGTACCACTTTAGGTGGGGTCCACTTACCTGGTTTCTAGTAGCTCCCAGACGCAATAGCTGAATTTCTACTGGCAACCTGTATTTTTAATGGGAGCTGAGAACACCAAGTGCGCGGGAATGGACATAGTTCCCACAGGAAAGCAGCGGCAAATTTGGGACAGTGCTGACTGATAGGTGACACACAGATCAACGTACCACTGTAGTTGGGGTGTGCGTGCCTGCTTTCTTGTAGCTACCTGACACAGTGATGTAACTTCTACCGGCAGTCTGTATTTTTTTTAAGGAAGCTGAGCAGGTCAAGTGCATGGGATTTGAGATAGCTCCCACAGGAAAGCAGGTGCAAAGGTGGAACAGTGCTAGCTTATAGGCTACACGGGGACCAACGTACCACTGTAGGTGGAATCTGCGTACCTGCTTTCTTGTAGCTTTCAGACCCATTGGGGTAACTTTTAACCGACAGCATGTATTTTTTCAATGGGAGCTGAGCAGGACAAGTGCGCAGGATTCGAGAGAACTCCAAATGAAAGCAGCTGAAACGGTGGCACAGTTCTGACTGATAGACTATAAGGAGACCTACGTACCACTGTAGGTGGGGTGTGCGTACCTGCTTTCTTGTAGCCCGCAGATGCAGTGGCATAAATTCTACAGGCAGCCTGTATTTTTTCAATGGAAAATGAGCAGGTCAAAGACGTTGGATTCGAGATCTCCCACAGGAAAACATCTGTCAAGGTGGAACATTACTGGCATTTATGCTATACGGGGATCTATGTTCTAATGTAGGTGGGGTCTGCGTACCTGCTTTCTTGTGTCTCCCAGAGGCAGTGACGTAACTTCTACACCAATGCACGCAGCCTGGGGAATAAGAAGGAGGAACTTGAGATGTGGGTGCGGATGTGGGGCTACGACCTCATTGTGCTCACAGAGACGTGGTGGGACAGCTGCCATGACTGGAGCACAGCCCTGGAGGGTTATGTATTGTTCAGGAAAGACAGACTGACAAGGCGTGGAGGTGGAGTTGCTCTCTATGTGAGGGAGCAATTAATGTGTACCGAACTGTGCCTGGGTGGGGATGAGGAGAGAGTAGAGTGCTTATGGGTAAAAATTAATGGCCAGGGCAAGGCAGGTGATATTGTTGTAGGAGTCCACTACAGGCCACCTGATAAGGATGTGGATGTGGATGAGGCTTTCTACAAACAGCTGGGAGCTGCCCCACGATCACAGTCCCGTGTCCTCATGGGGGACTTCAACCACCCTGATATTTTCTGGGATAGTCACACAGACAGGGAATGTTTGGGTGCAACTATGAACGCTAGAGTCCTTCTAGAATTAAATTCAGTCAGGGATGTTATGCCCAGCAATAAGGCATATTTCAAGTACATCACCAGCAGAAGGATGATGAGGGGTAATGTGGACCCGCTACTAAATGCTGAGGGTGCCCTGGTGTCTGAGGATGCAGAGAAGACTGAAGTACTGAATGCCTTCTTTGCTTCAGTCTTTACAGCCAAGGCTGACCCTCAGGAAGCCCAGTCCGGCAAGGACAACAGGATTGCCAGGAGAGCAGAAGACTTGCCCTGTGTGGAAGAGGAAGAGGTTAAAGACTTGTTGGCCAAGCTTAAGGCTCATAAGTGAATGGGTCCTGATGGGATGCATCCTAGAGTGCTGAGAGAGCTGGCTGATGTGATTGCTAAGCCTCTCTCCATTATTTTTGAACAGTAATGTAGGACAGGTGACGTGCCTGAGGACTGGAGAAAGGCCAATGTCACGCCAGTCTTCAAAAAGGGACGACCAGATCTGCGTACCTGCTTTCTTTTAGCTTCCAGGGCTGGAAGGACGACCCAGGAAACTACAGGCCGGTCAACCTCATCTCCATCCCTGGAAAAGTGATGGAACAACTCATCCTGAATGTTATCACTGAACATAGGAAGGATACGATGGTCCTCAAGGGGAGTGAACATGGCTTCACCAAGGGGAAATCCTGTTTGATTAACCTGATATCCTTCTATGAGTGCATAACCGGCTGGCTAGATGAGGGGAGAGAAGCGGATGTCATCTACCTTGACTTCAGCAAGGCTTGTGACACTGTCTCCCACAACATCCTCATCAGAAAGCTCAGGCAGTGTGGCTTGGATGAGTGGACAGTGAGGTGGATCGACAGCTGGCTGAATGATAGAGATCAGAGGGTGGTGATCACTGACACGGAGTTGAGTTGGAGGCCTGTGGCCAGTGGAGTTCCACAGGGATGGATTCTGGGGTCAGTCTTATTCAACATCTTCCTCAACGAGGGGACAGAGTGTACCCTCAGCAAGTTCGCTGGTGACACCAAACATGGAGGACTGACCAATTCCCCAGAAGGTTGTGCTGCCATTTAGCGGGATCTTGACTGGCTTGAGAGTTGGGCAGAGAGGAACCTCATGAGGTTCAACAAGGACAAGTACAGAGTCCTGCACCTGGGAAGGAAAAACCCCATGCACCAGTACAGACTGGGGGTGAAACTGCTGAAGAGCAGCTCTGCAGAGAGAGACCTGGGAGTCCTGATTGATAATACACTAAATATGAGCCAGCAATGTGCCCTCGTGGCCAAGAAGGCCTATGGTATTTTGGGATGCATCAAGAAGAGTGTGGCCAGCAGGTCACGGGAGGTGCTTCTCCCCCTCTGTTCTGCCCTGGTGAGGCCTCATCTGCAATACGGTGTCCAGTTCTGGGCTCCTCCGATCAAGAAGGACAGAGAACTGTTGAAGACAGTCCAGCACAGGGACATCAACATGATCAAGAATATAGAACATCTTTCATACGAGGAAAGACTGCGGGAAGTGGGGCTGTTTAGTCTGGAAAAGCGGAGATTGAGGGGTGATCTTATTAACATTTATAAATATCTAAAGGGTAACATAAGAAAAAAGTATTTCTCCATGAGAGTGACGGAGCAGTGGAAAAGCCTGCCCAAGAGCTTTGTGGAGTCTACTTCCTTGGAGGTCTTCAAGATGCGCCTGGACATAGTCCTATGCGATCTTATCTAAGAGAATCTGCTTTTGCAGGGTGGTTGGACGAGATGATCTCTAAAGGTCCCTTCCAACCCTTACCATTCTATGATTCTATGATACTACTGGCAGCCTGTATTTTAAGTGGGAGGTGAGCAGGCCAAGAGCGCGGGATTGGAGTTAGCTTCCACAGGAAAGTATAGGCAAAGTTGGCACAGTGCTGACTGATAGGCTACACGGGGACCAACGGAGTACTTTAGGTAAGATCTGCGTATGTGCATTCTTGTTGCTCCCAGACACAGTGGCATAACTTATACCTGCAGCAGGTATTTTCGTAGGGAGCTCAACAGGCCAAATGCACGTGATTGGAGATAGCTCCCACAGGAAAGCAGCTGCAAAGGTGACACAGTGGTGGTTGATAGGCTACATGGGGACCAACGTACCACTGTAGATGGTGTCTTTGTACTTGCTTTCTTGTAACTCCCAGACACAGTGGCATATCTTCTAATGGTAGCCTGTATTTTTTCAATGAGAGCTGAGCAGGCCAATTACGTGGGATAGGAGATTTCTCCTACAAGAAAACAGATGGAAAGGTGGCACAGTGCTGGCTGATAGACTACACGGGGACCTACGTACCACTGTAGATGTGGTCTATGTACTTGCTTTCTTCTAGCTCCTAGATGCAGTTGCGTAACATGTTCTGGCAGTCTATATTTTTTCAAAGGGAATTGATAAGGCCAAGTTCGCGGGATTGGACGTAGCTCCCACAGGAAAGCAGTTGCAAAGGTAGCACAGTGCTGGCTGTTAGGCTACATGGGGACCTACGTACCACTGTAGGTGGGGTCTGCGTACCTACTTACTTATACCTCCCAGAGGCAGTAGCGTAACTTTTACCAGCAGGCTGTATTTTCAATGGGAACTGAGCAGGCCAAGTCGTTGATTGGAGATAGTTCCCACAGGAAAGCAGCTTCAAAGGTGAAACAGTGCCGACTGATAGACTACAAGGGGATCTACGTATCCTCTGTAGGGGGGGTCTGCGTACCAACTTCTTCTTAGCTCCCAGACGCAGTGGCGTAACTCATACCGGCAGGCTGTATTTTCAACGGGAACTGAGCAGAACAAGTGCGATGGATTGAATAAAACTCTCTCAGGAAATCAGCTGACCAGGTGACGCAGTGCTGGCTGATAGGCTACACGGGGACCTACGTACCACTGTAGGTGGAGTCCGCTTACCTGCTTTTTTGTAGCTCCAAGAGGCTGTGGCGTAACTTCCACTGGCAGCCTTTATTTTTTCAATGGGAACTGAGCAGCGACTGCACGGGATTGTAGCTCCCAGACATAGTGACGAAACATCCACCAGCAGACTATATTTCAAATACGAGCTTAGCAGGCCAAGTGTACGGGATTGGAGATTTCCCACAGGAAAGCAGCGGCAAAGTTTGCACAGTGCGAGCTGATAGACTACACGGGGACCAATGTACAAGTCTAGGTGGGGTCTCCGTAGTGGCTTTCTTGTAGCTCACAGAGGCAGTGGCGTAACATGTAGGAGACCTCCATGGATGAGCAAGGATCTCCTGGGACAACTCAGGCAGAAAGCAGCCTTCTATGAGAATTGGAAACAGGGGTTGGCTTCTTGGGAAGAGTATAGGAACAGTCAGGGCATGCAGGGATGCAACTAGGAAGGCTAGAGACCTTCAAGAATTAAATTTAGCAAGGAATGTTAAGGACAGCAATAAGGCAGTTTTCAAGTACATCAGCAGCAGAAGGATAGTGAGGGGTAATGTGAGCCTACTGCCAAATGCTGAGGGTGCCTGGTGTCTGAGGATGCAAAGAATTTCTGTAGTGGGTCTGGGATGGTAATGATTTTCCACAGCAGCTCTTGCAGTGCTGTGCTTACTGTTGATATTTTTATTATGACTACTGCTCACACAGCAACAGGGCTGTCACTCCAGCATTCCTTCCCCCACCTTCACCAATAGCTGTGGGTGAGCACAATCTTGGGAGGGACCACGGCCAGAACAGCTGACCCAGGCTGAACAAGGAGATTTTCCATACTATATGACGTCAGCTCAGTAATATAAACTGGGGGAGAGGAGCAGGAAGAAGAGGCAAGATTCATTTCTGGCCTTCCAAAAGCAACCGTTACACCTACCGAAGTCCTGCTTCTCGGGAGGTGGCCGGACATCCGTGCAGATGGGACGTAGAGAGTAACAGCTTTATCTGCTTTTGCTTTGCTTCACACACACGCGGCTTTGCTGTTTCTTTATTAAACTGCTTTTATCTCAACCCACGAGACTCCCATGTTATTTTCTCCCCTTCCCTGGCTTGCTGAGGAGGTGGGGGATAGGGCGGTGTGGTGGGCACCTGGCATCCAGCCAGGCTCAAACTACCACAGCCTTTTTGACATCCAACGTGGGGCGAGATAATAGCAGTTTTATATTTACTGCATTGTGATTAGAGTAAGCAAATGAGTGCAAAGTTCCTGTGCTGGTCACAGAGCCTTTCTGTAATGCAGCTTATCTTACACTTTGTAATGTTTGGGAACATAATGCTACTAACACTGACTCTGTGCTGCCCTCTAACCTTGATAGCTTTGCTAAGTTGACTATATGATTTTGTGAAAAGGATGAAAGGGCCTGGGAACATGATGGCCCAAATAATAATTGTGAGTCTCATTCTGTTACTGATGGATTTACTGTGCTGTGGGAGCTATCTTGTGGAGGTCGTGGGGCAAAGCACCTCTTTCCCCTCAGCTCGGCTTGATGTAGACAATTTTGTTTATACAGACTTCCCAGGTCCTTAGTCACCCTTATATGAGAGTTTTAATATTACTAATTTATATGGCTGTTGTATTACATATTTTGTGGAATCTGGATTCAGCTGGGTATCACAGAAGACAAATTTGGGAAGGAAATATGCTAAAATGTTGCCTGAAGCAGCAAGTCCCTGGGTGACAGGGTGTGTGGATGAACCTAGGACGGTTATCACCTCCTATAACCTGGGATTTTAGACCTGCACAGAAAAAAACCCTGCTTTATTACCACGCCACCTAATAGAAGGGTGTCTTGCCTACCCCAATGAGGCCCATGAGGTTCCAGTCTAATCTCTGCCTACCGAGCCGCACTCCAGTCCTCTCAGAGAACTATGGTTGAAGTGGAAACTCAAACGATACCTGAGACCACCACGGTTAAGTCAGGGAATTAGAAAACAACCACAGTTGTTGCCCCAGTAGTGAAAAAGAAACAGTGGATAAGGAGGTCAAGTCCATATCATCTATTAGTAAGGTCAGAAGAGGAGGAAGAAGAAAGGTTAGAAGAAGAAGCTGGTCCTTCAGTAATGAGATCAGGAGAAGGAGTGAAAGAAATCAAAAAGGAAATGGAAAGTACTCGGTCCATCACCTCAACATAACTTACAGATATACGAAAAGATTACAGTCACCAGTCACGTGAGAAGATTGGTGTCTGGCTGCTCCGATGTTGGGATAACGGGGCTGACAGTCAGCAATTGGAAGGTAGAGAAGCCCAACAGCTGGGATCTCTTTCTAGACACCAGGGAATTGATAGAGGCATTGGAAAGAAGACCTCAATTTGCAGTCTCTGGAAACGGCTCCTCTCAAGTGGAAGGGCAAAATACCCATTCAAGGAAGATCTTGTAAATGCCCGAGGAAAGTGGACTTGAGCAGATGAAGGCATCCAATACCTAAGGGAATTGTGCTGAAGACGACGGGAGACAAGCCCACCCTGTAGTGCAACAAGTCTCAACTTTATTTGCAAAGATACAGCTGTTTTATAGATACAATAATCAGGCTCATACATATTGCAAAAGCTAAGCTCATCATTGGTTCCCAGTTAGGTGCAAACCTCGCCCTTGTTTCAACATACTCCAGATACTTGTGGCTGCTTAACCCAAACTAAGCTCCTGCTTTCTCATCCTGTTATCATACAGCTCTCTTGCTCTCACGGCCTTGAGCAGGAGTCCAGTATCTTATCGCTTAATGCTTACTGCCTAACCAGCTGTATTCTATCATGTCCTCTTTTCTCTAGCCAAGTCTCCACAAAACTCCCCACATTTCCCCCATTTTCTTTTTGGAAAATTATATTAGGCTGCCACATCCTCTCAAATGTTCTTGCTATTGTCTGTTGAATACAATTTATAAAACAGGGAAACACTAACAATACAAATAAAACAATACCCATAAAGCCAATTCCATACATTATAACAGTTCACAACCAAGGGCCTATTCCCCATCCCTTAAGCCATCCTTCAAGTCCTAATCCTTCTTCTTGTTTCAACTGATGTAATCCCTGTTGAAGTTCTTTCAGTTTGGTATGTATCGAGGTGGAATGGTCCGACAGGTTCATACAACACATGCCCTCAAACTCTTCACATCCATGTCCGTGGGCTAATAATAAAAAGTCTATGGCAGCTCTATTTTGTTACACCGCATGATTTACAGTTTGAACGTCAGCTGTTAACATATCAATAATTTCTGAAGTTTTATTTACCTCATCTTTAGTCCAACATCCTAACTGTTTAGCCAAGTTCATGGCCTTATTGGCTGCTCCTCCTGGTAAAAGGGTGGCAACTATGACTTGCTTCAGTTCACTCCAAAATTGTGGGAGATCAATATTAGCACAATCAAACTCATAATAACTACGTTTTTTTGCGGGAGCTATTATTATGGTCAGCAAGCTGCATTAGCGTGGTTAAGTTAGGGTGAAATAAAGAGAGTTTTCCCCAAATAACAGGGTCCACCCAGGGGATTTACTGGTATTCCGTTCCAGACCCTTTCTCCACAGATTAAAAATATACCCGTGGGCAATTTCTTCGGTGATGTAATACTAGAGACATTACAGCTGGAATACAATTGCTTAAATACCGTTTCTGACTTCAAAGAAGAGTCTAAGGTGGCCCAATATTTTCGATTTCTATTAAAGTCGTGGATATCCTGTGACATAAAACTTACCCAATTTCCCCCAGTTCCATTAGTACCAAAGCTTGCATTGGCACTTCCAAACATGTCTATTTCCTCAGGGGGTGAGGCTAATGTGGTATTAAGGGACTTAATTATCTCACATTGACCTTTCCCATCGGAATGATTGTGATCATCGCTAATTGTGTTAAGCCCGGTCCTATTACACAAGGTGTTATTGTCTACTAGTCCACAAAGTTCCTCCAGATTCCACACGGGTAATCCTATCAAACATGTTTTAAAAAGATTAGTAATCCCTCCCAAACTAAGACAAAGAGATGATTGACCAGTTCGATTAGCAAAGGTTATCCAAATATTATCTCTAGGCTGATTAAAATGCGTCAAGCTGTTAGCAATTATAGTTACACTAAAAGCTATGGTTATAACAAAACACCACATTATTATTCATTAAAAATCACTATATTTTTGTTATATAACCTTCAGTCTTTTGATTGTTAGCCAGTCCTCCAATGACTGCAAGACGAGGGTGTATTTATTCTTCAATCTCTTCCTGTCCTTTTTCGTCAGATGATTTGATCGCCGCAGCTTCAAGGACAGCTCTTGTCCACCTGGCTGGCACCCAAATGGATCCTGTGGGAGAATCAACACACAAATACCCACGTCCCCAGTATAATACTTTGGCCAGAGGCTACCATATCCCTGTTTTAGGGTCACAATATTTAACCCATATTTCTTTCTTTCTCTCCTTTTGTGACTTTGGATTATGATGTATTATTACAGGTGGTAGCTTCTGTTCCCCAAACACACACAGGTGGTTCATAACAAATAAGGCCTTTAACAATTTCATATGTGGGTCTTTAACATCCCCATATTTACCAAGATATCTTTTTAGAGTCCCATTAGCTCTTTCTATTATGGCCTGTCCTGTGGGGGAATGGGGAATCCCTGCTACATGTTTAACTCCCCATTGCCTCATAAACTGTTCTATGCTTCTACTTATATAGGCTGGCCCCTTGTTTACACCATGTGCTTATATCTGCTACCACCAGCACCTCCTCTCACTCCACCCCGTGCCCACCTCTTCTGTACCTTTCACCTCTCACGTTACAACCCGAGATCTTCCGGACGCCTACCACATCTCCCCCTCCCTATGCTCGATGACTCCAGTGTCCTGTGGCACGGGCTGATACATAACGTGTCTGCCCAGCACACATGCTAGCTGAGTCAATTGCAGGAAGATATGATCAGGTGGTGGTCGTGTTCCACTTCACTATTCAATCTTGCCAAGAGTTGAGTGACTCCATCTTGATCTGCATCACGGCGAGCACTCCGAGAAACACATCAATCTGCAAGAGAGACTCAGTAGACCATTAGACTCATATCTTCTACACCCCATGCTCTCCCCCTCCCTAAGACTAGTGTGAGGGACACCTTGGCTCAATGCATGGGGATAGCTGGTATATCCATGACCCCTCCGGGCAGCCTGTAACTCAAATTTTACTAACAAGCATCAGACCTCCATAATCAGCAGCAAAGCTAGTGTGTTTATAGTACTTCTAATTGGTCCTTTCTCTAAAAGCCAGCTGTAGTTTTCTGCGAGAAGCCTTGCAGTTTCACACGCTGCCTCAGCCTCCTCCTTGCTCCAAGTTGTTATCTCGTAGGTATTTTTGCGTCTTCGTTTCTCACAGTAGAGAGCAGCTCAAGGACAATCTGCACATTAGTTTTAGCAACTCATGCCTGGTAAGCTTCTTCTTATCCACTGAAAAAAAAAACCACAGCTGACAAAGAAAGTTATTATACTTGTGCTAAAGGTAAAATCTCTAGCAGGTCTATGTTGCAAAGTTGTATGGCTAATACTAATTACATTACTAATCAAGTCTTCTAATGTCATTGAGGTTTGGTTACTTTGTTTGCTAGGCCAGTATCCTAATTTGCATAGCTGAGTTAATAAAGCAGATACTCCTACACCTGGAGCAAATATACTAGTTGCTATTATTGTTGAGGGAAACCAAAGGTAACATGGTCATCACATTCACCAATAAATACATGCACAAATTGTTTTGGACAATGATGTTTCTAAATCATTGTGTGATTAGGCATCAAGATCGTCAGTTGTCCCAAACTGCATGGTCCCCTTTGTAATCTCGAGGGTATTCCAGGCCATGCCTGGTCCCCACAGATCAGAAAAATTCCCTTTGGTAACTGTACAGGCACAAGACCTGGATCTTTTTGGTGAAGTATAATTGCACCAAGATGTTGTGTTCTTATACACGCCCAGGATGGGATCCACATTCTGTCCCAAATGTTTTGGTATTGATGGTAAAATTAAACATAACACAAAAATCCATCTTTATAGATCCCAATAATTCTAACTCCTGTGGCTCTGTTGTCATTATTGGCAACCATGAAACGATCAAATCCCAGCTGTCAACTTTGCCATTACCCTTAACTAAGGGATTTGGTTTTAATGCATTTGGTACAGGCCATTGTGCCACATCTGATGGAACTCCCACCAAACAGGTAGAAAAAGGATTATCTGGAGTGGCCATTGATAAACATATTGTAGACTGATTGATTGCTTTGGCCAGTGTAAGCCACATGTTTTGCTTGGTTTGTTGAAATTGCCTAAAACCATTTACCACAATCATTTGAAGCATCAACATAAACCACCTTTTAGCTACTCAATGGCAAAATGTTCTGTTCTTCCAAGTTCCATTCCTGACACCTAAAACACCTTAGAAAGTTTCCATTGTAAGAAAACCACTATTCATTATCACATTTACAGCAAAATGCATAACATCACAACCAACAGTTTTTACACTCGTTGAGGCAAGGGATTGAGGATGGAAAGGATGAGCCCAGCGGTCCGTGAGGGCTGGGGCCGGCGGTGTCTGCGCGCGGTGTGTGTGGGGGGGCTCCGGAGACACTGACCGGGAGCGGGAAGCGGCTGCGCGGTGGCGGCTGCGGATGGAAGGGGCAGGGGGGGTCTGGCTCACTCCGTGCCGTCCCCGGCGCCGGCGGCGCAGTCGGTATTACTCTCTCCCGTGTTTTCTTTTTCTTCCCTCGCATGCCCGATGGTGCCCAGTCTAACATGGGGTCGCGCTCCCCCACTCTCGTCTGATCGTCCTGCGCTGCACCCCCGCCCGACTCCGCCCACTTGGCATTCCCCTGCAAGTCGTCCCAGGGGTAACTCGGCGGGTTGGGCTCGAATAGGAAGCAGCTCTCCCGCTGGGGTTCTGCTCTGAAGCCCCTTCGCCTCTCTGACTTTGTAAAAACTCTTATGTAGAGAAAAACCTTTTTCTTTTTTCTCGGTATCATCCGCCTCAGCGCCGCTCCCGGCACTACTCTCGGCGCCTCTCTCGGCACTAATGTCGGTGCCTCTGCCAGTTCACTCTCTGCCCCAGGGACAGGCTCACTAAGTGGGGGGAGGGGGAGGCGGGGGCTCTTTAGGCCGGCACTCTTGTTCCTCAGGAGGGGCTGATGGCTGTAGTGGGTCTGGGATGGTAGCGATTTTCCACAGCAGCTCCTGCAGTGCTGTGCTTACTGTTGATATCAATATTATGACTACCGCTTGCACAACATCAGGGCTATCCCTCCAGCATTCCTTCCCCCACCTTCACCAATAGCTGTGGGTGGGCATGGTCTTGGGAGGGACTTTGGCCAGGACAGCTGACCCAGGCTGACCAAGGAGATATTCCATACCATATGACGTCAGCTCAGGAATATAAACTGGGGGAGAGGAGCAGGAAGGGGAGGCGAGATTCATTTCTGGCCTTCCCAAAGCAACCGCTACGCGTACTGAAGCCCTGCTTCTCGGGAGGTGGCCGGACATCGCTGCTGATGGGAAGTAGAGAGTAACAGCTTATCTGCTTTTGCTTTGCTTCCCGCGCGCGCGGCTTTGCTACTTATTTATTAAACTGCTTTTATCTCAACCCACGAGACTCTCATCTTATTTTCTCCCCTTCTGTCGTGGTTTGGCCCAGCTAGCACAACAGCACCACGACAGTTTCTCGCTCGATGCCCCCATTCACCCCCACCCTCGTTAAGATGGCGGAGGACCCAGCGAAATGGGAGTAAAAAGATAAGCAAGATTGTTGTGGATTGAGACAAGGGCAGGGAGGGCTCACTGCCAATTATGGTTCTGGGCAAAACAGACTCTAGTACTCGACTTAGAGAGGAAAGTAGGAAAGTTTATTCTACAAGAAACAGAACAGAATAAAGGCAAAAAGGGAGTAGGATGATGAGAAAATTACAACCAGCACTTTAAGATCTCCCTCCCCCATCCCTCCTTTCTTCCCGGGCCCAGCTCACTGCTCCCGATATCTCTACCTCCTCCCCCCGCAACAGCTCAGGGGGGCAGGGAGTGGGGGATGTGGTCAGTCTCTCACAGATGGGCTTTGCCGCTTCTGTCTTCTCAGATGAGGATGACTCCTGGCATTCTTCCCCTGCTCCAACACGGGGTTCCTCCCCCGGAACACAGTCCTTAACAAACTTCTCTGGTGTGGGTTGTTCCCAGCAGCTGTGGCTTCTGCCGATACAGGGTCCCTTCCTCGGGACACAGTCCTTGGTGAATATCTCTGACGTGGATTCTTCACCGCGGTTGCAGGGTCCCTCTCTCGGGACAAGGCCTCTTCTGGGCATAAGTTTAATGAGCTGCTTTGTCGTGGGTTCCTCCCCACAGTTGCAGCTGTGGATATTGGGTCCCTTCCTCGGGACAGGGCCTGCTCCGGCCATAGTGATAAAGGGCCCCTCCTTCGGGACAAGGCCTCCTCCGGCCAAAATCACTGTCCCTGGCTCGGGGCCTTTAATGAAGTGAATCGCTGCCCCTGGTCCGGGGTCAGCTTTAGCAAAATGAGTTTCTGCCCCTGATGCGGGCTCATTATCAGAATGAGTCTGTACCGCTGATGCGGGGTCTTTAAAGAAATGAAAATAAATCTCAGCTTCACCAGTTCTCTCCATAGAATGCAGGGGAGTCTCTGCTACAGTACACCTCCTCCCTTTCATCACTGACCTTGGAGTCCGCATGGTTGTTTCTCTCACCGTTCCTACTCCTTGCACCACCACCAGCCAGAAGAAGAGAAGAAGGGGCAGAAGAAAGAAAGAAGATGGAGGAAAAACACCTCCCCTTCCGGCTTCTTCTTAAAAAGTGATCGTGGAGGCGTCTAATTGGCTCAGCCCCAGAAGTGGGTCTGGCTCAGAGCTGGGGAGAGTTGTGAGCAACTTCTTACAGGAGCCATCTTTGCAGCCCCTTCCCCCTTACCAGAAAAGGCTGTCATGTCAAACCATGACACCTTCCCTGGCTTTCTGAGGAGGTGGGGGATAAAGCGGTGTGGTGGGCACCTGGCATCCAGCCAGGCTCGAACTACCACAGCCCTTTTGGCGCCCAACGTGGGGCGAGATAATAGCAGTTTTACATTAACTGCATTGCAATTACAGTAAGTCAATGAGTGCAAAGTTCCTGTGCTGGTCACGGAGCCTTGCTGTTATGCAGCTTATCTTACACTTTCTAATGTTTGGGAACACGATGCTACTAACATTGACTCTGTGCTGTGCTTTAACCTAAATAGCTTTGCTAAGTTGGCTATATAATTTTGTGAAAAGGATGAAAGGGCCTGGGAACATGATGGCCCAAATAATAATAGCAAGTCTCATTCTGTTACTGTTGAATTTAGTGTGCTGTGGGAGCTATCTTGTGGAGGCCATGGGGCAAAGCACCTGTTTCTCCTCAGCTCGGACTGATCTAGACAATTTTGTTATACAGACTTCCCAGGTCCTTAGTCACCCTTATACGAGAGTTTTAATATTACTAATTAACATGGTTGGTATATTATATATCTTGTGGAATCTGGACTGATCTGGGTATCAGAGAGGACAAATTTGCGATGGTAACATGTTAAAATGCCCCCTGAAGCGGCCAGTCCCTGGGTGGCAGGGTGTGTGGATGAATTTAGGCAAATTCCTAGGACGGTTATCACCCCCTGTAACCTCGGATATAACACCTGAAGAGATAAAAAACACTACTTTACTGACACGCTACCTGATAGAAGGGTGTCTTACCTACCCTAATGAGGCCCATCAGGTTCAGGCACTATACTGGGGCCTAGCCTCTGCCTACCGAGCTGCATTCCAGTCCTCTCAGAGAACTATAATTGAAGTGGAAACTCAAACGGTACCTGAGACCAACATAGTTGAGTCAGTCGCAGTCCAGTCCTCTCAGAGAACTATGGCCGAGGTGGAAATTCAAACTATACCTGAGACTACCATGGTTGAGTCAGGGAATCAAACAACAACCACAGTGGTTGACCCAGTAGTGAAAAACAAGCAGTGGATAAGGAGGTCAAGTCCATATCATCGATTAGTAAGGGCAGAAGAGGAGGAAGAGGAAAGCCTAGAAGAAGAAACTGGTCCTTCGGTAAGGAGATCAGGAGAAGGAGTGAAAGAAAGAGAAAAGGAAATGGAAACTACTCGGTTCCTCACCTCAACAGAACTTAGAGATATGCGAAAAGATTACAGTTGCCAGCCAGGTGAGTGGATTGGTGCCTGACTGCTCCGATGTCGGGATAACGGGGCTGACAGTCAGCAATTGGAAGGCAGAGAAGTCCAACAGCTAGGATCTCTTGCTAGGGACCAGGGAACTGATAGAGGCATTGGAAAGAAGACCTCAATTTGCAGTCTCTGGAAACGGCTCCTCTCAAGTGTACGGGCAAGATACCCATTCAAGGAAGACCTTATAAATGCCCGAGGAAAGTGGACTAGAGCTGATGAAGGGATCCAATATCTAAGGGAATTAGCTGTGTTGGAAGTCATCTATGGTGATCTAGATAATGCCGAGGCCTCCACAGATCCAGACGATGTCCAGTGTACACGGGCCATGTTGAGAAAAGTGATTCAGAGTGCCCCAGCTACATATTCGAATATCCTGGCAATGGTGTATCACCCAGACATGGATATACCAACAGTGGAGAGGGTATCTTCTTGGTTACAGAACTATGAAGAGAGCCTCTGCACCTCCTCATCAGTGTGAGATGATGGTCTGACTGTCAGAACTGCCTCAAGAATTCGGTCATCCACTGTCCCGACCAGGGGAAAAGGAAGTCCCAGACGCAGGAGTACACCGCAAAATGAACTCTGGCTCTTTTTGCGTGGCCAAGGAGAGGATATGAGGAAGTGGGATGGTGAACCCACTTTTAAGCTGGAAGCGCGTGTACGTGAACTAAGGGGGAAGACAGCTGTTAGAAAAGGACCATCCAAGAGGGCTGTCATTATAGCAGCTGCCAGCAAAAAAAGAGGACAAACAGCAATCTCCAAGACATACAAGAACTGCAACCACTTCCTTCAATGCCAATGAGGAGACTTCAGTTCTAAAATTGCAAGGATCAGATACCAAATACTCTGATGAAGAACAGAAATAGAGGATCCCTCTCTCCAGCCAGGAGGAGGAAAGGGATGACAGAATCTACTGGACTGTGTGGGTTCGATGGCCTGGCACATCAAACCCACAAAGGTATAAAGCCTTAGTAGACACAGGGGCACAGTGTACATTGATGCCATCAAAGTATAGAGGCACAGATTCTGTCTGGATCTCTGGAGTGACAGGGGGATGTGAAGAGTTATCTGTCTTAGAGGCTGAAGTGAGCTTAACAGAGGATAAATGGGAAAAGCACCCCATTGTAACTGGTCCAGAGGCCCCTGGTATTCTTGGTATAGATTACATCAAGAGAGGGTACTTCAAAGACCCCAAGGGGTTTCGATGGGCTTTTGGTATAGCCACTGTAGATACAGAGAGAATCAACCAACTCTCCAGTTTACCTGGCCTCTCAGAAGACCCTTTTGTTGTGGGATTGCTGCAAGTTCAAGAGCAACAGGTACCAATTGCTACCAGAACAGTGCACCGGAGGCTGCAGTTCGTGCAGTCGCCCTTGGGCCCATCCGTACAGGACCAGATGTGCAGAATATCCTCTACACTGCCACTGGAAATCATGGTCTCACCTGGAGCCTCTGGCAGAAAACATCTGGAGAAACCCAAGGTCGACCACTAGGGTTTTGGAGCCAAGGATATCGAGGATCAGAAGCCCACTACACCCCAACTAAAAAAGAAATACTAGCAGCATATGAGGGACTTCGAGCTGCTTCAGAAGTCATTGGCACAGAAGCTTACCTCCTCTTGGCACCACGTCTGCCTGTGCTACACTGGATGTTCAAAGGGAAAACCCCTTCTATGCATCATGCAACCAGCGCTACATGGCGTAAGTGGATGGTGCTGATTACACAACGAACTCGACTGGATGGATCCTGCCGCGTGGTAGGAAATCATTGTAAGTGGAAAGTTGCTGTGTCAAGTCCCACACGATGAGTTGTTGAGGCCTCTGAAGGAGAAGGTGAGTCCAGTCAGTTTGCTGAAGTGAAAGCCATACAACTAGTTCTGAAGATTACAGAACGAGAGAAATGGCCAGTACTCTATACTGACTCCTGGATGGTAGCTAATTACCTATGGGGATGGCTACAGCAATGGAAGAAGACCAACTGGCAGTGCAAGGGTAAACCCATCTGGGTTGCTGCATTATGGCAAGACATTGCCACTCGGGTGGAAAACATGACTCTGAAAGTACGTCAAGGAGATGCTCACGTGCCCAAAAGCCATGTCACTGAAGAACAATAGAAAAACCAAACAGGTAGACAAAGCTGCAAAAATTGAAGTAGCTCAGGTAGACCTAGACTGGGAGCATAAAGGTGAGCTATTTATAGGTCGATGGGCCATTGAAACATCAGGACATCTGGGAAGAGATGCAACATATAGATGGGCTCGTGATCAAGGGGTGGACTTCACCATGGAAGCCATTACACAGGTCACCCATGAATGTGAAACGTGCTGCAATCAAGCGAGCCACACAAATCAAGTCTCCCTGGAATTGAGGTGTATGGCTGGATTTTCAATATGGTGAGGCCTGGCAAATTGACTATGTTGGACCGCTACCACGAACACACCAAGGCAAGCGTTATATCCTCACCATGGTGAGTACTGTTCGCACAACATCAGGGCTCTCCTTCCAGCATTCCTTCCCCCACCTTCACCAATAGCTGTGGGCGAGCAAAACCTTGGGAGGGACCATGGCCAGAACAGCTTTCCCTGGCTGACCAAGGGGATATTCCATACCATATGACGTCAGCTCGGTAATATAAATTGGGGGAGAGGAGAAGGAAAGGGAGACAAGATTCATTTCTGGCCTTCCAAAAGTAACCGCTACATGTACCGAAGCCCTGCTTCTCGGGAGATGGCCGGACATTGCTGCAGATGGAAAGTAGAGAGTTACAACTTTATCTGCTTTGTCTTTGCTTCCCCCGTGTGCGGCTTTGCTGTTTCTTTATTAAATTGCTTTTATCTCAAATAACAAGACTCCCATTATATTTTCTCACCTTCCCTGGTTTGCTGGCGAGGTGCAGGATAGAGTGGTGTGGTAGGCAACTGGCATCCAGCCAGGGTCAAACTACCACAGTGACAAAGTTTTGGCTGCTTTGCTGGTGGATAGGAGATAGCTCCCACAAGAAAGCAACTTAAAAGATTACAAAGTGCTGGCTGTTAGACTACACAGGGACCTACATAGCAATGTAGGTGGGCTCTGCGTACCTTCTTTCTTGTAGCTCCCAGATGCAGTGGCGTAACTATTAACGGCAGCCTGTATTTCAAATGGGAGCTGATCAGGCCAAGTGTGAGGGATTGAAGATAACTCCTAAGAGAAAGCAGCTGCAAAGGTGGCACAGTGCTGGCTGATAGGCTACGCAGGGACCTATGTACCACTGTAGGTGGGATCTGCGTACCTCCTTTCTTCTAGCTCCCAGACGCAGTGGCAGAATTTCTACCAGCAACCTGTATTTTAAATGGGAGCTGAGCAGGGAAAGGGCGCATGATTTAAGATTGCTCCCACAGGAAAGCAGCTGCAAAGGTTACTCAGTGCTTGCTGATAAGCTACACTGGGGATTAATGTTCCACTGTAAATGGGGTCTTCATACCTGCTTTCTTTTATGTCCAAGGCGCAGAGGCTTAACAGCCTGTATTTTTGCAATGCGAGCTGAGCAGGCCAAGTCTGCAGGAAAGAGATATCTCCCACATGAAAGCAGTTGAGAACGTGGCACAGTGCTGGCTGAGAGGCTACACGGGGACCTAGGTACCAGAGTAGGAGGGCTCTTCTTCCCTACTTTCTTGTAGCTCCCAGACCTAGTTGCGTAACGACTCCCAGAAGACTGTATTTTCAATGGCAAATGAGGAGACCAAATGTGCTGGTAGGAGATAGCTCAACCAGGAAAGCAGCTGCAAAGGTGGCACAGTGCTGACTGATAGGCTACACAAGGATCTACGTACCACTGTAGGTGGGGTCTCCGTACCTGTTTTCTTGTAGCTACCAGACCCAGTGGCGTAACTTCGTCCGGCAGCCTGTATTTTTTCAATGAAAGCTGAGCAGGCCAAGTGCGTGGGATTGGATATAACTCTCAAAGGAATCAGCTGTAAAGGTGGCACAGTGCTGGATGATAGGCTACAGGGGGACTTACATACCAATGTATGTGGGATCTGCGTACCTGCTTTCTTGTAGCTCCCGGGGACTGTGACGTAACTTCTATCAGCAGCCTGTAGTTTTTCAATGGGAACTGAGAAAGCCAAGTGCGTGGGAAAGAGATAGCAAAACCAGGAAAGCAGTTGCAAAGGTTACACGGTGCTGGCTGATAGGATATACGGGGACCTTCATACCACTGTAGGTGGGGTCGACGTACCTGATTTCTTGTACATCCCAAACACAGTGGCATAACTTTTTACGGCAGTCTGTGTATTCAATGGGAACGGAGCAGGCCAAGTGCACTGGATGGTATATAGCTCCCACAGGAAAGTAGCTTCAAAGAAGAAAAAGTACTGACTGATAGACAACACGGGTACCAACGTACCACTGTAGGTGGGATCTGTTTACCTGCTTTCAAGTAGCTCCACAACAAAGAGGTGTAACTTCTACCGGTAGTCTGTATTTTAAATGGGAGCTGAGCAGGCCAAGTGCGTGGGATTGGAGACAGCTCTCACAAGAAAGCAGCTGCAAAGGTGGAACAGTGCTGGATGATAAGCTACACAGGGACCTATGTACCACTGTTTTTGGGCTTTGCATACCTGTTTTCATGTAGATCTTAGAGGCCGTGGCTTAACATGTACCGTCAGCCTCTATTTTTTCAATGTGAGCTGAGCACGCCAAGTGTGCGCGACTACAGATGGCTCCCACAGGAACGCAGCTGAAAAGATGGCACAGTGCTAGCTAAAAGGCTACACGGGGATCTACATACCACTGTAGGTGTGGTCTGTGTACCTGCTTTCTTGTAGCTCCCAGATTCAGTGTCGTAACTTTAACCGGCAGCCTCTATTTTCAATAGGAGCTGAGCAGGTCAAGAACATGGGATTAGAGATAGCTTCCACAGGAAAGCAGGTGCAAAGGTGGAACAGTGCTGGCTGATAGACTACACAGGGACCTATGTTCTACTGTACATGGGCTCTGCGTACCTACTTTCTTGTAGCTCCTAGGCGCATTAGCGTAATTTCTACCAGCAGCATGTATTTTTTCAGTGGGAGCTGAGAGGGCCAAGTGCACAGGATTGGAGATAACTCCTACAGGAAAGCAGCTGCAAAGGTGGCACAGTGCTAGCTAATAGGCAACCAACATGTGCTGCAATCAAGCGAGCCACATGAATCAAGTCTCCCTGGAATAGAGGCCGATGGCTGGGTTTTCAATATGGTGAGGCCTGGCAGATTGACTATGTTGGACTGCTACCACAAACACATCAAGGCAAGCGTTATATACTCACCATGGTGGAAGCAATTACCGGTTGGTTGGAAACATACCCTGTAAACCATGCCACTGCCCAAAATACTGTCTTGGGTCTTGAAAGGCAAGTTTTGTGGCAACATAGCACTCCAGAAAGAATTGAATCAGATAATGGAACTCATTTTCGAAATAATCTCATAAACTCCTGGGCAAAGAAACATGGCATTGAGTGGATATACCACATCCCCTATCACCCACAAGCCTCTGGAAAGATTGAAAGATATAACGGATAACTAAAGACCATGTTGAGAGCACTGGGCGATGGGGCATGGAAGTAGTGGGATAAAAATTTAGCAGAAGCCACTTGGCTGGTTAACAGCAGAGGTTCAACTAACCGTCCTGGTCCTGCCCAAACAAAACCACTACATACTGTGGGAGGAGATAAGGTCCCTGTAGTGCACCCAGGGAAATGGCTGGGGAAGGCAGTATGGGTTGCACCTCCAATGGGAAAGGGCAAAACAATTCGTGGGATTGTCTTTGCTCAAGGGCCTGAGTGTACTTGGTGAGTGATGAGAAAGGATGGGGAAATTCGATGTATGCCTCAAGGAGACTTAACCTTGTTTCCCCTGGCCTGGATATCCATCTTGATGCATGATACATATGCTCCAGTGAACATCTACAGAGGATGAAAGATATAAGAATGTTGTTTGTTTGTTTGATGCAAGATGGAATACAAGAATGATGTTTGTCTGTTGAAGAGTGGGGGTACTGGTTAATGAGAGTATATGAGAATGTATATGGGTTGTTGACATGGTTTGTCTGAACATGACATAAACGGTATGGAATAAGGGGTGGAGACTATAGTGGATCTGGGATGGTAGTGACTTTCCACAGCAGCTCTTGCAGTGCTGTGCTTACTGTTGATATCAATATTATGACTACTGCTCATACAGCATCAGGGCTGTCCTCCAGCATTCCTTCCCCCACCTTAACCAATAGCTGTGGGTGAGCACAATCTTGGGAGGGACCACGGTCAGAACAGCTGACCCAGGCTGACCAAGGAGATATTCCATACCATACAATGTCAGCTCAGTAATATAAACTGGGGGAGAGGAGCAGGAAGGGGAGGCAATATTCATTTCTGGCCTTCCAAGAGCCACTGCTACGCGTACCGAACTCCTGATCTCGGGACGTGGTCAGACATCACTGCAGATGGGAAGTAGAGAGTAACAGCTTTATCTGTTTTTGCTTCACTCCCTGAGCACGCGGCTTTGCTGTGTCTTTTTATTTTTAAACTGTTTTTATCTCAACCCACAAGACTCCCATCTAATTTTTTCCCCTTTCATGGCTTGCTGAGGAGGTGGGGGATAGAGTGGTGTGGTGGGCACCTGGCATCCAGCCAGGGTCAAAATATCACAGTGGCAAAGTGCTAGCTGCTGTGCTAGTGGATTTAGGATAACTGCCACAGGAAAGCAGCTGCAAAGGTGGCACAGTGCTGGCTGATAGGCTACACGAGGACCTACGTAACACTGTAGGTGGAGTCAGCGTACCTGCTTTTTTGTAATTCCCAGAAGCAGTGACGTAACTTCTACTGAAGTTTGTATTTAAAATGGGAGCTTAGCAGGCTAAGTGCGCGGGATTGGAGATAGCTCCCACAGGAAAGCAAGTGCAAAGGTGACACAGTGCTGACTGATAGACTACATGGGTACCTATATAACCCTGTAGGTGGGGTCTGCGTACCTGCTTACTTGTAGCTCCAAGACGCAGAGATGGAACCTCTATCGTCAGCCTGTATTTTTTGAATGGAAGCTGAGCAGGCCAAGATTGTGGGATTGGAGATAGCTCCAAAAGAAAAGCAGCGGCAAATATGGAACAGTGCTGGCTGATAGACTACATGGGGACCAAAGTTCCACTTTAGGTGAGGTCTGAGTACCTGTTTTCTTGTAGCTCCCAGAGGCAATTGCGTAACTTATACCGACAGCTTGTATTTTTTCAACGTTAGCTGTGTAGGCCAAGTACGTGGGAAAGAGGTAGCTCAACCAGGAAAGCAGCTGCAAAGGAGGCACAATGCTAGCTGGTAGTTTACACGGGGATCTACGTACCACTGTACGTGGTGTCAACGTACCTGCTTTCTTGTAGCTCCTAGTGGCAGTGGCGTAACTTCTACCGGCAGTCTGTATTTCAAACAGGAGCTGAGCAGGCCAAGTGCACGGAATTGAAGGTAGTTCCCACAGGAAAGCAGTTGTGTTGTGGTTTTGCCCAAAGGGAGCAAAGAGGAAAAAAAAAAAACGTGAGTCCTCCCCCTTTCCCTCCTGATGAAACGCGGATGGTAGAGGAAAAAAAAAAAAAGTAAAAGCGCCCGCGTAAGTCTAAATAGGAAAAATTTTCTCCCGGAAATTGAAGAGGAACAACTATAAAAAAGTCAAGGGGATATTACAAAGAAAACTGGTGAGTGATGCAGTTGCTCACCACCCGTAACCCAACCTAAGTGACCGCTCCAGACCGGCGACTGAGAGCCGGCGACCCCGGAAGACATCTTCCAGTTAACCTCCACCTATATACTGGGCATGACGCTGGGATGGTGTGGAATACCTGCTGGCGAGCCTGGGTCAGCTGTTCAGGCTGTACCCTTTCCTGGTTCCTCACAGGAATTAACTCTATCCTAGCTCAAACCAGGAAATTCCACTCCTTATTCTATAACATCTACACGTCATGTCTAGGTTTACACATCATAATCATCTACACATGCATAACATAGAACAACTATAGGAATAGTGACATTCAACATCTATCATTATACAATTTAAATCACGGGTTATTCTCACCCAGAATCAAATTCCCTTGAGGCACGCATTGGGTCTTCTCATCCTTGCACATCACCTACCAAGTACACCCAGGTCCCTGAGCAAAAATAATCCCACAGATGGGTTTGCCTTTACCTGAGGCAGGACACATCCAGACTGCCTTCCCTAACATGTCTTTTATATGTACCAAAAGGACTTTGTCCCCTTCTACAATATGTAAGGGTTCTGATTGGGCAGGGTCAGCTCGATTGACAGATCCTCTACAGTTGACTAATCAGGTGGCCTTTTCCAAGTGTGTATCCCAATGCTTAAAAGTTCCACCTCCCATTGCTTTCAGTGTGGTTTCAATAACCCAATGTGTCTCTCCACTTTTCCTGAGGCTGGTGCATGATAGGGAATATGATAAACCCATTCAATGCCATGCTCTTGGGCCCAGGCATCTAAGAGGTTATTTCTGAAGTGTGTCCCATTGTCTGATTCAGTTCTTTCTGAGGTGCCATGTCGCCAGAGGACTTTCCTTTCAAGGCCCTGAATAGTGTTCCGGGCGATGGCATGAGCCACAGAATATGTTTCCAACCATCCTATGTGTCGTGGTTTTGCCCAACTAGCACAGCAGCACCACGAGAGTCTCTCGCCGGTGCCCCCATTCACCCCCACCCTCGTTAGGATGACGGAGGTCCCAGCAAAATGGGAGTAAAAAGATAAGCAAGGTTGTTGTGGATTGAGACAAGGGCAGGGAGGGCTCACTGCCAATTATGGTTCTGAGAAAAACAGACTGCATTACTCGACTTAGAGAGGAAAGGAGGAAAGTTTATTCTACAAGAAACAGAACGGATTAAAAGTAAAAAGGGAGTAGGATGATGAGAAAATTACAACCAGCACTTTAAGATCTCCCTCCCCCATCCCTCCTTTTTTCCCAGGCCCAGCTCACTGCTCCCGATATCTCTACCTCCTCTCCCCTCAACGGCTCAGGGGGGCAGGGAATAAGGAATGTGGTCAGTCTCTCACAGATGGACTCTGCCGCTTCTGTCTTCTCAGATGAGGACGACTGCTGGCATTCTTCCCCTGCTCCAACACGGGGTTCCTTCCCCGGAACACAGTCCTTAACGAATTTCTCTGGTGTGGATTGTTCCCAATAGCAGTGGCTTCTGCCAATACAGGGTCCCTCACATGGGACGCAGTCCTTGGTGAATATCTCTGGTGTGGATTCTTTGCCACGGTTTCAGTTTCTGCTCTAAGGACGAGGCCTCTTTTGGGCATAAGTTTAATGAGCTGCTTTGTTATGGGTTCCTCTACACAGTTACAGCTGTGGATATTGGGTCCCTATACACGATCTACTCTGGCCATAGTGATAGAGGGTCCCTCCCATGGGACACGACCTCTTCCGGTCATAGTTTTAAAGAAGAAAATCACTGCCCCTGGCTCGGGGTCTGCAGTTAAGTGGTTGGGTCCCTCCCACAAGACACGACCTCCTCCGGCCATAGTCAATGTCCTTGGCTTGGGGCCTTTAATGAAGTGAATCGCTGTCCCTGGTCTGGGGCCAGCTTTAGCAAAATGAGTCTCTGCCCCTGATGCGGGCTCATTTTCAAAATGAGTCTCTACCGCCGATGCGGGGTTTTTAAAGAAATGAAAACAAATCTCAGCTTCACCAGTTCTCTCCATAGAATGCAGGGGAGTCTCTGCTCCAGCACACCTCCTCCTCTCTTTCATCACTGACCTTGGAGTCCGCATGGCTGTTCCTCTCACTGTTCCTACTCCTTGCACCACGACCAGCCAGAAGAAATAGAAGGGGCAGAAGAAAGAAGAAGATGGAGGAAGAAACCTTCTCTTCCTGCTTCTTGTTAAAAAGTTATCGTGGAGGCGTCTAATTGGCTCAGTCCCAGAAGTGGGTCTGGCTCTGAGCTGGGGAGATTTGTGAGTAACTTTTTACAGAAGCCATCTCTACAGTCCCTTCCCCTTTACCAGAAAAGGCTATCATGTCAAACCATGACACTATGGTTGCCTCCACCATTGTGAGCACATGGCGTTTGCCTTGGCGAGTCTGTGGCAGTGTGATGTAATTGATCTGCCAGGCCTCTCCGTATTTATATTTCTGCCATCGTCCTCCATACCATATGGACTTCAACCGTTTTACTTGTTTAATTGCAGCACACGTCTCACACTCATGGATAACCTGTGCAATAGTGTCCAAGGTTAAGTCCACCCCTCGATCACGAGTCCATTTATAGGTAGCATCTCTGCCTTGATGACCTGAGGTATCATGGGCTCATCGAGCTAAAAAAAACTCCCCCTTATGTTGCCAATCCAGATCTATCTGAGAAATCTTAGCAGCCTTGTCAACTTACTGGTTATGCAGAGGTCCTTCTGTGGCCCGCCTTTTGGGTATGTGAGCATCTACATGGCGCACCTTCACAACTAGTTTCTCCATTCGAGCAGCAATGTCCTGCCATAGTGGAGCAGCACAGACGAGTTTGTCCTGTCGTTTCCAGTTGTTCTGTCTCCATTGCTGTAGTCATCCTCACAGAGCGTTTGCCGCCATCCACGAATCAGTGTAGAGTTAGATCCTTGGCCATTTTTCCCGTTCAGCAAAGTCTAAAGCCAACTGGATGGCTTTTACCTCTGCAAACTGACTGGATTCACCCTCTCCTTCTGCAGCTTCTGAAATTTTGCTTAGGGGACTCCATACAGCTTCCTTCTATCTCCGATGCCTTCACATAAGGCAGTAGGACCCATCGGTAAACAGGGCATACAGCTTCTCAATTTCTGGCAGTTCATCATACGATGGGATCTCGTCAACACATGTCACCTTCTCTGGTGATATTTCACCATCTTCGCACTCTGGCCAGTTTGTGATCACCTCCAGAATCCCAGGGCGACTAGGCTTCCCTGTGCGACCTCGTTGTGTGATCAGTGCGATCCACTTACTCCATGTAGCATCAGTTGCATGATGCGTAGAGAATGTCTTCCCCTTGAACATCCAGCACAGCACTGGCAGTCGAGGTGCTAGGAAGAGTTGTGTTTCTGTGCCAATCACTTCTGACACAGCTTGAACTCCTTCATATGCTGCCAGTATCTCCTTCTCAGTTGGAGTGTATCGGGCCTCGGATCCTCTGTATCCCCGACTCCAGAACCTGAGTGGTCGGCCTCAACCCTCCTCAGGTGCTCTCTGACTCCAATTCTTCTTCCTTCTGTGATATCCCTTTTTCATCTTCATCCTTAGTGCTGGGGTTTTTTTGTATTACTTTTTTCTGTACAGGAGCAACTGATACCGGCACAAATTGATACTCTGATTCAACAGCAATTGTATCAGTTGCCTGGTTGTAACAGCAACAGTCTGGGTTTGAGCATCCACAGTTGTAGCAGCAGCAGTCTGAGTTTGAGTGGACACAGCAACAATATCCACTGTCTGGGTATGAGTGTCCACAGTGGTAACAGCAATAGTGTCTACTGTCTGGATATGAATGTCCACCGTGGTAACAGCAACAGAGTCTTCTGCTTGGGTGTGAGTGTTCACAGCTGCAACAGGGACATCCACTGCTGGAGTTGGAACAGCAACTGGTTCTGGCACAGCTGAATTGACTGCAACATCCACTGCTGGAGTCAGAACAGCAACTGGTTCTGGCACAGCTGAATTGACTGCAACATCCACTGCTGGAGTCAGAACAGCAACTGGTTCTGGCACAGATTAGGAATGGGTTCGTGTGTTCTCCAAATCTTTACAGGTAATAAGCTCCTTGGACACCTGTCCATATTCTGTATGCCCCGTCTCACATAGCTACACAACCTCATCGTTCTCAAAAAAATTTTTACATTCCAAGCTGAGGTGAAAACAAGGGAAAATAATACAAACATGGTAATTAGAACATTCCAAGTATTATTGTTAGAATCCATTAGAAGCACCTTGAAGAAATGAGGGTGACATAGTGGGAGGAATTAAACATGACAGTTTTTCCCCTAAATTGAGTGCCGTTATAAAGTTCTAGGAGAAAATGTGGAAGAGACAAAAAAGTCATGTACACATTCCAACCCAACTTAATAACCCTTGACAAAATCATATCATAAGCCAATTCCATCCAGTGCAGTAGCATGAAAATTTTCATACATTTTCCACAGACGAGAAACCCCATCACAGGACATACATGATGCAGATAAGAGGACATATAATACCACCATACGAGCATAATAACCAACATTGTGCTCAGCAATCAGTAAGAGTCAGGACTGTACACAAGGAGTTTGTTTAAACCCACTCTGTTCTATTTCAACCTCCCGGGCCCCACGTTGGATGCCAATTAATGTTGTGGTTTTGCCCAGCTGGAGCAAAGGGGAAAAAAAAAAAATGCGACTCCATCCCCTCTCCCTCCAAATGAAATGTGGAGGGAATCGGACATGGGAAAAAAAAATAAAGTAAAAGAGTCCACGTAAGTGTAAATAAGAACAATTTACTAGGAAAAACTGAAGAGCAACAACTATAAAAAACACAAGGGGATATTACAAAGAAAACTGGTCAGTGCATGGGATTGGAGACAGCTCTTATAAGAAAAAAGCCTAAAAAGTGGAATGGTGCTGACTGATAGGCTACACGGGGACCTACATACCTATGTATGTGGGCTCTGCGTACCTACTTTCTTGTAGCTCCCAGACGCAGTGGCGTAACTTCTACCGACAGCCTATATTTCAAATAGGAGCTGAGAAGGCCAAGTACGCGGGATTAGAGATAGCTCCCACAGGACAGAAGCTGCAAAGGTGGCACAGTGTTGCCTGATGGGCTTCACGGGAACCTACGTACCACTGTAGGTGGGATTTGAGTATCTCCTTTCTTGTAGTTCCCAAAAAAGGTGATGTTATTACTACCGGCAGCCTGTGTTTCAAATGGGAGCTGAGCAGGCCAAGTGTGCGGGATCAGAGATAGCTCCCAAAGGAAAGCAGCTCCAAAGGTGGGCAAGTTCTGGCTGATAGGCTACACGGGGACCTACGTACCACTGTAGGTGGAGTCGGTGTACCTGCTTACTTGTAGGTCGCAGACGCAGTGGCACAACTTCTACCGTATTTTCAATGGGGAGCAGAGCAACTCAAGTGCGTATTTTGCAGATACACAATTATTTTAGTTAACAACTTATCATCACAATAAGAAGTCAAGCACTTTTTAAGCACTTGTTAATCACCTCATAATAGTTCAATTAATTAGCTAAGCACTTGCAAATAACTCAAACACCTATTGATTAAGTATTCATTAATCAAACTGTGAGTTACATACCACACCTGATGGGAACCTGTTACCTTAGCCACAAGACTCTGCTAAATGTATTCGTTAGGTTACCTTGACCGATACCTTAGTTGTTACTAAAACAAAGGGACTGATATCTTTTTTTCACCAATCACTGTGATTTTGGAAATTTTGTGATTGTTGTGTACCAATCAAGGTGAAGGGCTAAATGGAGAGATGGACATTTTATGCATGCTTGTGTTGGCAAATGTGATTCTTTTGTTTGAGCCCTATAAAAACCCTGTAAATGGTAACTAACAATGAGGCACTATGGAGGAACTATTCCCAGTGTTTTCCCAGGGCTGCATAATAAAGAAGCGCCTGCTTATCTGCATTCCTGTGTAGATAAGTTTTTTGCGATTGCAGATCCGTCAACATTTTTGTCGATTCAGTTGGGACCTTGGGAGTGAACTCCAGCTGGCACGGAGGAATTCTCAGGGAGGATCATCGCCTGCAACCCTTACAGGTCCTTGCAACGTTCCCTAGAGTAGTAAGGCACTTCTAATTGGTTGAGGGCAGAGCCTGGTGAACTAGCCTGTAAGTCGCAGAGTCGGAGACCCCACTTGGTTGGGCCCAGGGAAAGCCCAAAGGAGTCTGCCAGTAAGATGGCGCGAAAGTTCCACTTGGTTTGCCTAGAGTATCCTCGTAAAGGTATTGGGAGCCTAGGCGCCACACATAATGCGAACGCAAAAGCGATTGCAGGGTTGGCATTGGTATTACAGCCCGTAAGTCGGATGAAATGATCGCAGGGCTGACATTGGTATTGGTATTGGTAATTGGTACAAGCGGGCCCACATAAGTATCTTTTAAGATACCTATTGATTTTGGTTTGTACATTGATTTGTACATTGGTTTATATATTGCTCTGTATATTGTTTTTTGTGTATATATGCATATATATGTATATTGTGTTGTAAGCTGTCTGTGTGTGTGTGATTGAGACGTGCAATTGAGCATGAAGAGTGTGGAGCTTTGATCCGAGGTTCTGTGATCCCGCGAGGGGTGCAGTCGGAGAGAAGAAAAGTGAAGGAACGAAACGACTGTTGAGAAAGTATTTATAACTAAAAGGATTTTGAAATTACAAAGTACCTGAGAATTCACCCCTTGGGTGTCTGGTGGCACACTGGAAGGAATTTAAGGGTGATTTTCATAAAGATCAACTTATAGAGTACTGTAATCATGTGTACAAATATTGAACTGTGCCGTTAAGTCTTTGTGTTTGAAGGACACCGTAATTTTTGGCTATGGCGTCTAAGAGGTTAAACCTGTTTAGGGGAGGATATTCTAACAATAAAGGCCCTGTGCAAAAAACCTATGATTAGGGCTGCCTTTTGGCTCACTGGAGAGAAATACATAATGATTTGTGTAAAAAGCAACTTATTGAATATTGCGATCATATCTGGCCAATGTATGCTCTGGATGATGAGGAATTATGCCCCCTGAATGGAATACTAAGTTATAATAGTATCTTGTAATTAATATTGTTTTATAAAAACGAGAAAAAGTGAGATAAAGTCCCATATGTAGATCTGTTCTTTTATTTAAGAGAAAAATCTGAATGGCAGAAAGAATCTGAACGAACAAATTGTGTAATGTCACTCACAATCGAAAAACAAAAGGTTCAAAACTGTTGCTCCTAATGCACTGCAGCAAAAATGTGTCTTAAACATTTGACCCTTAAGCGGGGAGAGCTTTTCCTATATATACACCCTCTCTCACTTACACGCTCCTCAACATGAACCTGAACAGGGACCCAGCAACCTGACAAGGATACATCCCGGAGTGTTGGTTACAGGGAGGGCTCCCAGCCCTGTCCAGATAGTAGTAACGTGGAAAAATGAGGACTCTGACACAGAACCTTCCTCATTGGTGTCCAAGAGAACTCAATGCTGTACTCATTTAATAACCACCTTAAAGATCCCCTTAAATTCTAAAGTCAAGCAGCATATAATTGCCCCATTAAGGCAAGGGATTGGGCAGAGTGAACCAGTACACATGAAAGTGCCTTTCTCACCTTCTGGTTTAATTCTTAAAAAAAAAAAAAATAACAGAGAATAGAATCCAATATAAACATGGGAGTAATGTATTCAGTTTTAAATACATGTAGAGGAGCAACAGGAACTAAAATTGCAAATATTATGGAAGCTATAGGGAAAGAGGAAAATCGGTCATTTTTGCAACCCTTAAATTTACAAAGTTATAACATATGAATTTTTGTATGTTTCAGAACGTCCCATACCCCTGATGAGGAGGGACTTGTTGTCTAAATTAAATGCAGAAATTGTCTTTGAAAACGGAGACTTGTTACTAAAAATACCTGAATCAAAGACAGGGCAAATATTGATGATAAAAGAAAAAAACCCAAAGGTGCTAGAATTACCTCCAGAAGTGGAGAATAGAGTGATCCTAATAGTGTGGGAAACTGAGATTCCAGGAAAATCAAAATTGAAAACATCAGAAAAAAATGAAATAAAAGAAAAAGTAAAATCGGTCAGGGCGAGATAATACCAAATAAAACCTGAGGCAAAACAAGGATTAAAAGTAGTAATTGACAAATTTCTGAAATATCAAATTCCAGAAGAGTGTGAGATAGAGTATAATCCACGTATTTTACCAGTATGGAAAATGAATGGAGAGTATAGGTTAGTTCAGGAATTAAGACCCATAAATCAGATTGTGAAAGATATACATCCAGTTGTAGCAAATCTGTATACCTTACTCACAGCTCTGAGAGAAAATTATCAGTGGTTTACAGTGCTCGATTTAAAAGATGTTTTCTTTTGTATCTCTTTGGAAAAGGAAAGTCGTAAACTATTTGCTTTTGAGTGGGAAAGCCAAAAACAGGACGCAAGGTACAGTTAACATGGACACGGCTACCCCAAGGTTTCAAGAACAGCCCCACTATCTTTGTAAGACAACTTGCAAAAGAACTGAAACTTTGGACTAATGAAAAGAAAGTGACACCAAGACCGGAGCATTTCCTTCTCCAATATGTCGATGACATCCAAATTACCACAAAGGAAAGATCAGCCTGCATACAGGTAACCATTGAACTTTTAAACTTTTGGGGATTAAACGGGTACAAGGTATCAAAAGGAAAAGCTCAAATAGCAGCCAAACAGTGATCTATTTGGGCCTCGAAATTTCTAAAGGAGAACGGAAGCTGGGGACAAATGGAAAGGAAGCAATTTGTGCTATTCTGGAACCACGCACTGTGCATGACTTGCATGCATTTTTCAGAATGACGGGATGGTACAGGCTCTGGATCATGGATTATGGTCTTATAGTCAAACCATTATATGAAGCCCAAAAATCTACCCCTTTTACATGGGGCAAAGAATATCAGGAAGCTTTCTGGAAGCTTAAAATAACTCTGATGACAGCCCCAGCCTTAAACTTGCCAGATTTAACCAAAGACTTTCAGTTATTTGTTCATGAACGACTCTAGGAGTTCTGACGCAGAAACCAGGAAGCTGGAAGAGACCAGTGGGATATTTTTCCAAACAACTGGACTTGGTGAGCAAGGGATGGCCTTCTTGCCTGCGAGCAGTAGCTGCAACTGTCACACTGATCCAAGAAGCAAGAAAGCTGACCTTGGGAAGGACTATTACAGTCTATGTCCCACATACGGTAACCACAGTCTTGGAGCAAAAGGGGGGACATTGGTTATCCCCGAGCCGAATGATGAAATACCAGGTCATTCTCACTGAGGAGGATAATGTAGTGTTGAAAACAACTAACCTTCTAAATCCTGCAGTGTTTCTGAGTACTTTACAGGAAGAGCAACAACTGGAACACGACTGTGTTGCAACCACTGAACATACATATTCCAGCAGAGAGGACCTGAAGGATGATTCTCTTGAAAACCCTGAATGGGAACTGTTCACAGATCGCAGCAGCTTCTTTGTGAATGGAACTCACCACGCGGGATATGTGGTAACAACCGAAAACACGGTAATAGAAGCAAATGCGTTGCACAGAAGACAGAACTGATTGCATTGACATGTGCTTTGAAATTAAGTAAAGGAAAACAAGTTAGTATTTGGACTGATTCAAAATATGCTTTTGGAGTAGTCCATGTCCATGGCACCCTGTGGAAAGAAAGAGGACTACTGTCCTCCTAGGGAACAAACATTAAGCATCAAAAGGAAATCTTGCAACTGCTGGCGGCAGTGCAGGAACCAGTTCAAGTGGCAATCATGCACTGTAAAGCACATCAGACAGGGAACTCAAAGATAGTAAAATAGAAAAGCACGCAGTCTCACAAATGGCAATCATCCCCACCAGAACAGTAGCCCTTCCTAAGGAGCCACCAAAATATTCAGGGGAGGATGAGAAATTGGCTAAGTTACTAAACGCAGAGAAAAATTCAGAAGGATGGCGTACAGGTAGTATTGTCTCCCTTAATCATGAGAGAATTCTAGATAGACTAGCAAATAGATCTCTCTCTCTAGATAGAGAGAATTGTAGATAGACTCTATCTACATTAGTACTTAGGTCCCTGTATTCCATAACAGCCAGTAATGTGTCACATTTGCAGCTGCTTTCCTTTGGGAGCTATCTCCAATCCCGTGTACTTGTCGTGCTCAGTTCTCATTTGAAATACAGGCTGTCAGTAGAAGTTACGTCACTGCATCAGGGAGCTACAATAAAGCAGGCACACAGACCCCATCTACATTAGTACCTAGGTCCCCGCATAGCCTAACAGCCAGTAATGTGGCACCTTGACAGCTGTTTTCCCTTGGGAGCTCTCGAATACAGCATCATTGGCCTTCTCAGCTCCCCTTGAAAAAATACAGGCTACTGGAATATGTTACACCTCTGCATCTGAAAGCTACAAGAAAGCAGGTAAGCAGACCCCACCTACAGTGGTATGTAGATCCCCGTGTAGCCTATCAGTCAGCACTGTGCCATGTTTGCCGATGCTTTCCTGTGGGAGCTATCTCTAATCCTGCGCACTTGGCCTGCTCAGCTCCTGTTAAAAATACTGACCTCTGGTAGATGTTACGCCACTGCGTCTGGGAACTACAAGAAAACAGGTAAAAAGAGCCAAGCTACAGTGGTACATAGGTCCCAGTGCAGCCTATCAGCTTGCACTGTGTCACCTTTGCAGCTTCTTTCCTGTGGGAGGTGTCTGCAATCCCGCGCACCTTTCCTGATCAGCTCCAATTAAAAATACTGACCTCTAGTAGGGGTTACGCTACTGCGTCTGGGAGCTAGAAGAAAGGAAGTACGCAGACCCAACCTACAGTGGTACGTTGGTTCCCGTGTCGTCTATCAACCCGCACTCTTCCACTTTTGCATCTGCTTTCCTGTGGGAGCTATCTCAAATCCCGTGCACTTAGCCTGCTCAGCTCCTGTTAAAAATACTGACCTCTGGTAGATGTTACGCCATTGCATCTGTGAGCTATATGAAAGCAGGTATGCAGAGCCCATCTACAGAGGAACGTTGGTCCCTGTGTATTCTATCAGCCAGCACTGTGTCACCTTTGTAGCTGCTGTCCTGTGGGAGCTATCTCCAATCCCGTGCCCTTGGCCTGCTCAGTTCCCATTGAAAATACAGGCTACTGGTAGAAGTTACGCCAATGCGTCTGGGAGCTAAAACAATGCAGGTACGCAGACCCCACTGACATTGATGCGTAGGTTCTCGTGTAGCCTAATAGGCAGCACTTTGTCACCTTTTCAGCTGCTTTCCTGTGGGAGCTATCTTCAATCCACCAGCACAGCAGCCATCACTTTGCCACTGTGGTAGTTTGACTCTGGCTTGATGTCAGGTGCCCACCACATCACTCTATCCCTCACCTCTCCAGCAAATCAGGGAAGGAAAGAAAATAAGATGGGAGTCTTGTGGATTGAGATAAAAGTGTTTAATAAAGAAACAGCAAAGTCGAGAGCATGGGAAGAAAAGGAAATGCAGATAAAGCTGTTACTCTTGTCATGGTTTGACATGACAGCGTTTTCTGGTAAGGGGGAAGGGGCTGTAAAGATGGCTACTGTAGAAAGTTGCTCACAACTCTCCCGAGCTCTAAGCTAGACCCACTTCTGGGACTGAGCCAATTAGACGCCTCCACGATAACTTTTTAACAAGAAGCAGGAAGAGAAGGTTTCTTCCTCCATCTTCTTCTTTCTTCTGCCCCTTCTATTTCTTCTGGCTGGTCGTGGTGCAAGGAGTAGGAACAGTGAGAGGAACAGCCATGCGGACTCCAAGGTCAGTGATGAAAGAGAGGAGGAGGTGTGCTGGAGCAGAGACTCCCCTGCATTCTATGGAGAGAACTGGTGAAGCTGAGATTTTCATTTCTTTAAAGACCCCGCATCGGCAGTAGAGACTCATTTTGATAATGAGTCCGCATCAGGGGCAGTGACATATTTTGCTAAAACTGGTGCCAGACCAGGGACAGTGACCATGGCCAGAGGAGGCCGTGTCCCGAAGAAGGGACCCAATATCCACAGCTGTGACTGTGGGGAGGAACCCACGACAAAGCAGCTCATTAAACTTATGCCCAGAAGAGGCCTTGTCCCAAAAGAGGGACCCTGCAACTGCAGGAACTGCAACCACGGTGAAGATACCATGCCAGAGATATTCACCAAGGACTGTCCCCAGTTTGAGGGAACCTGTATTGGCATAAGCCACAGCTATTGGGAACAATCCACACCAGAGAAGTATGTTAAGGACTGTGTTCCAGGGGAGGAACCTTGTGTTGGAGCAGGGATTGCAAGCAGTCGTCCTCATCTGAGAAGACAGAAGCGGCAGAGACCATCTGTGAGAGACTGAATACATTCCCCATTGCCTGCCCCCCTGAGCCATTGATGGGGGAGGAGGTAGAGATATCGGGAGCAGTGAGTTGGGCCCGGGAAGAAAGGAGGGATGGGGGAGGGAGATCTTAAAGTACTGGTTGTAATTTTCTCATCATCCTGCTCCCTTTTTGCTTTTTTTCCATTCTGTTTCTTGTAGAATAAACTTTCCTACTTTCCTCTCTAAGTCGAGTAATGCAGTCTGTTTTTCCCAGAACCATAATTGGCAGTGAGCCCTCCCTGCCCTTGTCTCAATCCAAAAGAACCTTGCTTATCTTTTTACTCCCATTTCGCTGGGACCTCCGCCATCCTAACGAGGGTGGGGGTGAATGGGGGCACCGAGCAGGAGACTGTCGTGGTGCTACTGTGCTAGCTGGGTCAAACCACGACACTCTCTACTTCCCATCTTCAGCGATGTCCAGCCACCTCCCGAGAAGCAGGGCTTCGGTACACGTAGCAGTTACTTTTGGAAGGCCAGAAATGAATCTTGCCTCCCCTTCCTGCTCCTCTTCCCCAGTTTATATTACTGAGCTGAAGTCATATGTTATGGAATATCTCCTTGCTCAGCCTGGGTCAGCTGTTCTGGCCATGGTCCCTCCCAAGATTGTGGTCACCCACAGCTATTGGTTAAGGTGGGGGAAGGAATGCTGGAGGGACAGCCCTGATGCTGTGCGAGCAGTAGTCATAATAGTGATATCAACAGTAAGCACAGCACTGCAAGAGCTGCTGTGGAAAGTCACTACCATCCCAGACCCACTACAGTCTCCACCCCTTATTCCATACCATTTATGTCATGCTCAGACAAACCATCTCAACAACCCATATAAATTCTTATATACTCTCATTAACCAGTACCCCCACTCTTCAACAAACAAACATCATTCTTGTATTCCCTCTTGCATCTTGCATCAAACAAACAAACAACATTCTTATATCTTTCATCCTCTGTAGATGTTCACTGGAGCAGGCCATAACTTATGTCTCATCCATCAAGATGGATATCCAGGCCAGGGGAAATTGTGTGTTCAGTCTTGGGCACCAGCACCGGCTTGGTTTGTCCACTTGTCTGGTTTTCTTGCGAAGTTCATACCTCATCGTCTACAACAGATAACTCACATCACAGGTTATTTTTCCCCCAAGGTTAAGTCTTCTTGAGGTACACATCGAGTTTCCCCATCCTTTCTCATCACCCACCAAGTACACCCAGGCCCTTGAGCAAAGACAATCCCACGAATGGGTTTGCACTTTCTCATGGGAGGTGCAACCCATACTGCCTTCCCCAGCCATTTCCCTGGGTGCACTACAGGGACCTTATCTCCTCCCACAGTATGTAGTGGTTTTGTTTGGGCAGGACCAGGACGGTTAGTTGAACCTCTGCTGTTAACCAGCCAAGTGGCTTCTGCTAAATTTTTATCCCACTGCTTCCATGCCCCATTGCCCAGTGCTCTCAACATGGTCTTTAGTAATCTGTCAGTCTTTCCAGAGGCTTGTGGGTGATAGAGGATGTGGTATATCCACTCAATGCCATGTTTCTTTGCCCAGGAGTTTATGAGATTATTTTCAAAATGAGTCCCATTGTCTGATTCAATTCTTTCTGGAGTGCCGTGTTGCCACAAAACTTGCCTTTCAAGACCCAAGACAGTATTTTGGGCAGTGAAATGGTTTACAGAGTATGTTTCCAACCAACCAGTAGTTGCTTCCACCATGGTGGGTATATAACGCTTGCCTTGGTGTGTTCGTGGTAGCGGTCCAACATAGTCAATTTGCCAGGCCTCACCATATTGAAAACCCAGCCATCGGCCTCTATTCCAGGGAGACTTGATTCGTGTGGCTCGCTTGATTGCAGCACATGTTTCACATTCGTGGGTGACCTGTGTAATGGCTTCCATGGTCAAGTCCACCCCTCGATCACGAGCCCATCTATATGTTGCATCTCTTCTTAGATGTCCTGATGTTTCATGGGCCCATCAAGCTATAAATAGCTCACCTTTACGCTCTCAGTCTAGGTCTACCTGAGCTACTTCAATTTTTGCAGCTTTGTCTACCTGTTGGTTGTTCCGTTGTTCTTCAGTGACACCGCTTTTGGGCACATGAGCTTCTCCATGACGTACTTTCAGAGTCATGTTTTCCACCCAAGTGGCAATGTCTTGCCGTAATGCAGCAGCCCAGATGGGTTTACCCTTGCGTTGCCAGTTGGTCTTCTTCCATTGCTGTAGCCATCCCCATAGGGCATTAGCTACCATCCAGGAGTCAGTATAGAGTACTGGTCACATCTCTCGTTCTGCAATCTTTAGAGCTAGTTGGATGGCTTTCATTTCAGCAAACTGACTCAACTCACCTTCTCCTTCAGTGGCCTCAACAACTCTTTGTGTGGGACTCCACATAGCAGCTTTCCACTTACGATGATTTCCTACCACGCGGCAGGATCCATCAGTAAACAAAGCATAATACCTCTCATCTTCTGATAGTTCATTATATGGTGGTGCCTCTTGGGCGCGAGCTACTTCCTCAGGCAATGCTCCAAAATCTCTGCCTTCTGGCCAGTCCATGATTTCTTCCAGGATTCCTGGGCGATTAGATTTCCCCAGTCGAGATCGTTGTGTAATGAACGCCATCCACTTACTCCATGTAGCGCTGGTTGCATGATGTATAGAAGGGGTTTTCCCTTTGAACATCCAGTGTAGCACAGGCAGACGTGTTGCCGAGAGGAGGTAAGCTTCTGAAGCAGCTTGAAGTCCCTCATATGCTGTTAGTATTTCTTTTTCATTTGGGATGTAGTGGGCTTCTGATTCTCGTTATGCTCGACTCCAAAACCCTAATGGTCGACCTCGTGTTTCTCCACATGTTTTCTGCCAGAGGCTCCAGGTGAGACCATGCTCTCCAGCGGCAGTGTAGAGAATATTCTGCACATCTGGTCCTGTACGGATGGGCCCAAGTGCGACTGCACGAGCTTTTTCCTGTTTAAGTTGTTGAAAATCATATTGTTCCTCAAGGCCCCACTCAAAACAATTCTTCTTTCTGGTTACTCTAAAAAGAGGGTTCACAAGCGCACTATAACCTGGGATATGCATCCTCCAAAATCCCACAAGGCCCGGGAAAGCTTGTGTTTCTTTCTTATTAGTTGGTTGAGACATAGTCGCTCTTTTGTTCACAACGTCCAGAGGCACATGTCGATGCCCATGTTGCCATTTTATGCCCAAAAACTGGATCTCTTGTGCGGGTCCCTTTACATTATTTCTTTTTACAGCAAAACCAGCTTTTAGGAGAATCTGAATTATTCTTTTTCCTTTCTCAAACACTTCTTCTGTTTCCCTATACAATTATGTCATCAATGAACTTTAAATGTTTGGGGGCATCTCCCATTTCCAGCACAGTTTGGATTACACCATGACAAATGGTAGGACTATGTTTCCACCCCTGGGGCAATCAATTCCAGGTATATTGGACACCTCTCCATGTGAAGGCAAATTGTGGCCTGCACTCTGCTGTCAACGGAATTGTGAAAAATGCATTAGCGATGTCATTTGTAGCATACCACTTGGCTGCTTTTGACTCCAGTTCATACTGGGGCTCTAATATGTCTGGTACAGCAGCACTCAGTGGTGGTGTCACTTCATTCAGGCCACGATAGTCTACTGTTAACCTCCATCCTCCATCAGATTTTTTCACAGGCCATATGGGACTATTAAATGGGGAATGAGTTTTGCTGATTACCCCTTGAGCCTCCAGTTGATGAATCAACTCACGGTTGGGAGCCAGGGAGTCTCGGTTCGAGCAATATTGCCTCCGGTGCACTGTTCCGGTAGCAATTGGTACCTGTTGCTCTTGAACTCGCAGCAATCCCACAACAAAAGGGTCTTCTGAGAGGCCAGGTAAACTGGAGAGTTATTTGATTTTCTATGTATCTACAGTGGCTATACCAAAAGCCCATTGAAACCCCTTGGGGTCTTTGAAGTACCCTCTCCTGAGGTAATCTATGCCTCTGGACCTGTCACAATGGGGTGCTTTTCCCATTTGTCCCCTGTTAAGCTCACTTCAGCCTCTAAGACAGATAACTCTTCATATCCCCCTGCCACTCCAGAGATCCAGACAGAATCTGTGTCTCTATACTTTGATGGCATCAGTGTACACTGTGCCCCTGTGTCTACTAAGGCTTTATACCTTTGTGGGTTTGATGTGCCAGGCTATCGAATCCACACTGTCCAGTAGATTCGGTCATCCCTTTGATCCTCCTGCCTGGAGGCAGAGACCCTCTATTTCTGTTCTTCATCACAGTATTTACTATCTGATCCTTGCAATTGTAGACCTGAAGTCTCCTCATTGGCATCGAGGGAAGTGTTTGAAGTTCTTCTATGTCTTGGAGATTGTTGATTGTCCTCTTTGGTTCTGGCAGCTACTATGCTGACAGCCCTCTTGGGGGGTCGTTTTCTTACAGCTATCTTCCCTTCCCATGTTCACATGCCTCCAGCTTAAAAGTGGGATCACCGCCTCATTTCCTCATATCCTCTTCTGGGGCACGCAAAAAGAGACAGAGATCATTTTGTGTTGTACTCTTTCGTCTAGGACTTCCTTTTCCCCTGGTCGGGGCAGTGGATGACCGAATTCTTGGGGCAGTTCTGCCAGTCAGGCCATCATCCCACACTGGTGAGGAGGTGCAGAGGCTCTCTTCATAGTTTTGTAACCAAGAAGATATTCTCTCCACTGTTGGTATATCCATGTCTGGGTGACACACCATTGCCAAGATATTAGAATACGTAGCTGGGGCACTCTGAATCACTTTTCTAAACATGACCCGTGTACACTGGACATCTTCTGGATCTGTGGAGCCCTCAGCATTATTTAGATCACCATAGATGACTTCCATAGATGATCTAAATCACTTAGATATTGGATGTCTTCATCAGCTCTAGTCCACTTTCCTCAGGCATTTACAAGATCTTCCTTGAATGGGTATCTTGCCCGTACACTTGAGAGGAGCCATTCCCAGAGACTGTAAATTGAGGTCTTCTTTCCAATGCCTCTATCAATTCCCTGGTGTCTAGAAAGAGATCCCAACTGTTGGGCTTCTCTACATTCCAGTTGCTGACTGTCAGCCCCCTTATTCCAACATCAGAGTAGCCAGGCAGGAATCCACTCACCTGACTGGGGACTCTAATTGTTCCAGATACACAATTGTTTTAGTTAACAACTTATAATAACAATGAGTAGTCAAGCACTTGTTAACCACCTAGTAATAGTTCAGTCAATTAGCTAAGCACTTCCAAATAACTCAAACACCTATTGATTAAGTAAGTATTCATTTGAATCACATAAGGATCAAACTGCAAGAGTTAAATACCACACCTGATAGGGACCTGTTACATTAGCTAGGAGACCCTGGTAAATGTATTTGTTAGGTTACCTTAGTTGTTACTTTAGTTGTTACTAAAACAAAGGGACTGATTTTTTTTTTTGACTAATCACTGTGATTTTGGAAATTTTGTGTTTGTTGGGAACCAATCAAGGTGAAGGGCTAAATTGATAGATGGACATTTTATGCATGCTCTTGTTGGCAAATGTGATTCTTTTGTTTGAGCCCTATAAAAACCCTGAAAATTGTAACTAACAACAAAGCACATATGAAGGAACTACTAATCGATGATATGGACTTGACCACAGTTTCTTTTTCACTACTGGGGCAACCACTGTGGTTGTTGTTTGATTCCCTGACTCAACCATACTGGTCTCAGATATAGTTTGAATTTCCACCTCGGCCATAGTTCTCTGACAGGACTGGACTGCGACTAACTCAACCATGGTGGTCTCAGATATAATTTGAGTTTCCACTTTAACTATAGTTCTCTAAGAGGACTAGAGTGCAGCTCGATATGCAGAGACTAGGCCCCAGTATAGTGCCTGAACCTCATGGGCCTCATTGGGGTAGGCAAGACACCCTTCTATCATGTGGCGTGCCAGTAAAGCAGGGTTTTTTATCTGTTCAGCTGTAAAATCCCAGGTTACAGGTGATAATCGTCCCAGGAATTTGCCCAAATTCATCCACACACCCTGCCACATAGGGATTGGCCACTTCAGGGGGCAGTTTAACATGTTTCCTTCCCAAATTTGTCCGCTCTGATACCCAGATGAGTCCAGATTCCACAAAATATGTAATATACCAGCCATATTAATTAGCAATATTAAAAGTCTCATATAAGGGTGACTAAGGACCTGGGAAGTCTGTATAAACAAAATTGTCTACATCAAGCCGAGCTGAGGGGAAAGAGGTGCTAAGCCCCACGACCTCCACAAGATAGCTCCCATAGCACAGTAAATCCATGAATGAGACTCACAGTTATTATTTGGGCCATCATGTTCCCAGGCCCTTCCATTCTTTTCACAAGATCATACAGCCAACTTAGCAAAGCTATCAAGGTTAGAGCGCAGCACAAAGTCAGTGTTAGTAGCATCATGTTCCCAAACATTACAAAGTGTAAGGTAAGCTGCATTACAGCAAGGCTCTGTGACCAGCACAGGAACTTTGCACTCATTGACTTACTATAATTACAATACATTTAATGTAAAACTTCCATTATCTCGTCTCACGTTGGGCGCCAAAAAAGCTGAGGTAGTTTGTCCCTGGCTGGATGCCAGGTGCCCACCACACCGCTCTCTCTCCCACCTCCAAAGCAAGCCAGGGAAAGGGAGAAAATAAGATGGGAGTCTCGTGGATTGATAAAGCAGTTTAATAAAGAAACAGCAAAGCCGCGCGCGCGGGAGGCAAAGCAAAAGCAGATAAAGCCGTTACTCTCTACGTCCCATCTACAGAGATGTCTGACCACCTCCCGAGAAGCAGGGCTTTTGGAAGGCCAGAAATGAATCTTGTCTCCCCTTCCTGCTTCTCTCCCCCAGTTTATTTTACTGAGCTGACGTCATATGGTATGGAGAATCTCCTTGGACAGCCTAGGTCAGATGTTCTGGCCGTGGTCCCTCCCAAGATTGTGCTCACCCACAGCTATTGGTGAAGGTGGGGGGAGGAATTCTGGAGGGACAGCCCTGATGCCGTACGAGCAGTAGTCCTAATAAAGATATCAACAGTAAGCACAGCACTGCAAGATCTGCTGTGGAAAATCACTACCATCCCAGACGCCCTACAGTCATTCAGTACATCGGCCTTCTCTGCATCCTCAGACACCAGGAACCTTAAGCATTTAGCAGCGGGCCCACATTACCCCTCACCATCCTTCTACTGCTGATGTACTTGAAAAATGCATTATTGCTGTCCTTAACATCCCTGGCTAAATTTAATTCTAGAAGGGCTGTAGCCTTCCTAGTTGCACCCCTGCATGCCCTGACAATGTTCCTATGCTCTTCCCAAGATGTCAGCCCCTGTTTCCACCTCTCATTGGTGGCTGCTTTCTGCCTGAGTTGTCCCATCACATCCTTGCTCATCCATGGAGACCTGCTACATGTTACGCCACTGCCTCTGGGAGCTAAAAGAAAGCAGGTACACAGAGCCCACCTACAGTGGTAGGTTTTTCCCCGTGTAGCCTATCAGCCAGCACTGTGCGTCCTTTGCATCTGATTCCTGTGAGAGCTATCTCCAATCCCGATACCTGACCTGCTCAGCTCCCATTGAAAACATACAGGCTGCCAGTGGAACTTATGTCACTGCGTTTGGGAGCTACAGGAAAGCAGGTACGCAGACCCTATTAGAGGTGGAAACAGGGGCTGACTTCTTGAGAAGTGTATAGGAACATTGCCACACCATGAAGGGGTGCAACTAGGAAGGTTGGGCCCATTTAGAATTAAATTTAGCCAGGGATGTTAAGGGCAGCAATAAGGCATTTTTCAAGTACTTCAGCAGCAGAAGGATGGTGAGGGGTAATGTGGGCCCGCTGCTAAATGCTTAAGGTTCCTGGTGTCTGAGGATGCAGAAAAGTCTGAAGTACTGAATGCCTTCTTTGCTTCAGTCTTTACGGCAAAGGATGACCCTCAGGAAGCCCAGTCGGGCACGAATAACATGATGGCCGGGACAGCTGAGGACTTGCCCTGGGTGGAAGAGGAAGAGGTTAAAGAATTTTTGGACAAGCTTAAGGCTCATAAGTCAATGGATTCTTATGGGATGCATCCTAGAGTGCTGAGAGAGCTGGCTGATGTGATTGCTAAACGTTTCTCCATCATTTTTGAACAATCATGGAGGACAGGCGAGGTGTATGAGGACTGAAGAAAGGCCAATGTCACGCCAGTCTTCAAAAAGAGCAGGAATGAGTACCCAGGAAACTACAGGCCGGTCAGCCTCACCTCCATCCCTTGAAAAGTGATGGAACAACTCATCCTGAATGTTATTACTGAAAATAGGAAGGATAAGATGGTTCTCAGGGGGAGTCAACATGGCTTCACCAAGGGAAAATCCTGTTTGATATACCTGATATTCTTCTATGAGTGCATAACCGGCTGGCTAGATGAGGGGAGAGCAGCGGAAGTCATCTACCTTGACTTCAGCAAGGCTTTTGACACTTTCTCCCATAACATCCTCATCAGAAAGCTCAGGCAGTGTGGCTTGGATGAGTGGACAGTGAGGTGGATCGAGAGCTGGCTGAATGACAGAGCCCAGAGGGTGGTGATCAATGGCACAGAGTCAAGTTGGAGGCCTGTGGCCAGTGGAGTTCCACAGGGATGGATTCTGGGGCCAGTCTTGTTCAACATCTTCATCAACGACCTGGATGAGGGGACAGAGTGTACCCTCAGCATATTCGCTGATGACACCAAACTGGAAGGACTGACTGATTCTCCAGAAGGCTGTGCTGCCATTCAAAGTTATCTCGACAGGCTTGAGAGTTGGGCAGAGAGGAACCTCATGAGGTTCAACAAGGAGGTTCAAGGGCAGAGACCTGCGTCTGGGAAGGAACAACCCCATGCACAAGCACAGGCTGAGGGTCGAACTGCTGAAGAGTAGCTCTGCAGAGAGAGACCTGGGAGTCCTGATTGATAATAAACTAAATATGAGCCAGCAATGTGCCCTCATGGCCAAGAAGGCCAGTGACATAATGGGATGCATCAAGAAGAGTGTGGCCAACAGGTCGAGGGAGGTTCTTCTCCCCCTCTACTCTGCCCTGGTGAGGCCTCATCTGGAGTACTGTGTCCAGTTCTGGGCTCCTCAGCTCAAGAGGAACAGGGAACTGCTGGAGAGAGTCCAGCGCAGGGCCACCAAGATGATCAAGGGTATAGAACATCTTTCATACAAGGAAAGACTGAGGGAACTGGGACTCTTTAGTCTGGAGAAGAGGAGATTGAGGGGTGATCTTATTAACATATATAAATATATAAAGGGTGGATGTCAGGAGGTTGGGACATTCCTCTTTTCTATAGTAGATAGATAAAAAGACAATGGGTAATGGGATGAAGCTGGAACACAAAATGTTCCGTTTAACCATACGAAAAAACTATTTTACTGTGAGAGTGATGGAGCAGTGGAACAGGCTGCCCAGGGATGTTGTGGAGTTGAGTAAATATGTAAAACATATTTTACAGTTTCAACTCTGCTTTGTTCTGTTTTATCTCACTGATGGGAACATGATCTTTTAATGTAAGCCACTGTTCCACAGGAGATAACTCCCATAGGAAAGCAGTTGAAAAGGTGACACAGTTGTGGTAGATCAACTACACGGGAACGTACGGACCACTGTAGGTATGGTCTGCATACCTGTTTTCTTGTAGCTCGTAGACACTGTGGTGTAACGTCTACCGGCAGCCTGTATTTTTCAATGGGAGTTGAGCAGGTCAAGTGCGCGGGATTGGATATAGCTCTTGAAGGAATCAGCTGTAAAGGTGGAACAGTGCTGGCTGATACACTACAGGAAGACCTACCTGCCACTGTATGTGGGGTCTACGTACCTGCTTTCTTTTAGCTCCCAGACGCAATGGCATAACTTCTACCAGAATCCTGTATTTTTTTCAATGCGAGTGGAGCAGGACAAGTAAGCGAGAAAGAGATAGCTCCCACAGGAAAGCAACTGTAAAGGTGGCACAGTGCTGGCTGATAGGTTTCATGGGGACCTACGTACCACTGTATTTGTGGTCTGCGTACATTCTTTTTTGTAGCTCCACGACACAGAGGTTTAAATTCTACTGGAAGCCTGTATTTTCAAAGGGAGTTGAGCAGGCCAAATTCACGGGATTGGAGATAACTCGCACAGAAAAGCAGCTGCAAAGGTGGCAGAGTGCTGGCTGATAGGGTATGCAGGGACTTACTTTCCACTGTAGGTGGGATCTGGTGCCTGCGATCTTGTAGCTCCCAGACTCAGAGGCGGAATTTCTAGAGGCTACCTGTATTTTAAATCGGAGATGAGCAGGCAAAGTGCACGGGATTGCAGATAGCTCCCACAGGAAAGCAGCTGTAAAGGTGACACAGTTCTAGCCGATAGGCTACACGGTGACCTATGTACCACTATAGGTGGGGTCTGTGTACCTGCTTTCTTGTAGCTCTCAGATGCAGTGGTGTAACTTCTACCGGCAGTCTGTATTTTCAAGGGGAGCTGAGCAGACCAAGTGCATGAGATTGGAGATAGCTCTCTCAGGAAAGTAGCTGCAAAGGTCGCACAGTGCTGGCTGAGAGACTACATGGGGATGTACGTACCTCTGTAGGTGGGGTCTGCGTACCTGCTTTTTTGTAGGTCACACAGGTAGTAACATAACTTCTACTAGCAGCCTGTATTTTCAATGGCAGCTGAGCAGGCCAAGTGCGCGGGATTGGAGATAGCTCTCACATGAATCAGCTGTAAAGGTGGCAAAGTGCTGGCTGATAGGCTACATGGGGACCTACGTACCACTATAGGTGGGGTCTGCGTACCTGCTTTCCTTTACCTCCCAGACGCCGTAATGTAACTTCTACCTGCAGTCGGTATTTCACATGGAGCTGAGCAGGCAAAGTGCGAGGGATTGGAGATAGCTCCCACAGGAAAGCACCTGCAAAGGTGGCACAGTGTTGGCTGATACTCTGTCCAAGTTTTAGCCAGGAAAGAGTTAATTCCCGTGAGGAATCAGGAATGGGTAAAGCCTGAACAACTAACCAAGGCTCTCCAGGAGGTATTCGATACCATCCTAACGTCATGCCCAGTATATAGATGGAGGCTAGCCAGAAGCTCTCTTCTACAACTCTGCTCTTCTACACGGGGACCTACGAACCACTGTAGGCGAGATCTGCGTACCTGCTTTCCGGTAGTTCCCAGAGGAAGTGACGTAACTTCTACATGCAGCCTGTATTTTTTAATGAGAGTTTACAAGGCCAAGTGTGCGGCATTGCAGATACCGCAGGAAAGCAGCTGCAAAGGTGAAACAGTTCTGGCTGACAGGCTACACAGGGATGAATGTACCACTGTAGGTGGACTCTGCGTACCTGGTTTCTTTTAGCTCCCAGAGACAGTGACGTCACTTCTACCGGTAGGTTCTATTTTCAAAGAGAGCTGAGGAGGCCAAGTGTGCGGGATTAGGGATAGCTCCCACAGGAGAGCAGTTGCAAAAGTGGCACAGTGCTGGCTGTTCGACCACACAGGGACCTATGTACCACTGTAGGTGAGGTCTGCTTACCTGCTTTCTTGTAGCTCCCAGATGCAGTGGCGTAACTTCTGCGCACAGCCTGTATTTTCTATGGGAGGTGAGCAGGTCAAGTGCGGGATTGGAGATAGCTCCCACAGGAAAGCAGTTGCAAAGGTGTTATAGTGTTGGTTGAAAAACTTTAAACTAAGGGACTTGGGGGGTGGGGGGAGAAGCAAAACAGAACAAGCTGTCCCCTCTAGCTGGGAAACACAGCAGGACAGGGAACTCAATGATAAGTGACCTTCATCTGCTCCCTGGGCTTAGATACAGATGGCTGACCACCCTGGGAAAGAGCCAAACCGGGAAGGAACCTCCTGCCCTTGCCCAGGGGGACCTGTGTGTCTGAGTAAGCCCCTGTACTGCCTCTACACGAATGCACGCAGCCTGGTGAATAAGCAGGAGGAACTGGAGATGTGGGTTCAGATGTGGGACTCCGACCTCATTGCTGTCACAGAGACATGATGGGACAGCTGCCATGACTGGAGCACAGCCATGGAGGATTATGTATTGTTCAGGAAAAACAGACTGACAAGGCGTGGAGGTGGAGTTGCTCTCTATGTGAGAGAGCAATTAAAGTGTACTGAACTGTTCCTGGGTGGGATGAGGAGAGAGTAGAGTTCTTCTGGGTAAAAATTAATGGCCAGGGCAAGGCAGGTGATATTATTGTAGGAGTCCGCTACAGGCCACCTGATCATGAAGAGGATGTGGATGAGGTCTTCTACAAACAGCTGGGAGCTGCCTCACGATCACCGTCTCTGGTCCTCATGGGGGACTTCAACCACCCTGATATTTGCTGGGATGGTCACACAGGGCATGCAGGGGTGCAACTAGGAAGGTTAGAGCCCTTCTAGAATTGAATTTAGCCAGGAATGTTAAAGACAGTAATAAGGCATTTTTCAAGTACATCAGCAGCAGAAGGATGGTGAGGGGTAATGTCAACCGGATGCTGAACACAGAGGATGTCTTGGTGTCTTAAGATGCAGAGAAGGCTGAAGTACTGAATGCCTTTTTTGCTTCAGTCTTTACGGCCAAGACTGACCCTCGAGAAGCTCAGTCCGGCAAGGATAACAGGATGGTCAGGACAGCAGAGGACTTGCCCTAGGTGAATAGGAAGAGGTTAAAGACTTGTTGGCCAAGCATAAGGCTCATAAGTCAATGGGTCCTGATGGGATGCATCCTAGTATGCTGAGAGAGCTGACTGATGTGATTGCTAAGCCTCTTTCCATCATTTTTTAAACAATCATGGAGGACAGGTGAGGTGGCTGAGGACTGGAGAAAGGCCAATGTCATGTCAGTCTTCAAAAAGGGACGACCAGATCTGCATACCTGCTTTCTTTCAGCTTCCAGAGGCAGTGGCATAACTTCTCTCAGCAGCCTGTATTTTCAATGGGAACTGAGCAAACCAAGTGTGTGGGATTGGAGATAGCTCCCACAGGAAAGCAGCTGCCAAGGTGGCACATTTCTGGCTGATAGGCTACAAGGGGATCTACGTACCACTGTAGGTGAGGTCTGCATACCTGCTTTCGTGTAGCTCCCAGAGGCAGTGCTGTAACTTCCACAAGCAGACTGTATTTTTTCAGTGGTAGCTGAGCATCCATAGGATGTGGGATTGGAGATAGCTCCCAAAGAAAAGAAGTTGCAAAGGTGACACAGTGCTGGCTGATAGGCTACACAGGAACCTACGTACCACTGTAGGTGGGATCTGCGTACTTGCTTTCTTGTAGCTCCCAGACGCAATGACGTAACTTCTACCGGCCGTCTGTATTTTCAATGTGAGCTGAGCAGGCAAAGTGCGCGGGATATGATGTTATTGCTAAGACTCCCTTTATCATTTTTGAACAATCTTGGAGGACAAGTGCCTGAGGACTGGAGAAAGACCAATGTCTCATCAGTCTTCAAAAGGGGCAGGAGGGACGACCCAGGAAACTACAGGCCGGTCAGCATCACCTCCATGCCTAACCTGATATCCTTCTATGAGTGCATAACCGGCTAGCTCGATGAGAGGAGAGCAACGGATGTCATCTACCTTGACTTCAGCAAGGCTTTTGACACTGTCTCCCACAACATCCCTGTTATGGATGGTTGGGACATCCAACTTTCTATAATAGATAGTAACAGCACAAGGGGTAATGGGTTAAAACTGGAACTTAAAAAGTTCCATTAAACATAAGAGAAAACTATTTCACCGTGTGATGGAGCAGTGGAACAGACTGCCCAGGGGGATTGTGGAGTCTCCTTCCTTGGTCTTCAAGACCCGCATGGACATGTTCCTAAGCGACCTGATCTAGGTGAATTTGCTTCTGCAGGGAGTTGGACGAGACGATCTCTAAAGGTTCCTTCCAACCCCTACCATTCCATGATTCTATGATTCTATGATAGACTACACGGATACCTACTTACTAATGTAGGTGGGATCTGCGTACCTGCTTTCTTGTAACTCCCAGACGCAGTGACGTAACTTCTACTGGCAGTCTGTATTTTCAAGGGGAGCTGAGCAGGCCTGGTGCCTGGGATTGGAGATAGCTCCCAGATGAAAGAAGCAGGAAAGTTGGAACAGTGCTGCCTGATAGGCTAGAGGGGGAACAACTACTGTTGATGGGATTTGCATACCTGCTTTCTTTTAGATCCCAGACGCAGTGGTGTACTTCTGCCGGCAGGCTGTACTTTTTCAATGGGAGTTGAGCAGGCCAAGTGCGCGGGATTGGAGATAGCTCCCACAGGAAAGCAGCTGCAAAGGTGACATAGTGCTGTCTGATATTCTGTCCTAGTTTTAGCCAGGATAGAGTTAATTCCCGTGAGGAACCAGGAAAGGGTACAGTCTGAACAGCTAACCCAGACTGGCCAGCAGGTATTCGATACCATCCTAACGTCATGCCCGGTATATAGGTGGAGGCTAGCCAGAAGAAGCTCTCTTCCGGGGTCACGGGCTCTCAGTTGCCGGTCGCGTCCCGGGTTGTGATCAACTGTATCACTCACCAGTTTTCTTTGTAATATACGCTTGTGTTTGTTATAGTTGTTCCTCTTATATTTTCCCTAGTAAATTGTTCTTTTTTCTAGTTACGCGGACTCTTTTACTGTTTTTCTCCATCTCCGATCCCCTCTGCATTCCGTCGGGAGGGTGAGGGGGAGGAGCCATGGAATTTTTTTTCCCGTTTTGCTCCAGCTGGGCAAAACCACGATATTAATGGCACGAAACGTGGGGTCCGCGAGGTTGAAATAGAACAGAGTGGGTTTAAACAAACTCCTTGTGTACACTCCTGACACTAACTGATTGCTGAGCACAATGTTGGTTGATATGCTTGTATGGTGGTATTACATGTCCTCTTATCTGCATCATGTATGTCCTGTGATAGTGTTTCTCGTCTTTGGAAAATGTATGAAAATTCTCATGCTACTGCACTGGATGGGATTGGCTTATGATATGATTTTGTCAGGGGTTATTAAGTTGGGTTTGAATGTTTACATGGCTTTTTTGTCTCTTCCACATTTTCTCCTAGAACTTTATAATGGCACTCAATTTAGGGGAAAAACTGTCATGTTTAATTCCTCCCACTATGTCACTTACCCTCATTTCTTCAAGGTGCTTCTAATGGATTCTAACAATAATATTTAGAATGTTCTAATTACCATATTTGTATTATTTTCCCTTGTTTTCACCTCGACTTGGATTGTGAAATTTTTTTTGAGAACTATGAGGAGAAACATACATAATATGGGCAGGTGTCCAAGGAGTTTTCTACCTGTAAAGATTTGGAGAACACACGAACCCATTCCTAATTCATCTGTGCCAGAACCAGTTGCTGTTCCGACTCCAGCAGTGAATGTCCCTGTTGCAGCTGTGAACATCATACCCAGACTGCTGACACTGTTGCTTTTACCAGTGTGGACATTCATACCCAGACGGTGGATATTGTCACTGTGTCCACTCAAACTCAGACTGCTGCTACAACTGTGGATGCTCAAACCCAGACTCTTGCTGTTACAACTGCGGCCACTCAAACTTAGGCAACTGATACAATTGCTGTTGAATCAGAATATCAATTTGTGCCAGTATCAGTTGCTCCTTACAGAAAAAGAAATACACAAAAAAACCCCAGTTCGCAGCACTAAGGATGAAGATGAAGAAGGGATGTCACAGAGGGAAGAAGAGTTGTAGCCAGAGAGAATCAGCCGGTCCTTGTCCCTGAGTGAACGGCAAGACGTGAGGAAAGATTACAGGCGTCACCCAGGTGAGCACATTATCACCTGGATGCTCCGATGCTGGGAAAATGGTACCCACAGTTTGGACTTAGAGGGCAAGGAAGCCAGGAAATTGCAAGACTGACCAAGTCGTGTCTTGTTCTCCACCTGCCAGTACTCCAGCTGTTAAGAATAAGCGTCCCCGTGCTCAAGAGCAGGAACGTAAGGAGTATACACCCCAGGATGTTTCACGGTCCCATCCACAAGACCAAGGAGAGAATATGAGCAAGTGGGATAGGCCACCTACCCCATCTACTCCAAGATCACCCACTCCAAAAGCACAGGCACAGGAGTTGCAGAAAGGAAGGGTTAAAAGAAGCAAATCTCCTTGGAGAAATGCCGCTCCAGTTTCCAGTGAGCAACCCCCTAGACAAGATAGGAGGGTTGATTTCAATTTTGATTCCCTCGAGGGGACCTCTGGTGTTTCCTGAGATACAGGAAATGATGACTGCGATGACCAGTATTAGGGGGGCCCTGCCTGCAGCCCGGTGGAGGAAAGGGATAATCGGGTTTATTAGACTATGTGGATTCGTTGGCCTGGCACTTCAGATCCACAAGAATACAAGGCTTTAGTGGACACTGGTGCACAATGTATTTTGATGCAATAAAATTTTAAAGGGACAGAATCCATTTGTATTTCTGGAGTGACAAGGGGATCTCAACAGCTATCTGTATTAGAAGCTGAAGTGAGTCTGACTGGTACAAGCATCCCATTGAGACAGGCCCCAAAGCATCTTAGGCATAGATTATCTTAAGAGAGGGTATTTTAAGGACCCAAGAGGATACAGGTGGGCCTTTGGTGTGGCTGCAGTGGAGGCAGAGAGAATGAACAATTATCCAGCATGTCCGGCCTTTCAGAGGATCCTTCTGTTGTGGGGTTGCTGAAGGTTGAGGAGCAACAGGTACCAATTGCAACCACAACAGTGCACCGTCGGCAATACCGCACCAACAGAAACTCTGTGATTCCCATTCATAAGTTGATTCGCCACTTGGAGAGCCAAGGGGTGATCAGCAAAACTCACCCACCCTTTAACAGCCCTATATGGCCGGTACAAAAGTCTACTAGAGAGTGGAGACTGACAGTAGACTGTCGTGGCCTGAATGAAGTCACGCCACCGCTGAGCGCGACTCTGCCAGACATGTTGAAACTCCAATATGAATTAGAGTCCAAGGCAGCCAAATGGTATGCCACCATTGATATTGCCAATGCATTCTTCTCAATCCCTTTAGCAAAAGAGTGCAGTTTGCTTTCACTTGGAGGGGGATGCAGTATACTTGGAATCGACTGCCACAGGGGTGGAAACACAGCCCCACCATTTGCCATGGACTGATCCAGGCCACGCTGGAGGAGAACATCTGCAATACATTGATGATATTGTGGTGTGGGGTGAGTCAGCAGTGGAAGTCCTTGATAAAGGAAAGAAAATAATTCAAATTCTTCTAAAGGCTGGCTTTGCCATTAAACGCAGTAAAGTCAAAGGAGCTGCACAGGAGATCCAGTTTTTAGGAGTAAAATGGCAGGATGGAAGTCATCATATTCCAATAGAGGTGATAAAGAAGATTGCAGTCATGTCTCCACCAACTAACAAAAAGGAAACACAAGCTTTCTTAGGTGTTGTGGGTTTTTGGAGTGTCAGAGACCAGCTCTTTAGGACGATGAAGGACAGGCAGACCACTGCTCTTAGGGCAAGTGACAGTTTATTGCTTCTTCTTATGCTCTTTTTATAATCAACACTTATCGCAAGGGTCATCAGTTCACATCAACAAACAATATGAGTATGTGCAGTTTCTACATGCTACAAAACAATCAAGTGTCATCTATAAAATTTATGATGTTGTTTACCACATACTTTTGGTGCATGTTCCGTGACTACAAGACATCTGGTACTGTTATCATTATTGTATTTTCTATATACAGGATGTACTTGATTAAAACAAGGGCTTTGTTCTTATGAAACCAACCCTTTCAGGCAGGTTCTTAGAAAAGATTAACCCTTACCAGGCAAATCCTTTCAAAGGCCATTCTACCCTTTCAGGTAGAGTGGTCTCATCATTGGAGAATGCATATTCCAAACTCCAGTATGATTGTTAGCCCCCTCTACTGTGTGACACGGAAGAAGAATGATTTTAAATGGGATCCTGAGCAGCAACAAAATTTTGAACAAATTAAACAGGAGATTGTTCATGCGATGGTGCTTGGGCCATTCCGGACAGGAGCAGATGTTAAAAATGTGCTCTACACTGCAGCTGGGGAGAATGGCCCTACTTGGAGTCTTTGGCAGAGAGCACCTGGGAAGGGTCAAGGTCAAGGCTGATCCCGCAGGTTCTGGAGTCAGGGATACAGAGGATCTGAGGCCCGATACACTCCAACTGAGAAGGAAATACTGGCAGCATATGAAGGAGTTCAAGCTGCGTCAGAAGTGATTGGCGCAGAAACACAACTCTTCTTAGCACCTCGACTGCCAGTGCTGGGCTGGATGTTCAAGGGGAAGGCATTCCCTATGCATCATGCAACTGATGCTACATGGAGTAAGTGGATCGCACTAATCACACAAGGCGCTCGCGTAGGGAAACCGAGCCGCCCTGGGATTCTGGAGGTGATCACCAACTGGCCAGAGTGCGAAGATGGTGAAATATCACCAGAGGAGATGACACGTGTTGACGAGGCCCCATTGTGTGATGAACTGTCAGAAGATGAGAAGCTGTATGCCCTGTTTACCGATGGGTCCTGCTGCCTTGTGGGAAGGCATCGGAGATGGAAGGCAGCTGTATGGAGTCCCCTATGCAAAATTTCAGAAGCTGCAGAAGGAAGGGGTGAATCCAGTCAGTTTGCAGAGGTAAAAGCCATCCAGTTGGCTTTAGTCATTGCTGAACGGAAAAAATGGCCAAGGATCTACCTGTACGCTGATTCGTGGATGGTGGCAAACGCTCTGTGAGGATGACTACAGCAATGGAGACAGAACAACAGGCAACGATGGGGCAAACTCGTCTGTGCTGCTCCACTATGGCAGGACATTGCTGCTCAAATGGAGAAACTAGTTGTGAAGGTACGTCATGTAAATGCTCATGTACCCAAAAAGCGGGTCACGGAAGAACCTCTGCATAACCAGCAAGTTGACAAGGCTGCTAAGATTTCTCAGATAGATCTGGATTGACAACATAAAGGGGGAGTTATTCTTAGCTCGATGGGCCCATGATACCTCAGGTCATCAAGGCAGAGATGCTACCTATAAATGGGTTCGTGATCGAGGGGTGGACTTAACCTTGGACACTATTGCACAGTTTATCCATGAGTGTGAGACATGTGCTACAATTAAACAAGCAAAACCGTTGAAGCCCATATGGTATGGAGGAAGATGGCAGAAATATAAATACGGAGAGGCCTGGCAGATTGATTACATCACTCTGCCACAGACTTGCCAAGGCAAACGCCATGTGCTCACAATGGTAGTCAACCACAGGATGGTTGGAAACATATCCTGTGGCTAATGCCACCGCCCAGAACACTAATCAGGGCCTTGAAAGGAAAGTCCTCTGGCGACATGGCACCCCAGAAAGAATTGAGTCAGACAATGGGACACACTTCAGAAATAACCTCATAGATGCCTGGGCAAAAAAGTATGGCATTGAATGGGTTTATCATTCCCTATCATGCACCAGTCTCAGGAAAAGTTGAGAGATACAATGGGTTATTAAAAACACACTGAAAGCAATGGGAGGTGGAACTTTCAAGCATTGGGATACACACTTGGAAAAGGCCACCTGATTAGTCAACTGTAGAGGATCTGTCAATCGAGCTGGCCCTGCCCAATCAGAATCCTTACGTATTGTAGAAGGGGACAAAGTCCCTGTGGTACATATAAAAGACACTTTAGGGAAGGCAGTCTGGGTGTGCCTTGCCTCAGATAAAGGCAAACCCATCCATGGGATTATTTTTGCTCAGGGACCTGGGTATACTTGGTGGGTGATGTGCAAAGATGGGAAGACCCAATGTGTGCCTCAAGGGAATTTGATTCTGGATGAGAATAACCCATGAATTAAATTGTATAATGATAGCTGTTGAATGTCATTATTCCTATAGTTGCTCTATGTTATGCATGTATAGACGATTATGATGTGTAAACCTAGACATGACGTGTAGATAGTATAGAATAAGGGGTGGAATGTCCTAGTTTTTGCCAGGATAGAGTTAATTCCCGTGAGGAACCAGGAAAGGGTACAGCCTGAAGAGTTGACCCAGGCTGGCCAGCAGGTATTCGATACCATCCTAACGTCATGCCAAGTATATCGGTGGAGGCTAGTCGGAAGAAGCTCTCTTCCGGGGTCACGCGCTCTTTGCCGTTATTCCAGAGCGGTCACTTAGGACGGGTCCCGGATGGTGAGCAGCTACATCACCAGTTTTATTTGTAATATCTACTTGTGTTTGTTATTGTTGTTCCTCTTCAACTTTCCTTAGTAAATTATTTGTATATCAAATTACACAGGCTCTTTTTTTTCTCCCTCTGTGATCCCCTCCTCATTCGGTCAGGAGGAGAAGGGGGAGGAGTCACCTTTTTTTTTTTCCCCCCTTTTTTCTGGCTGGCAAAATCACTACATGGAGACCTACGTACCACTGTAGGTGGAGACTACGTACCTGCTTTTTTATAGCTCCAAGACGCAGAGGTGTAAGTTCTACCGGCAAGCTGTCTTTTTTAATAAGAGCTGAGAAGGCCAAGTGCGCGGGACAGAGATAGCTCCCACAGGAAAGCAGTTACAAAGGTGGCACAGTGCTGATTGATATTCTACACGGGGACCTAAGTACCACTGTAAGTGGGGACTGCGTATCTCCTTTCTTGTAGCTCCCAGACACAGTGGCGTAACATCTACTGGCAGCCTTAAATTTTCAATGGGAGTTTAGCAGGCCAAGTGCACGGGATTGGAGATAGCTCTCACAGGAAAGCAGCTGAAAAGGTGGCACAGTGCTGGCTAATAGGTTACACGGGGACCTACGTACCACTGTAGGTGGTGTTGGCATACCTGCTTGCTTGTAGCTCCCAGAGACAGGGGCGTAACTTCTACTGGTAGGCTGTATTTTCAATGGCAGCAGAGTATGCCAAGAGTGCGGGATTGGAGATAGCTCCCACAAGAAAGCAGCTGCAAAGGTGGCACAATGCAAGCTGATAGGCTCCACGGGGAGCAACGTACCACTGTAGGTGGAGTCGGCGTACCTGCTTACTTGTAGGTCCCAGATGCAGTGGCGCAACTTCTACCAGCAGTCTGTATTTTCATTGGGAGCAGAGCAGAAGTGCATTCCTGCGTAGATAAGTTTTTTGCAATTGCGGATTTGTCAACAGTTTTGACATCCCAGATGTGATCTTGGGAGTGAGACTAGACGGGATCGGATGTTGATCGAACTCCAGCCAGCACGGAGGAATTCTCGGGGTGGACCATCACTTGCGACCCTTACAGCTCCTCACAACATTTCCTGGGGTCTTAAGGCACGTCTAATTGGTTGGGGTAAGAAACTGGTGAACTAGTCTGTAAGTTGCGGTGTCGGTAACCCCTCTTGTTTGGGGCCAGGGAAATCCCAAAGGAGTCTGCCGGTAAGACAGAGCGAAAGTTCCACTAGGTTGGGCTAGAGGATCCTTCGATTAGTATTGGGAGCCTAGAGGCTGCCCTTAAGGTGAACGTGAAAGCGATTGCAGGGTTGACATTGGTATTACAGCCCGTAAGTCAGACAAAGTGATCGCAGGGCTGACATTGGTAATTGGTATTGATAATTGATATAAGTGGGCCCATATAAGTATATGGTAAGGTACCTATTAATTTTGGTTTGTACATTGATTTGTACATTGGTTTGTATATTGCTTTGTATATTGCTTTGTGTATATATATGCATATTATTGTATATTGTGTTGTGAGCTGTCTGTGTGTATGTGATTGAGATGTGCAATTGCGCACGAAGAGAGTGCGGAGCTTTGATCCATGGTTCTGTGATCCAGCGAGGGGTGCATCCGGAGAGAAGGGAAGCGAAAGAACAAAACGACTGTTTAGAAAGTATTTGTAACTAAAAGGATTTTGAAATGGTAACGTGCAAAAATGAGAACTCTGACACAGAACCTTCCTAACTGGTGTCCAAGAGACAAAACCAAACTAGAGAATAGAACCCAATATTAACCTGGGAGTAATGTATTCAGTTTTAAATACATGTAGAGGAGCAATAGGAAATAAAACTGCAAATACTATAGGAGCCACAGGGAAATAGGAAAATCGGCCATTTTTCCAACCCTTAAATTTACAATTTGGCAATAAAGTTATAACATATGCATTTTTGTATGTTTCAGAATGTCCCATACCCCTGATGGGGAGGGACTTGATGTCTAAATTAAATAAAAAAAATGTCTTTGAAAACCAAGACTTGTTAGTAAAAATACCTGAATCAAAGACAGAACAAATATTGATGATAAAAGAAAAAAAACAAAGGTGCTAGAATTACCTCCAGAAGTGGAGAATGCAATCCCAATAGTGTGGGAAACTCGGATTCCAGGAAAATTAAAACTGAAAAAAAAACCAGTAAAAACAGAAATAAAAGAAAAAGTAAAATCGGTCAGGGCGAGATAATACCAAATAAAACCTGAGGCAAAACAAGGATTAAAAGTACTAATTGACAAATTTCTGAAATACCAAATTCTAGAAGAGTGTGAGTCAGAGTATCACACACCTATTTTACCAGTATAGAAATTGAAAGGAGAGTATAGGTTAGTTCAGGACAAAAGACCCATAAATCATATTGTGAAAGATATACAGCTAGTTGTAGCAAATCCATATACCTTACAGCTCTGAGAGAAAATTATCAGTGGTTTACAGTGCTCGATTTAAAAGATGTTTTCTTTTGTATCCCTTTGGAAAAGGAAAGTCGTAAATTATTTCCTTTTGAGTGGGAAAGCCCCCAAAGAAAATGCAAGGTACAGTTAACATGGACACAGCTACCCCAATGATTCAAGAACAGCCCCACTATCTTTGGAAGACTCTCGCAAAAGAACTGGGACTTTGGACTAATGAAAAGACAGTGAAACTGAGTCCAGAGCACTTGCTTCTCAAATATGTGGATGACATCCTAACTACCACAATGGGAAGGTCAGCCTGCATACAGGTAACCATTGAACTTTTAAACTTTTTGGGATTAAACGGGTAAGGTATCAAAAGAAAAAGCTCAAATAGCACATTAAAGAGAGATATATTTGGGCCTCTAAATTTCAAAAGGAGAACGGAGGCTGGGGACAAATGGAAAGAAAGTGATTTGTGTTATTCTGGAACCACGCACTGTGCATGAGTTGCATGCATTTTTCAGAATGACGGGATGGTTCAGGCTCTGGATCATGGTCTTATAGTCAAACCATTATATGAAGCCCAAAAATCTACCCCTTTTACATAGGGGAAAGAACAGCAGGAAGCTTTCTGGAAGCTTAAAATAGCTCTGATGACAGCCTTAGGCTTGTCAGATTTAATCAAAGACTTTCAGTTATTTGTTCATGAACAACAGCATTTGTCTCTAGGAGTTCTGACGCAGAAACTAGGAAGCTGGAAGAGACCAGTGGGATATTTCTCCAAACAACTGGACTTGGTGAGCTAGGGATGGCCTTCTTGCCTGCGAGCAGTAGCTGCAACTGTCACACTGATCCAAGAAGCAAGAAAGCTGACCTTGGGAAGCACTATTACAGTCTATCTCCCACATACGGTAACCATAGTCTTGGAGCAAAAGGGGAGACATTGGTTATCCCCAAGCCGAATGATGAAATACCAGGTCATTCTCACTGAGGAGGATAATGTAGTGTTTAAAACAACTAACCTTCTAAATCCTGCAGTGTTTCTGAGTACTTTACAGGAAGAGCAACTACTGGAATATGACTGTGTTGCAACCACTGAACATATATATTCCAGCAGAGAGGACCTGAAGGACTGATCAGTATTTGGACTGATTCAAAATATGCTTTTGGAGTAGTCCATGTCCATGGCACCCTGTGGAAAGAAAGAGGACTACTGCCCTCCCAGGGAACAAACATTAAGCATCAAAAAAAAATCTGGCAACTGCTAGTGGCAGTGCAGGAACCAGTTCAAGTGGCAATCATGCACTGTAAAGCACATCAGACAGGGAACTCAAAGATAGTAAAATAGTACAACACACAGTCTCACAAATGGCAACCATTCTCATCAGAACAGTAGCGCTTCCTAAGGAGCCACCAAAATATTCAGGGGAGGATGAGAAATTGGCTAAGTTACTAAATGCAGAGAAAAATTCAGAAGGGTGATGGACGACAAGTACAGGTCAGGTAGTATTGCCTCCCTTAATCATGAGAGAGATTTTGCAAACAAAGCATAGGGTATTTCAAGGGTGCAGAAGCTATGACTCAGCTTCTAAAAAGAAGTGTAGCATCAATACAAATGTTGGAAATGGCCAAATCAATAACGACGAAATGTGAAATTTGTTTAAAGAACAATGCAATAGTACAAAAAGGGTACAGAAGGGCCAAATAAAAACCGGAGTGAAACCAGGATGGCCAGAAGCCTTTCCCTGTCGCACCAATCAGGCTAAGGAAACAGTTAAATGGCTCCTGCAGGAAATTATTCCAAGGTTTGGAGTTCCATTTGGAATATCTTCAGACAGAGGACCACATTTCGTGGCCAATGTGGTACAAGAGGTAAGCAAAGTCCTAGGAATTTCCTGGGATTTACATGCCCCTTAGAGACAGCAATCAAGTTGAAAAGTAGAAAGAATTGATCAGACCCTAAAAAGACAAATTAGAAAAATTTGTCAGAAGGCTACATTAAAATGGCCTCAGGCACTTCCACTCTCATTGCTGCAAAATAAGAGTGAAACCTCAAAGTGGAATGTCAGTAAGTCCTTCTGAGATAATGTATGGAAAACCCTATGACGTTCCTGAACCAAATCCTATCATGCATGTGATGGGAAAACAAGATGTGTATAACTATTTGTTTCCTCTTGGAAAAACCGTGAACAGGCTCCAAAATGCAGAAGTGTAGAATCGACTCTGACTTTGTGAAAAATCCAGTACACAACATCCTGCCTAGAGATTGTCTACATAAAGAGCTGGAACGAAGAACCTCTGAAAGGAAAGTGCAAGGAAGGTGGAAGGGACCATACCAGGTGTTGCTGACCACCTTCATTGCAATCAAGATTGCCAAATCAGATGCCTGGATCCACTACACTTGAGTGAAGAAGACACCATCAAGCTCATGGAAGTGGGAGAGTTGTAGGAGATCTTGAGATATTGAAGTTAACTGAAACATAACTAAGTTTTTGGTTTTGTTGGTTTTTCAGTCTATGGTGGTGGAAACATGGATCAAAACTGGATGGTCAAATCAATTTGTATTGAATGTTCAGGCCCAGACTCCAGTCCAAACAGAAACAGACTCGGAACAGGTAATGCGAATACCAGGAAATTAGGTACGACATGAACACACCCTGGATAGATAAAGTTTTTGAGAGACTTGGCCTGGACCTAAAATCATGGATAAAGTCACTGATTGAAACACTTCTGCTACTGATTATCATGTTTCTGGCAAACTATTTGGCATATCATTGCATGAAAAGAGAAATAATACAAAGAACACGATGAAGCAATAGAATCTTGACAGCATTGTCAAGAGACAATGATCGGTTCAAAAGTGATCCACCAGCATATGACAATCATGGTTTTGTTATAGAGACAACAGAAATACAAGAGTGAAAGTATTGGAATGTGATTATCAATACTTTCAAAGGGGGAAAATGTTGCAGATACACAATTATTTTAGTTAACAACTTATCATCACAATAAGTAGTCAAGCACTTGTTAAGCACTTGTTAATCACCTAGTAATAGTTCAGTAAATTAGCTAAGCACTTCCAAATAACTCAAACAGCTATTGATTAAGTAAGTATTAAGTAAGTAAGGTTACCTTAGTTGTTACCTTAAATACAAGACCCTGGTAAATGTATTCCTTAGGTTACCTTGCCTTTTACCTTAGTTGTTACTAAAACAAAGGGACTGAAATCTTTTTTTGACCAATGACTGTGATGCATGCTTGTGTTTGAAAATGTGATTCTTTTGTTTGAGCTTTATAAAAAACCTGAAAATGGTAACTAATAAGGAAGAACACATGGAGGAGCTATAATCCACTTTTTCCCAGTGCTACATATTAAAGAAGTGCCTGCTTATCTGCATTCCTGTGTAGAAAAGCTTGTCGCAATTGCGGATCCATCAACACATGGGATTGGAGATAGCTCCCACAGGACAGCAGCAGAGAAGGTGGCACAGTGCTGACTGATAGGCTACATGGGGATCTAGGTACCAATGAAGGTGTGGTCTGAGTAACCTGCTTTTTTGTAGCTCCATGACGCAAAGGTGTAAATTCTACAGACAGCCTGTATTTTCAATGGGAACTGAGCAGCCCAAGTGCACGGGATTGGAGAAAGCTCTCACTGGAAAGAAGCTGCAAAGGTGGAACAGTGTTAGCTGATAGACTACATGGGGACCAATGTACCACTGTAGATGAGGTCTACCTATGTGCTTTCCTGTAGCTCCCAGAGGCAGTGACGTAACTTCCACCGACAGCCTTTATTTTTTAATGGTAGCCGAGCAGGCCAATTGCACGGGATTGGAAATAGCTCTCACAGGAAAGCAGCTGCAAAGGTGGCACAGTGTTGACTGATAGGGTACACAGGGACCTACGTACCACTGTAGGTGGGCTCTGTGTACCTGCTTTCTTGGAGCTCCCAGACGCAGTGGCATAACTTCTACCGACAGTCTGTATTTTTTCAATGGGAGCTGAGCAGGCCAATGAGGCAAGATTGGAGGTAGCTCCCAGAAGAAAACAGATAGAAAGGTAGCACATTGCTAGCTTTTAGGCTACATGGGACCTATGTACCACTCTAGGTGGGGTCTGCACTCCTGCTTTCTTGTAGCTCCCAGACACAGTTGAGCAACATGTTCCGGCAGACTGTATTTTTTCAGTGGGAGCTAAACAGGCAAATAACAGGGGAATGGAGATAGCTCCCACGGGAAAGCAGCTGCAAAGGTGGCATAGTGCTGGCTGTTAGGCTAAACTGGGACTTACATACAACTGTAGATGGGGTCTGTGTACCTTTTTTCTTGTAGCTCCCAGACTCCGTGATGTAGCTTCTACTCGCAGTCTGTATTTCAAATGGGAACTGAGCAGGCCAAGTGCGTGGGATTGGAGATAGCTCCCACAGGAAAGCAGCTGCAAAGGTGACACAGTGCTGGCTGATAGGTTACATGAGGATCATCACAATAAGTAATCAAACACTTGCTAAGCACTTGTTAGTAACTTCTTAATAGTTCAATCCATTAGCTGAGCACTTGCAAATGACTCAAACACCTATTGATTAAGTAAGTATTCATCTGAATCACATAAGGATCAAACTGCAGGGGTTACATGCCATATCTGATAGTTACCTGTTACCTTAGCTACGAGACTCTGGTGAATGTATTTGTTAGGTTACCTTGGCTGTTACCTTAGTTGTTACTAAAACAAAGGGACTGATATCTTTTTTTGACCAGTCACTGTGATTTTGGAAATTTTGTGTTGGTTGGGAACCAATCCAAGTGAAGGGCTAAATTGATAGATGGACATTTTATGCATGCTTGTGTTGGCAAATGTGATTCTTTTGTTTGAGCCCTATAAAAACCCTGAAAATGCTAACTAACAAGGAAGCAGCTATGGAGGAGCTATCCCCTGTGTTTTCCCAGCACTGCATAATAAAGAAGTGCCTGGCTTATCTGCATTCCTATGTAGATAAGTTTTTCGCGATTTGGGATTCGTCAACAGTTTTGGTGACCCAGATGGGACCTTGCGAGATAGACTGGATGGGATTGGATGCTGATCGAACTCCAGTCGACACCGAGGCATTCTCAGGGAGAACCATCGCCTGCAATCCTTACAGCTCCTTGCAACGTTTCCTGGAGTGGTAAGACACTTCTAATTGGTTACGGGCAGAACGTGGTGAACTAGCCTGTAAGTGGCGGTGTCGGAGACCCTGCTTGGTTGGGCCTAGGGAAAGCCCAAAGGAGCCTGTTAGTAAGACAGAGCGAAAGTTCTGCTTGGTTGGGCTAGAGAATCCTCACGTTGGTATTGGGAGCCTAGGCACCGTCTGTAAGGCGAACCTGAAAGTCGGACGAAGTGATCACAGGGCTGACATTGGTAATTGGCAATTGGCAATTGGTATAATTGGGCCCACATAAGTATCTGGTAAAGGTACCTATTGATTTTGGTTTGTACATTGATTTTTACATTGGTTTATATATTGCTTTGTATATTGCTTTGTGTATATATATGCACATTATTGTATATTGTGTTGTGAGCTGTCTGTGTGTGTGTGATTGAGACACGCAATTGCGCACAAAGTGAGTGCGGAGCTTTGATCCGCAGTTCTGTGATCCCGTGAGAGGTGCAGTCGGAGAGAAGTGAAGCGAAAGAACAAAATGATTGTTGAGAAAGTATTTGTAACTAAAAGAATTTTGAAATGGAAAACAAAGTACTTGAGAATTCAGCCCTTGGGTGTTTGTTGGCACACTAGAAGGAATTTAAGTGTTATTTAAATCACCCTTACTAAACCCTTACTAAAACTTGTTGCAAACATTTGGCTATAAAACAAAAGGAAAAGGAGCGTGATAATATGGAGTCGGAATTGGACATAGCTCCATCTGCCTCCATAGCTCCTATTCCATTATATCCCCCTCTTCCATCATCATCTGATTCTGAGACTGATAGCCCAGCCGGGCAACCGGCACTAGGACCTGATGATTTAGGTCCCAACCCAAATAGTAGTAGATCGAGAGAGGAGGAGGAATCAGACTTGGACTCGTCTCCACCTATATCCCGGAGAACAAGACAACGTACTCATTTGATATATCCTCTAAAAACACGGGAGGGGAGACGGTTGATAGCCCCCTTGAGACAGGGAGTTGGGCAACATGGACCAGTGTATGTAAAAGTGCCCTTCTCTCCCTCAGATCTAATAATATGGAAAGAATCAGCTGGTCCTTATAGAGAGGATTCTGGTAAAGTGGGGAGAATAATGGGAATGATAATGAAAACGCAAAATCCTGATTGGGAGGATATACAGGTGATTTTAGATACTCTTATGGACTCTAGTGAAATACAAATGGTTTTGAGAACTGCTCGAATGCGGGCAGATGTCCGTACTCGGAAAGTAGGGTGTACCATAGATCAGAATTTCCCTACAGGGGACCCACAATGGGATCTGAATAGGGACGATCATATGCAGAGACTGAAAAGGTACCAACAGTGGATTATATATGGGGTCCAAAATGCCATGCCAAAAACTATAAATTGGTCTAAATTATATGATGTGAGACAGGAGAAGAAAGAATCCCCAACAGAATTCTTAGAAAGGCTGAAGGAAGCAGTTCGTAAATATACTAACTTGCAACCTGAAGCCGAAGTAGCTAAGGGACAAGAAGCCTTAATATTTCTGGGGCAATCACAGGAGGACATTAGAAAGAAACTCCAGAAGTTGGAAGGAACAGATATATGAAATTTGGACAAATTAGAGGAAGTAGCTTGGAAAGTTTATAATAATAGAGATAAAGAAAATGAGATAAGGAAACAAAGACAATTACTTGCAGTAGTGAATAGGATCCCTGGATTTTAAAATCAGGGACGGGGACAAAGCTCTATGAGAGGAGGGATGAGAGGAAGGGGAAGAGGACAAGTTGGCAGAACCCCCCCTTGGAACTAATCAATGTGCTTTTTTCAGGGAAGAAGGACATTGGAAAAATGAATGCCCTAAATTAGCTGGTCAACATGCTAAATTCATGGTCTTGGGAGAATATATGGATTGACGAGGACCAGAGGTGAACCCAGCTAAATCTCTAGTTACAATTAAGCTGGGAGAAAAAGAGGTTACATTTTTGGTGGACACAGGTGCAACCTTTTCTGTATTAAATAGTCAAAAAGGAAATCTTGGAACTAAATCTGCAAATATTGTGGGAGCCACAAGGAAAGAGGAAAATCAGTCATTTTTGCAACCCTTAAATTTACAATTTGGCAATAAAGTTATAACACATGAATTTTTGTATGTTCCAGAGTGTCCCATACCCCTGATGAGGAGGGACTTGTTGTCTAAATTAAATGCAGAAATTGTCTTTGAAAACGGAGACTTGTTACTAAAAATACCTGAATCAAAGACAGGGCAAATATTGATGATAAAAGAAAAACCAAAAATGCTAGAATTACCTCCAGAATTGAAGAATGCAGTGATCCCAATAGTGTGGGAAATTGAGATTCCAGGAAAATCAAAACTGGCAAAACCAGTAAAAATATAAATAAAAGAAAAAGTAAAATTGATAAGGGTGAGATAATACCCAATAAAACCTGAGGCAAAACAAGGATTAAAAGTATTAATTGATAAATTTCGGAAATATCAAATTCTTGAAGAATGTGAATCAGAGTATCACACACCTATTTTACCAGTACGGAAACCGAATGGGGAGTACACATTAGTTCAGGATTTAAGACCCATAAATCAAATTGTGAAAGATATATATCAAGTTGTAGCAAATCCATATACCTTACACACAGTTGTGAGAGAAAATTATGAGTGATTTACAGTGCTTGATTTAAAAGATGCTTTCTTTTGTATCCCTTTGGAAAAGGAAAGTCGTAAACTATTTGCTTTTGAGTGGGAAAGCCCCAAACAGGACGCAAGGTACAGTTAACATGGACACGACTACCCCAAGGATTCAAGAACAACCCGCCTATCTTTGGAAGACAACTAGCAAAAGAACTGGAACTCTGGACTAATGAAAAGACAGTGATACCAAGACCAGAGCATCTGTTTCTCCAATATGTGGATGACATCCTGATTGCCACAACGGGAAGGTCAGCCTGCATACAGGTAACCATTGAACTTTTAAACTTTTTGGGATTAAACGGGTACAAGGTATCAAAAGAAAAAGCTCAAATAGCACACCAAACAGTGATATATTTGGGCCTCGAAATTTCAAAAGGAGAACGGAGGCCAGGGACAAATCTAAAAGAAAGCGATTTGTGCTATTCCGGAACCTTGCACTGTGCATGAGTTGCAGGCATTTTTGGGACCGATGGGATGGTGCAGGCTCTGGATCATGGATTATGGTCTTATAGCCAAACCATTATATGAAGCCCAAAAATCTACCCCTTTTACATAGGGGAAAGAACAGCAAGAAGCTTTCTGGAAGCTTAAAATAGCTCTGATGACAGCCCCAGCCTTAGGCTTGTCAGATTTAACCAAAGACTTTCAGTTATTTGTTCATGAACGACTCTAGGAGTTCTGACACAGAAATTAGGAAGCTGGAAGAGGCCAGTGGGATATTTTTCCAAACAACTGGACCTGGTGAGCAGGGGATGGCCTTCTTGCCTGCGAGCAGTAGCTGCAACTGTCACACTGATCCAAGAAGCAAGAAAGCTGACCTTGGGAAGGACTATTACAGTCTATGTCCCACATATGGTAACCACAGTCTTGGAGCAAAAGGGGGGACATTGGTTCTCCCTGAGCCAAATGATGAAATACCATGTGGTGTTGAAAATAACTAACCTTCTAAATCCTGCAGTGTTTCTGAGTACTTCACAGGAAGAGCAATAACTGGAACACGACTGTGTTGCAACCATCGAACATACATATTCCGGCAGAGAGGACCTGAAGGATGATCCTCCTGAAAACCCTGAATGGGAACAGTTCACACATGGCAGCAGCTTCGTCTTGAATGGAACTCGCCACGCAGGATATTCAGTAACAACCGAAAAGTACAACTTCTGCACAGAAGGCAGAACTGATTGCATTGACACGTGCTTTGGAATTAAGTAAAAGAAAACAAGCTAGTATTTGGACTGATTCAAAATATGCCTTTGGAGTAGTCCATGTCCATGGCACCCTGTGGAAAGAAAGAGGACTACTGTCCTCCCAGGGAACAAACATTAAGCATCAAAAAGGAAATCTTGCAACTGCTGGCGGCAGTGCAGGAACCAGTTCAAGTGGCAATCTTGCACTGTAAGGCATATCAGGCAGGGAACTCAAAGATAATTGATGGAAATAGATTAGCATATCAGACTGCTAGGAAAATAGCACAACACACTGTCTCACAAATGACAATCATCCCCACCAGAACAGTAGAACTTCTTAAAAAGCCACTAAAATATTCAGGGGAGGATGAGAAATTGGCTAAGTTACTAAATGCAGAGAAAAATTCAGAAGGATGATGGACGACAAGTACAGGACAGGTAGTATTGCCTCCCTTAATCATGAGAGAGATTTTGCAAACAAAGCATAGGGGATGTCTCTGGGGTGCAGAAGCTATGACTCAGCTTCTGAAAAGAAGTGTAATATCAATACAAATGTTGGAGATGGCCAAATCAGTAACCGCGAAATATGAAATTTGTTTAAAGAACAATCCAATAGTACAAAAAAAAAAGGGTACAGATGGGCAAAATAAAAACTGGAGTGGAACCAGGAGATTATTGGCAAATTGATTTTACAGAATTACCTAAATGCAATGGATATAAATATGTGTTGGTTGGGGTTGACACCTTTTCAGGATGGCCAGAAGCCTTTCCCTGTCGCACCAATCAGGCTAAGGAAACAGTTAAATGGCTCCTGCAAGAAATTATTCCAAGGTTTGGAGTTCCTTTTGGAATATCTTCAGACAGAGGACCACATTTCGTGGCCAATGTGGTACAAGAGGTAAGCAAAGTCTTAGGAATTTCCTGGGATTTACATGTCCCTTGGAGACCGCAATCAAGTGGAAAAGTGGAAAGAATGAATCAGACCCTAAAAAGAGAAATTAGAAAAATTTGTCAGGAGGCTACATTAAAATGGCCTCAGGCACTTCCACTCTCATTGCTACCAAATACGAGTAAAACCTCAAAGTGGAATGGCAGTAAGTATGTATGGAAAACCCTATGAGGTTCCTGAACAAAATTCGAACATGCATGTGATGGGAAAATAAGATGTGTATAACTATTTCCTTACTCTTAAAAAAACCCTGAAAAGGCTCTGAAGTGCAGTAGTGTGGAATCGACCTCTGACTTTGGAAAATCCAGTACACAACATCCTGCCTGGAGATTGTCCATATAAAGACCTGGAATAAAAATCCTGGATAAAGTCACTGATTGGAACACTTCTGCTATTGATTATAATGTTTCTGGAAATCTATTTGGAATATCATTGCATCAAAAGAGAAATAATACAAAGAACATGATAAAGCAATAAAATTTTGACAGCATTGTTGAAAATGGTTAAAAGGTGATCCACCACCATATGACAATCATGGTTTTGTGTTGGAGAAAACAGAAATACAAGAGTGAATACTAGAATGAGATTATCAATACCTTCAAAGGGCGGAAATGTTGCAGATACAAAATTATTTTAGTTAACTTATCAGCACAATAAGCAGTCAAACACTTGTTAAGTACTTGTTAACCAACTAGTAATGGTTCAGTCAATTAGCTAAGCACTTGCAAATAACTCAAAATCATATTGATTAAGTAAGTATTCATTTGAATCACATAAGCATCAAAATGCAAGAGTTACATACTACACCTGATAGAGACCTGATACATTAGTTACCAGACCCTCCACAAACCATGCCACCCAGGGACTGGCCACTTCCGGGGGCGTTTTAATATTTTTCCTTCCAAAATTTTTCCTCTCTGATACCCAGATGAGTCCAGATTCCACAAAATATATAATATACCAGCGACATTATATAGTAATGAGGAGGAAGGAATTCTGGAGTGACAACCCTGATGCTGTGCGAGCAGTAGTCATAATATTGATATCAACAGTAGGAACAGCACGGCAAGAACTGCTGTGGAAAATCACTAACCTCCCAGACCCAATACAGTAGGCCAAGTGCACAGGACTGGAGATAGCTCCCACAGGAAAGCAGTTGCAAAAGTGGAACAGTGCTAGCTGATAGACTACACAGGGACCTACATACCACTGTAGGTGGGGTCTGCGTATCTGCTTTCTTTTAGCTCCCAGATGCAGTTGAGTAAAATCTATTGGTAGGCTCTATTTTCAAAGGGAGCTGAGCAGGCCAATTTCGCAGGATTGGAGATAGCTCCCAGAGAAAAGAAACTGCAAAGCTGACACAGTGCTGTCTGATAGGCTACACGGGGATCAACTTACCTCTATAGGTGCGGTTCCCTTACTTGCTTTCTAGTACCTCCTAGACGCAGTACCATAATGTGGTAGTTTGAGCCTGGCTGGATGCCAGGTGCCCACCACACCGCTTTATCCCCCACCTCCTCAGCAAGCCAGGGAAGGGGAGAAAATAACATGGGAGTCTCATGGGTTGAGATAAAAGCAGTTTAATAAATAAACAGTAAAGCCGCGTGCGCGGGAAGCAAAGCAAAAGCAGATAAAGCTGTTACTCTCTACTTCCCATCAGCAGCGATGTCCAGCCACCTCCCGAGAAGCAGGGCTTCAGTACGCCTGGCGGTTGCTTTTGGAAGGCCAGAAATGAATCTCGCCTCCCCTTCCTGCTCCTCTCCCCCAGTTTATATTACTGAGTTGACGTCATATGGTATAGAATATCTCCTTGGTCAGCCTGGGTCAGCTGTTCTGGCCATGGTCCCTCCCAAGATCGTGGTCACCCACAGCTATTGGTGAAGGTGGGGGAAGGAATGCTGGAGGGACAGCCCTGACGCTGTGCAAGCGGTAGTCATAATATTGATATCAATAGTAAGCACAGCACTGCAGGAGCTGCTGTGGAAAATCACTACCATCCCAGACCCACTACAGTCTCCACCCCTTATTCCATACCATTTATGTCATGCTCAGACAAACCATCTTAACAACCCATTTACATTCTTATATACTCTCATTAACCAGTACCCCCACTCTTCAACAGACAAACATCATTCTTGTATTCCCTCTTGCATCTTGCATCAAACAAGCAAACAACATTCTTATATCTTTCATCCTCTGTAGATGTTCACTGGAGCAGGCCATAACTTATGTCTCATCCATCAAGATGGATATCCAGGCCAGGGGAAATTGTGTGTTCAGTCTTGGGCACCAGCACCGGCTTGGTTTGTCCACTTGTCCGGTTTTTCTTGCAAAGTTCATCTACAACAGATAACTCACATCACAGGTTATTTTTCCCCCAAGGTTAAGTCTCCTTGAGGTACACATCGAGTTTCCCCATCCTTTCTCATCACCCACCAAGTACACCCAGGCCCTTGAGCAAAGACAATCCCACGAATGGGTTTGCCCTTTCCCATGGGAGGTGTCTTCCCCAGCCATTTCCCTGGGTGCACTACGGGGACCTTATCTCCTCCCAAAGTATGTAGTGGTTATGTTTGGGCAGGACCAGGACGGTTAGTTGAACCTCTTCTGTTAACCAGCCAAGTGGCTTCTGCTAAATTTTTATCCCACTGCTTCCATGCCCCATTGCCCAGTGCTCTCAACATGGTCTTTAGTAATCCGTTATATCTCTCAATCTTTCCAGAGGCTTGTGGGTGATAAGGGATGTGGTATATCCACTCAATGCCATGTTTCTTTGCCTAGGAGTTTATGAGATTATTTCGAAAATGAATTCCATTATCTGATTCAATTCTTTCTGGAGTACCAGGTCGTCACACAACTTGCCTTTCAATACCCAAGACAGTATTTCGGGCAGTGGCATGGTTCAGAGGGTATGTTTCCAACCAACCGGTAGTTGCTTCCACCATGGTGGGTATATAACGCTTGCCTTGGTGTGTTCGTGGTAGTGGTCCAACATAGTCAATTTGCCAGGCCTCACCATATTGAAAACCCAGCCATCAACCTCTGTTCCAGGGAGACTTGATTCGTGTGGCTCGCTTGATTGCAGCACGTTTCACATTCGTGGGTGACCTGTGTAATGGCTTCCATGGTCAAGTCCACCCCTCGATCACGAGCCCATCTATATGTTGCATCTCTTCCCAGATGTCCTGATGTTTCATGGGCCCATCGAGCTATAAATAGCTCACCTTTACGCTCCCAGTCTAGGTCTACCTGAGCTACTTCAATTTTGGCAGCTTTGTTTACCTGTTGGTTGTTCCGTTGTTCTTCAGTGACACCGCTTTTGGGCACATGAGCATCTCCATGACGTACTTTCAGAGTCGTGTTTTCCACCCAAGTGGCAATGTCTTGCCATAATGCAGCAGCCCAGATGGGTTTACCCTTGCCCTGTCAGTTGGTCTTCTTCCATTGTTGTAGCCATCCCCATAGGGCATTAACCACCATCCAGGAGTCAATATAGAGTACTGGCCACTTCTCTCATTCTGCAATCTTTAGAGCTAGTTAGATGGCTTTCATTTCAGCAAACTGACTCAACTCACCTTCTCCTTCAGTGGCCTCAACAACTCGTGGTCTGGGACTCCACACAGTGCTTTCCACTTGCGATGATTTCGTGCCACATGGCAGGATCCATCATTAAACAATGCCTCTCATCTTCTGATAGTTCATTATATGGCGGTGCCTCTTGGGCATGAGCTACTTCCTCAGGCAATGCTCCAAAATACCTGCCTTCTGGCCAATCCATGATCTCTCCTGAGGTAATCTACGCCAAGAATACAAGGGGCCTCTTGGACCAGTCACAATGGGGTGCTTTTCCCTTTTGTTCCCTGTTAAGCTCACTTCAGCCTCTAATACAGATAATTCTTCACATCCCCCTGTCACTCCAGAGATCCAGACAGGGGGATGTGAAGAATTATCTGTTCGAGGGTGTCTTGTCTATCCCAGTGAGGCCCATCAGGTTCAGGCACTATACTGAACTGTATCTGAGGCCACCATGGTTGAGTCAGGGAATCAAACAACAACCACAGTGTTTGATCCAGTAGTGAAAAACAAGCAGTGGATAAGGAGGTCAAGTCCATATCATCGATTAGTAAGGGCAGAAGAGGAGGAAGTGGAGGAAGAGGAAAGGTTAGAAGAAGAAGCTGGTCCTTCAGTAAGGAGATCAGGAGAAGAAGTGAAAGAAATCGAAAGGGAAATGGAAACTACTCGGTCCCTCACCTCAACAGTACTTAGAGACATGCGAAAAGATTACAGTAGCCAGCCAGGTGAGCCAATTGGTGCCTGGCTGCTCCGATGTTGGGATAATGGAGCTGACAGTCAGCAACTGGAAGGTAGAGAAGCCCAACAGCTGGAATCTCTTGCTAGGGACCAGGGAATTGATAGAGGCATTGGAAAGAAGATCTCAATTTGCAGTCTCTGGAAATGGCTCCTGTCGTGGTTTGGCCCAGCTAGCACAACAGCACCACGACAGTTTCTCGCTCGATGCCCCCATTCACCCCCACCCTCGTTAAGATGGCGGAGGACCCAGTGAAATGGGAGTAAAAAGATAAGCAAGATTGTTGTGGATTGAGACAAGGGCAGGGAGGGCTGGCTGCCAATTATGGTTCTGGGCAAAACAGACTCCAGTACTCGACTTAGAGAGGAAAGTAGGAAAGTTTATTCTACAAGAAACAGAACAGAATAAAAGCAAAAAGGGAGTAGGATGATGAGAAAATTACAACCAGCACTTTAAGATCTCCCTCCCCCATCCCTCCTTTCTTCCCGGGCCCAGCTCACTGCTCCCGATATCTCTACCTCCTCCCCCCGCAACAGCTCAGGGGGGTAGGGAGTGGGGGATGTGGTCAGTTTCTCACAGATGGGCTCTGCCGCTTCTGTCTTCTCAGATGAGGATGACTCCTGGCATTCTTCCCCTGCTCCAACACGGGGTTCCTCCCCCGGAACACAGTCCTTAACAAACTTCTCTGGTGTGGGTTGTTCCCAGCAGCTGCGGCTTCTGCCGATACAGGTTCCCTCACACGGGACACAGTCCTTGGTGAATATCTCTGACGTGGATTCTTCACCGCGGTTGCAGTTTCTGCAGTTGCAAGATCCCTCTCTCGGGACAAGGCCTCTTCTGGGCATAAGTTTAATGAGCTGCTTTGTCGTGGGTTCCTCCCCACAGTTGCAGCTGTGGATATTGGGTCCCTTCCTCGGGACAGGGCCTGCTCCGGCCATAGTGATAAAGGGCCCCTCCTTTGGGACAAGGCCTCCTCCGGCCAAAATCACTGTCCCTGGCTCGGGGCCTTTAATGAAGTGAATCGCTGCCCCTGGTGCGGGGTCAGCTTTAGCAAAATGAGTCTCTGCCCCTGATGCGGGCTCATTATCAAAATGAGTCTGTACCGCTGATGCGGGGTCTTTAAAGAAATGAAAATAAATCTCAGCTTCACCAGTTCTCTCCATAGAATGCAGGGGAGTCTCTGCTACAGTACACCTCCTCCCTTTCATCACTGACCTTGGAGTCCGCATGGTTGTTTCTCTCACCGTTCCTACTCCTTGCACCACCACCAGCCAGAAGAAGAGAAGAAGGGGCAGAAGAAGGAAAGAAGATGGAGGAAGACACCTCCCCTTCCGGCTTCTTCTTAAAAAGTGATCGTGGAGGCGTCTAATTGGCTCAGCCCCAGAAGTGGGTCTGGCTCAGAGCTGGGGAGAGTTGTGAGCAACTTCTTACAGGAGCCATCTTTGCAGCCCCTTCCCCCTTACCAGAAAAGGCTGTCATGTCAAACCATGACATTCCACCCCTCGCCTTCACGAATTGCTTTTTAAGGAGGTGTTAAAAATCCACCCCTCGTCCCTTCACCAAAGGTAGAACCACTTAAAACCTCAATAGTCAGCAGTACAGTTCATGTTTTGCCCGTTACCACTCCCAATTAGTATCCTTGTCTCAAATTTAATCTGTAATGCTCCAAGTCCCACAGACTCGGGGCCCCACGTTGGGCGCCAATAATGTCGTGGTTTGGCCCAGCTAGCACAACAGCACCACGACAGTTTCTCGCTCGATGCCCCCATTCACCCCCACCCTCGTTAAGATGGCGGAGGACCCAGTGAAATGGGAGTAAAAAGATAAGCAAGATTGTTGTGGATTGAGACAAGGGCAGGGAGGGCTGGCTGCCAATTATGGTTCTGGGCAAAACAGACTCCAGTACTCGACTTAGAGAGGAAAGTAGGAAAGTTTATTCTACAAGAAACAGAACAGAATAAAAGCAAAAAGGGAGTAGGATGATGAGAAAATTACAACCAGCACTTTAAGATCTCCCTCCCCCATCCCTCCTTTCTTCCCGGGCCCAGCTCACTGCTCCCGATATCTCTACCTCCTCCCCCCGCAACAGCTCAGGGGGGTAGGGAGTGGGGGATGTGGTCAGTTTCTCACAGATGGGCTCTGCCGCTTCTGTCTTCTCAGATGAGGATGACTCCTGGCATTCTTCCCCTGCTCCAACACGGGGTTCCTCCCCCGGAACACAGTCCTTAACAAACTTCTCTGGTGTGGGTTGTTCCCAGCAGCTGCGGCTTCTGCCGATACAGGTTCCCTCACACGGGACACAGTCCTTGGTGAATATCTCTGACGTGGATTCTTCACCGCGGTTGCAGTTTCTGCAGTTGCAAGATCCCTCTCTCGGGACAAGGCCTCTTCTGGGCATAAGTTTAATGAGCTGCTTTGTCGTGGGTTCCTCCCCACAGTTGCAGCTGTGGATATTGGGTCCCTTCCTCGGGACAGGGCCTGCTCCGGCCATAGTGATAAAGGGCCCCTCCTTTGGGACAAGGCCTCCTCCGGCCAAAATCACTGTCCCTGGCTCGGGGCCTTTAATGAAGTGAATCGCTGCCCCTGGTGCGGGGTCAGCTTTAGCAAAATGAGTCTCTGCCCCTGATGCGGGCTCATTATCAAAATGAGTCTGTACCGCTGATGCGGGGTCTTTAAAGAAATGAAAATAAATCTCAGCTTCACCAGTTCTCTCCATAGAATGCAGGGGAGTCTCTGCTACAGTACACCTCCTCCCTTTCATCACTGACCTTGGAGTCCGCATGGTTGTTTCTCTCACCGTTCCTACTCCTTGCACCACCACCAGCCAGAAGAAGAGAAGAAGGGGCAGAAGAAGGAAAGAAGATGGAGGAAGACACCTCCCCTTCCGGCTTCTTCTTAAAAAGTGATCGTGGAGGCGTCTAATTGGCTCAGCCCCAGAAGTGGGTCTGGCTCAGAGCTGGGGAGAGTTGTGAGCAACTTCTTACAGGAGCCATCTTTGCAGCCCCTTCCCCCTTACCAGAAAAGGCTGTCATGTCAAACCATGACAGGCTCCTCTCAAGTGTAAGGACAAGATACCCATTCAAGGAAAATCTTGTAAATGCCCGAGGAAAGTGGACTAGAGCAGATGAAGGCATCCAATACTTAAGGGAATTAGCTGTATTGGAAGTCATCTACGGTGATCTAGATAATGCTGAGGCCTCCACAGATCCAGACGACGTCCAGTGTACACGGGTCATGTTGAGAAAAGTGATTCAGAGTGCCCCATGTTGGGCACCAAAAAGGCTGTGGTAGTTTGACCCTGGCAGGTAGCTTGACCCTGGACCTCCACAAGATAGCTTCCACAGCACAATAAATCCATCAGTAACAGAATGAGACTCACTATTATTATTTGGGCCATCATGTTCCCAGGCCCTTTCATCCTTTTCACAAAATCATACAGCCAACTTAGCAAAGCTAACAAGGTTAGAGCGCAGCACAGAGTCAGTGTTAGTAGCATCATGTTCCCAAACATTACAAAGTGAAAGATAAGCTGTATTACAGCAAGACTCCGTGACCAGCACAGGAACTTTGCACTCATTGGCTTCCTGTAATTACAATGCAGTTAATGTAAAACTACTATTATTTCGCCCCACATTGGGAGTCAAAAAGGCTGTGGTAGTTTGACGCTGGCTGGATGCCAGGTGCCCACCACGCCGCTCTATCCCCCACCTCCTCAGCAAGCCAGGTGTCATGGTTTGACATGATAGCCTTTTCTGGTAAGGAGGAAGGGGCTGTAAAGATGGCTCCTGTAAGAAGTTGCTCTCAACTCTCCCCAGCTCAGAGCCAGACCCACTTCTGGGGCTGAGCCAATTAGACGCCTCCACGATCACTTTTTTGAGAAGAAGCTGGAAGGGGAGGTTTCTTCCTCCATCTTCTTTCCTTCTTCTGCCCCTTCTTCCTTCTTCTGGCTGGTGGTGGTGCAAGGAGTAGGAACGGTGAGAGAAACAACCATGCGGACTCCAAGGTCAGTGATGAAAGAGAGGAGGAGGTGTGCTGGAGCAGAGACTCCCCTGCATTCTATGGAGAGAACTGGTGAAGCTGAGATTTACTTTCATTTCTTTAAAGACCCCGCATCAGCGGTAGAGACTCATTTTGATAATGAGCCCGCATCAGGGGCAGAGACTTATTTTGCTAAAGCTGACCCCGGACCAGGGGCAGCGATTCACTTCATTAAAGGCCCCGAGCCAGGGACAGTGACAATGGCTGGAGAAGGCCGTGTTCCGAAGGAGGGACCCTTTATCACTATGGCTGGAGCAGGCTTTGTCCCGAGAGAGGGACCCTGCAAATGCAGAAACTGCAACGGCGGTGAAGAATCCAAGCCAGAGATATTCACCAAGGACTGTGTCCCGTGTGAGGGACCCTGTATCGGCAGAAGCCACAGCTGCTGGGAACAACCCACACCAGAGAAGTTTGTTAAGGACTGTGTTCCGGGGGAGGAACCCCGTGTTGGAGCAGGGGAAGAATGCCAGGAGTCGTCCTCATCTGAGAAGAGAGAAGCAGCAGAGACCAACTGTGAGAGACTGACCACATTCCCCACTCCCTGTCCCCCTGCGCCATTGTGGGAGGAGGAGGTAGAGATATCGGGAGCAGTGAGCTAGGCCCGGGAAGAAAGGAGGGATGGGGGAGGGAGATCTTAAAGTGCTGGTTGTAATTTTCTCATCATCCTACTCCCTTTTTTTTTTTTGCTTTTAATCTGTTCTGTTTCTTGTAGAATAAACTTTCCTACTTTCCTCTCTAAGTCGAGTACTAGAGTCTGTTTTGCTCTGAACTGTAATTGGCAGGGAGCCTTCCGTGCCCTTGTCTTAATCCACAACAACCTTGGTTATCTTTTTACTCCCATTTCGCTGGGGTCTCCGCCATCCTAACGAGGGTGGGGGTGAATGGGGACACCGAGCGAGATACTGTCATGTTGCTGCTGTGCTAGCTGGGCCAAACCACGACACCAGGGAAGGGGAGAAAATAAGATGGGAGTCTCGAGGGTTGAGATAAAAGTAGTTTAATAAAGAAACAGCAAAGCCATGTGCGCGGGAAACAAACAAAAGCAGATAAAGCTGTTTCTGTCTACTTCCCATCAGCAGCAATGTCCAGCCACCTCCCCAGAAGCAGGGCTTCAGTACTTCGGTTGCTTTTGGAAGGCCAGAAATGAATCTTGCCTCCCCTTCCTGCTCCTCTCCCCCAGTTTATTTTAGTGAGCTGACGTCATATGGTATGGAAAATCTCCTTGGTCAGCCTGGGTCACCTGTTCTGGCCGTTGTCCCTCCCAAGATTGTGCTCACCCACAGCTATTGGTGAAGGTGGAGGAAGGAATGCTGGAGGGACAGCCCTGATGCTGTGCGAGCAGTAGTCATAATAAAGATATCAGCAGTAAGCATAGCACTGCAAGAGCTGTTATGGAAAATCACTAACATCCCAGCCCCACTACAGACCTTTTAAGGAAAGATATGCCAGTCAGGCAAAGTGGTGGAGTTTCTCTTTATGTGAAAGACAGGCTGGAATGTACTGAATTCTGTCCAAATGAGGATGAGGATGAAGTTGAGAGTTTGTGGGTTAGAATTAAAGTGCAGGACTTTAGCAGGGCCAAATACATTGCAAATACGTCTGCCTCAATCCCTGCTATTTCCAGCAGACTATTTCTGGCCTTAACTATTATTTTCACCATTTCTTCTAGTCTCAGGCTAATTGTTTTTTGCAAATTACATGGTAAAAATACCCACTCCAGGATCCTAAATGGGTCTTTCGCTACTGAATCCCATTGCATCAAGAGTGTCATTACATGCTGGTTTTGGCTTATTACAGCAATGTTAATTGACAAGTGAGGATCATATCAGTGACTGTAGTTACTGACTGTCTTGTTTCCTATCTTTTCTATTGCTTGTATTTGCTGCTGGGACTGTCAGCCTCTACTGAGCCTTTTAACAAAGGCATTAGTGGCGCAAGATCCTCATTCATGATGCCACATATGGTTCGTACCCATTGGATATCACCTATTAGCTTTTGAACGTCTGTTAAATTAATAATTTCTGTTTTAATTGCCACCTTCTGAGGATAAATACGCGCACCGGTGATAATATTGCCTAAATATTTCCAAGAGGCGTGCATTTGTACCTTCTCTGGCACGATCACTAACCCGGAGATGCTTAACTGTCGCTTCACTTCTTGTAGAGTCTGATGCTGGTCCAGGTCTTTTCCTGCAATCAGGATATCATCCATATAATGGTAAAATAAAACATGAGGGTATTTTTTGCGCAGAGGTGCTAGAACCCAGGCAACATAAGTTTGACAAATAGTTGGCGAGTTCTTCATTCCCTGAGGTAAAACAGTCCATTGATATCGTTTTGCTAGCTCTTGCTTGTTAATAGATGGTACTGTAAAAGCAAACTTATCACTGTCATCCTCATGTAGAGAAATTGTGAAAAAACAGTCCTTTAGGTCAATAACCAATAGGGATCATTCTTTTGGAAGCATTGCAGGAGTGGATAATCCTGGCTGTAAAGCACCCATATCCTGCATCACTGCATTAACAGCTCTTAAATCGTGTAACAGCCTCCATTTCCCTGATTTTTTAGGGATAGTAATAATTGGTGTATTCCATGGACTAGTGGATGGCTTAATATGACCTTTTTCTAATTGCTCATTTACTAATTCATGAATCTGGGTGAGCTTTTCTTTGCTTAGAGTCCATTGATCAATCCAAACTGGTTTATCTGTAAGCCAGGTTAACTTCAGGATTGGTCGCCCATCAATGGCCGCCATTAAAAATTTTCATTTGACAAACGAAAGCCCATTTGGCTTAAGGCGTCTCTACCCAAAAGCCAAACTGAAGTATTCATTACATAGGGCCTAATTTGCACACATCTATTCTCTTCGCCCTGTATACATACCGAAATCAGGTCTGTGCTAATTTTTGTCATCTGTATTCCTCCTACTCCAACAACAGGGGTGTCTAAATTCTCTAAAGGCCAGCTTTTTGGCCAATAGGATAATGGCACAATAGTAACATCTGCTCCCGTATCCAGTAATGTGTTGTACCCAACCATGTGTTCACCATTTGGATGTTGGAATACAACCGTCTGAGTGGGCTTTCCCTGTGAAAGCGGCACCGCCAGTCTTACCTCAGGTACTCCAGTGGATCCAAAACCACCGTCTCGACGCTTACGACTTCCTGCGAAAGGAACTTTAGCTCTGAAAGGAACTAATTGCGCTATTTTAGTTCCTTTAGGTATATGAACTGGTGGCTGCCAAACTTTAACCATTATTCCAATATTTCCTTCATAGTCTGCATCAATTACACCAGGGAGCACAAAAATACCCTGTCGAGAGGCCGATGACCGTCCTAAAAGTAAAGCACTTAATCCATAGCCAAGGGGTCCATTAACGTTAGAGGAGATAATTGTTACCTCTGTGTTGTGGATGGTTACATCTACTGCTGTTTCCACATCCACTCCTGCGCTTCCTGCAGTGGCTGATCTGAGGCCATCCAGGCAGCTCTTGGTGTTGAAGGGCGTTTTTGTGTCATCGCGCTCGCCCTTTTTGCGCTCGTCAACCCGTTTCCCTTAGGCATTGTATGTCTGGCCACTCGAGAGCGGCACTCAGTGGCTCTATGGCCAAACTTGCCACATCTGTAACAATTACCATGAAATCTGCCATTGGACCCAGATGGCCTGGCGGAGCTGTTTGTCCATACCAATGGTCTGGACCGACATTGATTTTTCACGTGTCCTATTTTTCCACAATTAAAGCACTTTGGCCTCCGATCTCCTTTGTGGGCTTGAACTAAAGGTTTCAATGCTGTTGCCATTGCCTCAGCTAAATGTGCTGACGATCCTACCCTAGAGCAGGCTTCTATCATGTCGACCAAAGTTGCTGTCCGCGGGAGAGCCTGCAGGATCTTTTTGCAATCATGGTTAGCGTTAGCAACTGCTAAGTGTAACCGTATTTCCGCCTTTACTTCAGCCGACATGTTTGGTATACGATCCAGAGCTGCTCTTAGACTGTCTAAAAAGGTCATAAAAGGCTCATTAGGTTTTTGAATAATAGTTGTATATGAGGGAACTGGCACCCCCATATCAGGAACAATCTTAAATGCTTGACGTGCCAGTGTCTGTGTTTGCTGCAAGATAGCTTCATGCAGCCGGGCTTGTACCTGAGGATCAGCAAATGGTCCTTTACCCAGCATCATGTCTGCTGTGACGACTCACCGCGGATCTCCCTGTTGTAAGTCCATGTTTTCCACCACTGTCAGATCAACTCTTTTTTCCCATTCAGACTCCCATAATAATACCTGAGTGGGCTTCAGGAAAGTTTCTGCAAGCTTCCGGCAGTCAAATGGAGTCATTAACCCACTGGCGAAAATATGATCCAGTAACGTTTGAACGTATGGGTTGGACAAGCCATATTGCATTACCGCTTTCTGGCCTTCTCTTACCAATTTCCAATCTAAAGGTGCCCATTGTCGTTTTCTTTGTGCTGTTATTACTGGAAAGGCTTGTGGAATAAATTCGCCTTCGATTACCGCATCACGTATGAGGCCTCTCCATTTTTTAGCCGGATCATAATCATCTGGCCGAGGGTCTCTGAGTACCTGTGGGGATGAAACTTTAATCTTTGTTTTGGTTAATTCATTAATTCGTTCCAACAGCTGATTAGCTGTTGCTTTTGGTTTTTCTATCAGTTCCTCCAACTGGGCCAAAGTGTGTTTCATATCTTCTCCGTGTTGTATTAACTCTTCCTTTAATAATTGTCTTTGTTGATCTTCACTAGAAGTTGGGGGTGATGATGGCAGAGGAATACACTCAGGGATTGATGAGCTCAAGGGCAATGGCATATCATTTGTAAAACGTACCTTTCGTTCTCTGTTAGGTACTCCTTCAGGTATAGCAGAAGGGTGGGATGGGGCAGGATGGTGAAGGGTGGGTGGGAGGGGAGGAGAAGCAATGGGCGTATTCGGCTCCTGGAACGGTGCTCTAGGGGGTTCTGGGGGAGGTGGGCTCACATCCATGCTCTCCTCTTCCAGAGGTGGAGCCGAGGGTATTACGACATTATCCCCTCCGAAGAATCTCTGAGTATTTTCTTCTAGAGGTGGAGCCGATGGTACTATAAAGTCACCACCTCCAAAGAATCTTTTAGCATCTACAGGGAACGCAGATGGTTCAGCAGCTTCTGCTTTCATGGCAGCAGCGGCAGCACGCTCAGCTTCTAGCTGGTGTATAATGGATGATACCAATTTACACAAGCCGATAGCATTATTCAACATGTCTCCTAGATTATCCCAGTGTCCCTTTTCATACACTTCTTGGGGGGAAGCAAAGAGACCCACTTCCTGTCCCCATCTTACAAGTCTTAGCAAAGGCTCTCTTTCATAATTGAATCCTTTTTCCGCAAGGATATGCTGGAGGGTGTCAATAGGATTTTCCTCTTTGCTTAGCATTTTTCCCATTATATCAGTTTGCTCAGATTACTTGCCTTTTCAAGCAGAAATCCAAGTGCTTTTCTGCCGAGGGTTCTTGATCCAACCGATTCAGCGAATCACGTCGGGGTCACCAAATGTTGTTGTTGTGAAGGCAATAATCACTCAAATACGTAGAGGGTCTAAGTAATGCACGTGCAGAGATGTACAGGGGCAACGTAGTACAACCACCAGAGCTGACTCAAAGCCACCCTTCCTTTGCTAGCTACCTCCTTATATGCTGCTTCTGCCCATGAGATCACCCAGGGCCCAATTGATTAACTTGCAGCACCTGTTTCTGAAGTAGCATGCCAGCTGCATTAACTTATCCCTACCATCTTTATTCAAGCTGGCTGGTCCAAGCTACGTCTGTGCCTACATCACTGATCCTGGGAAACTGGTACTTAAATAAGACAAGGAAAGGACCCTCCCATCAGGGGCTTAAAGATGATTCTTTCCAGGTTTTTATCAAGACTTTGTCCCCAGGATTAATCATGTGGATAGCAATATCTAAGGGTGGTCTCTGTACCACCATTCCCTTTTTACAACATTTCAAACGGAGAAGCCCCTGTGTCTGTTCTTGGTTGTGTCTTTATGTTTAACAAAGCTAAGGGTAAACATTTAATCCAGGACATTTTTGTTTCTAACATATCGTTAGCTGTTTCTTAATTTCTTCATTCATTCTCTCCACTCTTCCAGAACTTTGGGGATGCCACGGGGTATGGTATCATTTGGCTCCCCATACTGGTGATTTCTATTTCTAATTTCAGAGAGCGGATTAATATATCTTCATATTTTAAGAGCCTAGCATCAGTTATCCATTTTTCTGCCTTTTGTTGTAATATCCTCCCCCCGAATGTTATGGGGAGAAAACACCTTTAACTCCCCTCCAAAGGTAACAAATAAAAGGTTTTCTAACATCAGGCAGGCTAGGCAGAGGAGGATTAATCAAATCTACTTTTAAATTCTCAAAGTCTCTTTCATCTTCTTTGGTCCATTTAACTAATCCATCTCGAGTTAATTTCTGGTACAAAAATTTCACCTTCTTAATAAAATTTTCAATCCATTTTCTGCAATATCCCAACAGACCTAAAAGCTGTCTAACTTGTCTCTTACTCTTTGGAGCTTGTAGGGACAGTATCCCATTTACTCAATCTGGATCAAGTTTCTTACTTCCCTTTATAAACCAGTGTCCCAAATATTTTACCTTTTCTTCAGTAAACAGTAATTTACTTTTAGACACTTTCAACCCTTGTAAACTCAGGAAATTAAGTAATTTAATACTTTCCTGTCTAACAGCTTTGTCGTCTCTCCCTGCTAATAATAAATCGTCCACATATTGAACTAAAATAACTTCTTTGCCTAACTCATAATTTCTCAAGATCTGTTCTAGTACTTGTCCAAAAAGATTGGGGGACTCTAAATCCCTGTGGTAATACAGTCCATCTCAACTGTTGTTTTCTATGTGTGTCAGGATCTTCCCATTCAAAAGCAAAATAATCCCTGCACTCCTCTTTTAGGGCACATGCCCAAAAGGCATCCTTAAGGTCTATCACACTATACCACTGGTACTCTGGACTCAATTGACTCAATAAGGTGTGTGGTTTAGCTACCACAGGGAACCTAGTAATAGTTCTCTTGTTTATCTCCCGGAGGTCATGCACTAATCTTTAAGTCCCATCAGATTTCTTTACTGGTAAAATGGGAGTCTTGTAAGGGGACATACAGGGCTCAAGTAGTCCCTTGGATATCAATCTTTCTATTTCCGGTTTTAACCCTTGCCTACCCTCTTGTAATAGAGGGTACTGTTTTACCCTTACTGGCAATTCAGGGTTTTTAATAACCACTTCAAAGGGTTCTATATCTAATTTTCCAACAGTTTCAGGAGTATACCAAACCTCTGGGTTAATCTTATCCTCATCCTCAAAATAATCTCTCTATTGTCTACCTCTAGGTTTATTCCTAAATCTATAATCAAATCCCTCCGTAGTAAATTGTAATCAGCCTCTGGAACTAACAAAAAGGATCCTTCAGCATATTTTTGTTCAGATTCTATCAGTACCTCTTTCACAAGAGGTACTTTAAATGGTTCCCCTTTTGCCCCTACTACTTGTATTTTCTCTGAAGATTTCCTACACCCCTGGGGCAATCGCTGGATTGTCGATCTCTCAGCCCCAGAGTTCACTAAAAATTCTACTTCCTGATGCTGGGGACCTAACTTCAGTTTTATCAAGGGCTCCTCCTCCTGTGGTCCTCAGCAAATAGAGCCCCTGACCCCCCTATTCTTCCTTAAACATCTGTTAATGCACCTGTCTCCCAGGCTTTTATTTCCCTTTCTCATTGCCTTGGACTACTGCCAGAGTCCCTTTCTGTCCCTCCCGAAGGGTCTCCACTAGAAGTATCTAATTTCTCAGACACACCCAGAGGATCTTCTAACAAATTCCCCATCTCCTTTTCTTAATTTTCTCACATCCCTGGTATTCAGGGGCACAGCTATATAACCAACCCCTGGTCCTCCTATCTGAGCTCCTGCTCCTGCATTCACAATGGGGACTTCCCTCAAGGGGAATAACCCCTTTTCAGTCCTTCCCTCCCAAGTCCTACTCCTTGTCAAGGGGCCTGGAGGTTTCAGCTCTAACTCAGAGTTTTGGTCCCGATGCTCTACTTCTGGAAGGACGAGACTCACCCCTGTCTCGGGCAGGGGGGGAGGTGGAAGAGGTAAAATTGGAGGACCAGGCTCAATAGTTGGTGGAACATATGGGGGCGGTAAAATCTCCTCTTCGGGTAGGCTCTTAGCTTTCTTTTCCTTAAGAGCGAACAAAGATACCTTATCAGAAGGTTGGGGTATCCAGAGACTCACATATTCAGTTTCCTCTTGGGTAACTGTCTTCTTATCATTTACCCACAAATTGAGGTCTGCACATAACTAGTCCTCAAAAGACTCAAATATGGGCCAAATAATATGGGGATTTCCTAATGACTCTTCCCCCCCAAACTTCCATACAGTAATGTACCATCTTTTCCTTACTCTTTTGTCTTCTACGGGGAGAATCATTCCAAAATTTTATCATCATGGCCAGAGGACTTTCTGGGGGAATATCTGGCAGCCTAACCCTATGGCCACCCATGGGATCAGAGGGCTTGCTCTTCCTCTGTCCCATCTTCCAGAGTGCCCTTGACTCGTTCTCACAATTGTTCTCCTCGGTCGTGACCCACGCCCTTGCGGGCAATGGGAACTGCACTACTGGAGGGTCCGCACTCGCTTGGTGTCCTTGAGACCTCTCAGTCACTCGCACTCTAGGATATCCACCCCGACTGAATGGAATCACGCAAATACTTACCCAATCCAGGGTCTTCGTTCGGATCTTTGTGCACAAAAATTATGGGGTACTGCAGGTTTATTTGCTTATTTGTCAAATTTAGAAGGGGTTCGGAATAGAGAATTTGGCAAGGGAATTTCCCACACCAGAGCCATCCGCAGATGGGGCGCCCCCCTAGTCCAGGAATCCGATACCAAATCTACCTGTATCCGAGTCACGGCACCAAATTGTTATAAGTTGCTGTGATAACGTTCACTAGCCAATTTAAGTGACTCATAGATCAAATTTATTAAGCAAGCGACAAATAAGCAAAACAGTGCTGGGAGGCTGGGAGACTCTGCTCCACCAATGACTCACGACCCCCCCCTCCGTATCACAGTCCTTTTATACAGTCCTTATCCGTCAGGTGCATTTCTCCCTGGTGTACTCTGCGCATGTGCCCGTCTTGTTACTAGGGGGTCTTCTTCTGCCTCCTGATGGTCGTAGGGTGGTCGTTGGGATGAAGTCAGTAGTCTTCCTCTAGTGACCTGCTCATGAAGTCTTCTCTTGGTTCTTATCAGTTCATGCACAACCTATTGTACCTCCTATAAGCACCTTAGCCAACTGCACCTGTGCACATTGTAGAAACTTTATGGTTAAATTTTTACAAGACTTTTACAATGACTTTAAATGGTTTCTTGCACAACTATTCTTTCATGATTTGTTTAACGAACATGACCTTTTCCATAACATTGGACTCTCCCCCGGCTCTTGAGTTCATGCCCAACTCCTGCCTGGCTGGGCTAATCTGGCGCCTTTGCGATCACTATTTAGGGGACGAGAATTCGAAGTGCTTGGCAGGAGGTGTAAGAGTGGTACAAGATGGAGGCGAACACATGGACCCCACAGTCAGAGAAGGAGGAAGGAAGGAGGAGCACCAGACCAGAGACCCCTCTGCAAGCCGTGGCGAGAATGCAGACTGTACTCCTGCAACCTATGGAGGGCAATGGCAGTGCTGAGAGCCACCAGCAGCTCTGGGTGAATGTGCCCAGACAGGTGAGAGACTGTGTGAGGAGGCGGGCATGGCACAAGCCGTGCTGGAGAGTCTGCAAGCCACAGAGTAGACTCACATGAGAGGCAGAGAGGAGCTGCAGCCTTTGGGATGAACGGACATTGGAACTGCACATGAAGGATTGCCAGTTGTGTGTGAGGTACCCCACGGAAGTGCAGGGAGGACTGGTGGGGAGCCCGTCTGCCCTGAGGAGAGACAGAAACTATCAGGAATAGATTGACTGAAACCCCCATTCCCTGCCCCCCTGAGCCTTACAGCTGGGAAGAGGGGAAAGGTGGGGAGAAGGTGGTCTTAAAGGGCTGGTTGTGTTCTTCATCATTGTACCACTCTGTGTTGTTTTGTGTTGGTTATGTTTTGGGGTTTTACGGTTATGTTTTAGTTGGTGTTGAATTAAATTATTTTCTGTTTTCTTCCCCAAGCAGAGTAGCCTGGTCTTTTTTGTCCTGGACCTTAAGTGGCAATTAAGCTCTCCCTGCCCTTTGGCAATCCTCAAGTCTTTGGTACTTGAGGCTAATCATGCTCTTTTGTTACCTGATGGGCCTAAACTAGGACACTGGGAAGAACCCACATCAGAGAAGTTCACTAAGGACTGTGTCCCATGGGAGGGACCCTGTACCAGATCAGGGGAAGAATGCAAGGAATTGTCCTCCTCTGAGAAGAGAGAACCAACAGAGCCCATCTGTGAGAGACTAACCACATCCCCCACTCCCTCCCCCCCCTCCCCATCCCAAGTCATTGCGGGTGGAGGATTCCTTCATCCTATTAGCTACCGCTCAATCCTTTACCTTGATATAAATTGGCAGGACACATGGCAGAGGCACGACTCGTTTATTCTAGCTGATTGAGGTAATCCAGGGGTTCCTGGAGCACGGGGAGTGGAGGAAAAGTGAGGAGAGCCGCCAGGACCAAGCAGCTCTTTCGAGGGGGACTGTCTTGCCGGGAGGCAGAGACACAGCAACCAGAGAGGATTTAATCATCCCCCAGGAAGCGTGAGCGAACAGGAGTGCGGCAAACAGGGCCGACAAACAGGGAGTGGCGCAGCAGTTCGCGCAGGCAGGGCAAGCAGGGAGGACAGACAGGGAACAACCCCACGGCCCACATAGAGAAACAGAAGTCAGAGAAGTGCCCCAGCTTCAACCTAGCAAGATGGTGAGCACTCGCCTGAGGACTAAAGCCAAGGCTCAGGTGGACAAAACTCAGGTGAAGGTCGATGCATCCACCCAGACAGAGTCGGTTAGTAGAGACACTTCAGTCCAGGTGGAGTGCAGGGAGTGTTTAGGATGCTTAGGGATCTATGCTTCTGAGGCAACCGTGTGTCATAGCTGTCCTCAAGTTCAGGAACCACAGCGCCTGGTGAAAGAGCTGCAGGAAACTGTGAGTAGACTCTGTAGTATTAGAGGGACAGAGGTGGAGAAACACAGAGACTTCCACAATCAAGTGCAAGCCTCCAGTGAATCTAATAAGCCATGGACAAAAAAAAAGAAGGACAAAGGCTCATCTTCAAAGCCTGCCTTCCAGAGTGTCCACTACAAATAAGTATGAGGCACTGGCAACAAGGGACCTAAACGAGCAAGCTCCAAAAGGAGAAAACCCATCAAACAACCCACCAAACAACACATCAACTGCTCCATCTGAAACAGGTAATGGACACCATAGAAAGAAGCGATGGGTGCTTGTTGTGGGTGACTCACTGCTAAGGGGCACTGAAAGACCCATCTGTGGAACAGATAGGAAGTCACGAAAGGTGTGCTGCCTGCAAGGAGTCGAGCTCAACGATGCGGCTGAGAGAGTGCCACGACTCATCAGGGATGCAGGCTACTGCCCCTTAGTTATGTCCCAAGTAGGTATGAATGATGTCATGAGGCATGACATCTCACAGATTCAGATGGATATTAAAACCTTGGGGGAGCAAGTAAAAGGTAGAGGGGGTCAGATTACTTTCTCCTCGATCCTGTTCACTAGAGATAAAGGGGGAGTCTGCAATGGAAAAAAATCAGTCAAGTGAACTCCTGGCTGAGAGGCTGGTGCAGGTGGGAAGTTTTTGGGTTCTTTGACAATGGATCCTTCCTTGGGGACTACAGCTTGATAAGACAGGATGGGATTCATCTCTCCTGTAAGGGCACTGGAATATTTCAGAGTAGACTAGCAAACTTAATAAAGAGGTCTTTAAACGAAGGGACTTGAGGGGTAGGGGGAGAAGCAAAATAGAACAAGCTGTCCCCTCTAGCTGGGAAACAGGACAGGACAGGGAATGCAATGATAAGTGCACTTCATCTGCACACTGGGCTGAGATGCAGAAGGCTGATCACCCTGAGGAAGAGCCAAACCAGGGAGGAATGTACTACTGGACCTCATACTGACAAATAAGGAGGGTCTGGTTGGGGATGTGAAGGTTGGAGGCAACCTCGGTTGCAATGACCACAAGATGATAGAGTTCCTGTATGGAAGATCCTGTGTGGAAGAGGCAGGCCACAAATCAGGACCGTGACCCTGGGTTTCAGGAGAGCCGACTTTGGGCTCTTCAAAGATCTACTTGGACGGATCTCCTGGGATGAAAGCTGGTCAATCTTCAAGCATCACTTCCTCCAAACCCAGGATCAGTGTGTCTTAATGCGCAAGAAAGGAGGTACGAGGCCTCCATGGATGAGCAAGGATCTGCTGGGACAACTCAGTCAGAAAGCAGCCATCTATGAGAGGTGCAAACGGGCTAGCTTTTTGGGAAGAGTATAGGAACATTGCCAGGGCATGCAGGGGTGCAACTAGGAAGGCTAGAGCCCTTCTAGAATTAAATTTAGCCAGGGACCTTACAGACAGCAATAAGACATTTTTCAAGTACATCAGCAGCAGAAGGATCACGAGGGGGATTTTGGGCCCGCTGCTAAACGCTGTAGGTGCCCTGGGGACCGAGGATGCAAAAGAGGCTGAAGTACTGAATGCCGCCTTTGCTTCAGTCTTTACAGCCAAGGCTGGCCCTTGGGAAGCCCAGTCCGGCAAAGATAATAGGATGGCCAGGACAGCAGAGGACTTGCCCTCGGTGAAAGAGGAAGACTTGTTAGCCAAGCTTAAGGCTCATAAGTCAATGGGTCCTGATGGGATGCATCCGAGAGTGCTGAGGGAGCTGGCTGATGTGATTGCTAAGTCTCTCTCCATCAGTTTTGAACAATCATGGAGGACAGGTGAGGTGCCTGAGGACTGGAGAAAGGCCAATGTCACTCCAATTTTCAAAAAGAACAGTAAGGATGATCCAGGAAACTACAGACGGGTCAGTCTCATCTCCATCCTTGGAAAGGTGATGAAATAATTCATCCTGAATGTTGTCACTAAAGATATGGAGGAAAAGATGGTTATCAGGGGGAGTCAACATGGCTTCACCAAGGGGAAATCCTGTTTGACCAACCTGATAGCCTTCTATGAGTGCATAACCAGCTGCCTAGATGAGGGGAGAGCAGTGGATGTCATCTACCTTGACTTCAGCAAGGCTTTTGACACTATCTCCAATAACATCCTCCTCTGAAAGCTCAGACAGTGTGGCTTGGATGAATGGACAGTGAGGTGGATCGAGAGCTGACTTAATGACAGAGCCCAGAGGATGGTGATCAATGGCACAGAATCGAGTTGGAGGCCTGTGGCCAGTGGAGTTCCACAGGGATGGATTCTGGGATGTCATGATTTGACATGACAGACTTTTCTGGTAAGGGGGAAGGGACTGTAAAGATGGCTGCTGTAAGAAGTTGCTCGCAACTCTCCCCAGCTCTGGGCCAGACCCACTTCTGGGACTGAGCCAATTAGACGCCTCCACGATCACTTTTTAAGTAGAAGCCACAAGAGGAGGCTTCTTCCTCCATCTTCTTCCTGTTTTTTTTCTTCTTCTGCCTTCTTCTTCTGGCTAATGGTGGTTCAAGGAGTAGGAACAGTGAGAGAAATAATCATGCAGCCTCCAAGGTCAGTGATGAAAGAGAGGAGGAGATGTGCTGGAGCAGATCCCCCTGCATTCTACAGAGAACTGGTGAAGCTGAGATTTATTTTCATCGACGGTAGAGACTCATTTTGATAATGACCCCGTATCAGGAGCAGAGACTCATTTTGCTAAAGCTGACCCCGGACCAGGGACAGCGATACACTTCATTAAAGGCCCTGAGCCAGGGACAGTGACTATGGCCAGAGGAGACCTTTGTCCCCTGGGAGGGACCCAATCACTTCACTACAGACCCCGAGCAGGGGCAGTGATTTTTTTCTTTAAAACTATGGCCAGAAGAGGCTTTGTCCCGAGAGAGGGATTCAATATCCACAGCTGCAACTGTGGGGAGGAATCCATGGCAAAGCAGCTCATTAAACTTATGCCCAGAAGAGATCTTGTCCAGAGACAGGGACCCTGTAGCTGCAGAAACTGCAACCATGGCAAAGAATCCATGCCATAGATGTTCACCAAGGACTGCGTCTTGTGTGAGGGACACTGTATCGGCAGAAGCCGCAGCTGCTGGGAATGAACCCACGCCAGAGAAGTTTGTTAAGGACTGTGTTCCGGGGGAGGAACCCCATGTTGGAGCAGGGGAAGAATGCCAGGAGTCATCCTCATCTGAGAAGACAGAAGTGGCAGAGTCCATCTGTGAGAGACTGACCACATCCCCTGTTCCCTGCCCCTCTGAGCTGTTGATGGGGGAGGAGGTAGAGATATCGGGAGCAGTGAGTTGGGCCCGGGAAGAAAGGAAGGATGGGGCAGGGAGATCTTAAAGTGCTGGTTGTAATTTTCTCACCATCGTACTGCCTTTTTGCTTTTATTCCGTTCTGTTTCTTGTAGAATAAACTTTCCTACTTTCCTCTCTGATTATTGGAGTCTGTTTTGCTCTGAACTGTAATTGGCAGGGAGCCTTCCGTGCCCTTGTCTGAATCCACAACAACCTTGGTTATCTTTTTACTCCCATTTCACTGGGGCCTCCGCCATCCTAACGAGGGTGGGGGTGAATGGGGACACCGAGCGAGATACTGTCGTGTTGCTGCTGTGCTAGCTGGGCCAAACTACGACATGGGGCCAGACTTGTTCAACATCTCTATCAGCGACCTGGATGAAGGGACAAAGTGTACCCTCAGCAAGTTCGCTACTGACACTAAACTGGGTGTACTGGCTGATTCCCCAGAGGGTTGTGCTGCCATTTTGCAGGATCTTGACCGGCCTGAGAGTTGGGCAGAGAGGAATCTCATGAGGTTCAACAAGGACAAGTGCAGAGTCCTGCATCTGGAAAGGAACAACCCCAATAGCAGCTCTGGGAGTGTTGATTGATAATAAACTAAACATGAGCCAGCAATGTGCCCTCGTGACCAAGAAGGCCAGTGGAATCCTGGGATGCATCAAGAAGTGAGTGGCCAGCAGGTCAAGTGAGGTTCCTCTCCCCCTCTGCTCTGCCCTGATGAGGCCTCATCTGGAGTACTGTGTCCAGTTCTGGGCTCCTCAGCTCAAGAGGGACAGAGAACTTCTGGAGAGAGTCCAGCACAGGGCCACTAAGATGATCAGGGGACTAGAACATCTTTCATATGAGGAAAGGCTGTGGGAACTGGGGCTATATAGTATAGAAAAGAGAAGACTGAGGGGAATCTTATTAATATTTACAAATATCTAAATGGTGGGTGTCAGGAGGTTGGGACATCCCTTTTTTCTATTGTATCTAGCAAAAGGACAAGGGGTAATGGGATGAAGCTGGAACACAAAAAGTTCCACTTAAATATAAGAAAAAACTATTTCACTGTGAGGGTGAGGGAGCAGTGGAATAGGCTTCCCAGAGGGGTTGTGGAGTCTCTTTACTTGGAGGTCTTCAAGACCCGCCTGGACAGTTAGTGGGAACCCTACAGTGGTTGCGATCATTCATACTGATCACCCAAGATGACATGTAGATATTTTACCCACTTTTAAGAGGTGAGCCAGTAGTGTAAGCCCCGGGGACACTGACCGTCAGAAAGCATTACTGGCGAACGTTATCAACCATTTGCAGAGTCATGCATTGAACAAATGACGACCAGGTCAGTCATTGGTCACCGCTATCCATTTGATTCCACAAGGAGTGCACGGTTTCCTGGGGCAACTTAGATCATATAATCATAGAATGATAGGGGTTCAAAGGGACCTTTAGAGATCATCTAGTCCAACCCCCCCTGCAGAAGTAGGTTCACCTAGATCAGGTCACATATGAACATGTCCAGGCAGGTCTTGAAGACCTCCAAGGAAGGAGACTTCACAACCCCCTTGGGCAACCTGAACAATACATAACCCTCCATGACTGTGGTCCAGTCATGGCAGCTGTCCCACTGCATCTCTGTGACCACAATGAGGTCATAGCCCCATATCTTGCATACTGATGGCACAAAATCGGTGGAATATCTGGAGGCCAAGGCTGGCGCCCTTGCCTTGGAGACATGGCATTCAATGCCGCTCAATATCGTCACCGACTCAAGATTCATCTCTGAACTTGTTCGACAATGTGCACGAGCCATTTGTGCCTTCACCAGTATAGCAGACCTCATATTGAATGCTTTACAAACTTGTGCTGCCTCCTGCTCTATTGTACACATCAACAGTCACACCAGTATTCGGGGGTTTACACCGGAGGTAACCAAAAGGCGGACAAAGCAGTGACGCATGTATGACCTATCTATGCTCAAGAGGATTTCCCAGCAGCCAGACAGCTACATGCCTTTTTGCATTGTGGAGCGTGGACTCTACATCATCAGACCAAGATCCCTCTCCAAGTGGCAAAGCAGATAGTTGCTGCTTGTCCTCAATGTGCTCCGGTGCCACCATGGGAAGGAATCCTAGGATGTCCTAAACAAATCAAATCTGACAAAGGGCCTTGTTACACCTCCCATGTGACACAGGAATTCTGTCAAGCCTGGCAGATTAATTTGGTGCATGATATCCCTCACAATAGCCAGGGACTAGCGTTCGTTGAACGCGCTCACGCTACTCAATCGTCTTAGGGAGGGGGAGAGCATGGGACATGGAACTCCCCCTGATAGGAAACAAGGTCTATACGTCCTTAACCATTTTGTTCAAGGGTCAGGACCCATACCCGTGCAAGCACACTTTAGGGAGCAAGAACCGGTAGCAGTAGATAAGCTACCAGCAGCCAAATTGTGGCAAATCGACACTGGGGAGTGGGAATCAGGGTGGAAGCTTAGATGTCTGGGCAGAGGTTATGCTTGTGTAGAAAAGGAGGGAACCCAGCAGTGGGTCCCAGCAAAACAAATACAACCAGAAATAGGAGTCTAACAGTCTACTCAGTTTCTTTTGCAGGTTGGCGTGTTACAGGCTCGCCAAGACGCAGATCCAGTTGGGGTCACTCAGCTATTGGCGAGATTGGGTGGTGAAGTGGAACATGAGCAGCGCCTGTTGATATCTTCCTGCAATTGGCTCAGCTAGCACGTGTGCGGGGCGACACGTTATGTATCAACCCATGCCACAGGATGCTGAAGTTATCGAGCTTAGGGAGGGGGAGATGTAGTAGGCGTCCGGAAGATCTCAGGCTGTGACGCAAGAGGTGGAGAGTACAGAAGAGGTGGGCACGGGGCGGAGTGAAAGGAGGTGCTTGTGTTAGCAGATAAAAGCGCATGGTGCAAGCAGTAAAGCTGAAATAAAGCATCATCCATACTGAGTATGCGGTGATTTTGTCCCCTCAGCGGTCTGTGAGCTGAGTGATCCTTGCGGACGGCCTGATGATGTTGCTGATAATGGAAACACAGATTTATTTTAATTTTTCAGTTTTTCCAAAATAGTTACCTTTTAAAGCCAACACTGTGGACTCAACAATTATGAAACACTGCAACAGTGGGATGCAGAAGCTTTGTATTCCTGATTTTGACCTGAACATACTCTCAAAGAGGACATACTCTAATCTGGAAGAATCAGAATGGTTTAGTGATGGGCTTGGCAGTGTTATGTTAATGGTTGGTCTAGATGATCTTAAAGGTCTTTTCCAACCAAACAATTCTATGAAAAACATACCAGTATTATAGGTCCTGATTCCCTAGGGATATTTGCTTAACCAGCTTAGACAGATTTTGTACTCTAAACTAGCTGTATGCTAAAACTAGATAGCCTCGTTGTCATGGAGGTGAGCCCAGGCTAATCTAAATCCCATGGAGATGATGTAACCATGTCTGCTAAGTCACTGGTCTTTGGAGAAGAGCCTACTTACGTTCAGTGTGCCTGGTGTATGAGCTTCTCTGTCACAGTCCTGCAGGCTCCCCACAGTCTGCAGAGCACTTATTTTGCTAAGTGGATAGGGGATCACAGAAATCTTCTTAGTTGAATAAAAAAATTTTAAAAATTAGACCAATAGGAGACTGGACCAAGTAAGAGCCTGATTCCCATTCTGTAGATCAAAATTGTGGTGGTGGAATTATGGCATTGCTTGCACAAATATGGTAACAAAAAAAAATGTGCATTTTCAACTTGCTGTGGTGAGTATTAAGACTGGTTTAACTTCTTTAATGCTGTCAAATTTTATGCAGTAGGCATAAAAAAATTATAATTAGCAGGAACATTTACTGATGATATTGTCAGCAGAAACATCTTCCACTTCCCCAGCAGTTTCATTGGGGAGCTTTTAACCATCCCTGAAATTTCTGAGAATTAGATACCTTCTTGTGAAATGAAATCAAGGGAAGATAATAGACCTCATATCGGGTGCTTATTATAGAGTCTTGGGATATCAGGTGACTGCATAATGTGAACAGCAATTACCCAGAACACCAATAATACTTTTGTGTTATTGTGCCTTTGCCTTCTTTTATTCATGTTTTCATTTTATTCATTTTTTATATTTTCTGAGTCTTAAATCAAGTTAGGTGCTTAATGGTATTTCATTATAAGACTGTGATTGAATTAAGGTTCTAAAACAATGAGAGATGTTTTTTTCATAGAATTCCCTCAGACTTTTAATATTTTATGTTGTAATTGCCTAAATGGGCAAGTGACAGTAAAATAAGTTTTATTTAAAGTTGATTAATAGGAGACTGATTTTATGTAAACCTAGTGGATCCATTAAATTCTTTAATTAAAAAAAAAAAAAGGATAAAGCCTTGTATGATTCTCTTATCTCAAGTTTTTAGATAGACAAAAATTAGTCTTAATTTTTGTTCCTGTACTCCTGCATCACTAGTCTCCCATAACATCCTCATCAAAAAGCTCAGGCAATATGGATTGGATGAGTGGATGGTGAGGTGGATCAAGAACTGTCTGAAAGATAGAACCCAGAGGGTGGTGATCAACGGCACAGAATTGAGTTGGAGGCCTGTGGCCAGTGGAGTTCCACAGGGATTGGTTCTGGGGCCAGTCTTGTTCAACATTTTCATCAATGACCTGGATGAGGGGACAGAGTGTACCCTCAGCAAGTTCGTTGATGACACCAAACTGGGAGGATTGGTTGATTCACCAGAAGGCTGTGCTGCCATTCAGCAGGACCTCGACCGGCTTGAGAATTGGGCAGAGAGGAACCTCATGAGGTGCAACAAAGGACAAGTGCAGAGTCCTGCAGCTGGGAAGGAACAATCCCACGCATCAGTACAGACTGGGGGTCAAACTGCTGAAGGGCAGCTCTGCAGGGAGAGACCTGGGAGTCCTGATTGATAATAAACTAACCACGATGCAGCAATGTGTCCTTGTGGCCAAGAAGGTCAATGGCATCATGGGATGCATCAAGAGGAATGTGTCCAGCAGGTCGAGGGAGGTTCTTCTCCCTAACTACTCTTCCCTGTTGAGATCTCATCTGGAGTACTGTGTCCAGTTCTGGGCTCCCCATCTCAAGAGTGCTCATAGAGTGTTCATAGAATTATTTTGGTTAGAAAAGACCCTTAAGATCATCCTGGACAGAGTCCAGCACAGGGCCACCAAGATGGTCATGGGATTGGAGCATCTTCCTTTGAGGAAAGGCTGTGGGAACTGGGATTATTTAGTCTAGAGGAGACTGAAGTGGGATCTCATTAATATTTCGTAGAATCATAGAATTATAGAATGGTATGGGTTGGAAGGGACCTTTAGAGATCATCTAGTCCAACTCCCCTGCAGAAGCAGGTCCGGCTTCTATGATTTTACGATTCTATGATAATATCACTTTTTAGCACAATTAATGTCAAGTTCTCAGATTTGTCATTTTAGGACTCAGTGTAAGTTTTGATAGCCTGTATATTCTACCTTGTGCATCCCAGCCTCAACTTAGAAGTATCTTTTTGCCTTTTTGAAGTTCCTTCTTGTTTACTGGGTTGGTGGATTTCTTCGGGTTTTGTATGTGTAGTATGATATTATATTTTTGGTAGCCTGTTGACTTTTTTGTTTCTTCAGAAACTAAGAAAGATAGTCTACATAGTTTACCTTTAAATTTACACAAAAGAAAAAGAAGTCTACACAAAAATTTTGAGATCCCAATGTTGTGGCATTATTACTGAAGTGGTCTAGAAATTAAAACTTATATTAAAAATCAACATTGTTCACCAATTAAGGAAAGGTATAAAATCAAGAAGGCTCACAGGGTGGATACAGCTGCTGCTGCTGTGTGAGGAATCCACAAAACAGCAATTCCCTGCAAATACCATGGAGTGTGGAGCAGAGCGGAGGCTCTGTGGTCAGACTCTGTGACGATACATGGGAACGAGATGGTCCTCTAGAACTCATAAGCAGCACTTTTGGTACCCTGAGCCAATGGTCTGTCAAATCTTGACAAAATGATGTCCTAGTGCCAACTTGGTTCATTTTAATATCATTTTAATACTAAAACACAGCTCCATCCCAAAGGCTACCCGCCTCTAAGGTGCGACCACTCCTTCTTCAGTCTGCACCCTGAATTGTTTGTAAGCTATACCTTTAAATGAGAGGCAAGAGAATTTTGTACCAATCATAATAAAGGTATTTGTGACTAAAGTCACTCAAACTCCACCTTGAAGGTGAAAAAAGGTACAAAAGGTTTAAAGAAAATCAGATACTGGGGGGAAGATACCATCACGAACAAGTCAGGGAAGCTCCCTTGCAAACTGTCTCTGACTCCCACAATCAGTTGACGGACTGAGCCTCTCTTCCTCCCCCACCTTGGGACGCCTTGGGTGAGACTTAAACTAAGTACTTCTGTGGGAACTTAGAAATCTCTATAGAGAATGACTCTTTAACTTTCTATAGCCAGGCTGTACATTGTAACTTTGTGCGCTGTACTTTTTATAGATCTATTTTTTGCACATGCTTTCTTTTGCAGACAGTTACTATCACCGGCAATCCATAAGAATCTGTATATCTGTTGCATGAATAAAACTGCACTGTTTAAGTAGCCAGTCATCACAGTTTCTCACTGAATGCAACCAGACCCTGGAGTGTGGCCATGCTTGTTCATGAGCACGACTGGACTGAAGGTGCAGTCCACTATCATTGAATCCAGAGTCGTGATAGTTAACAGAAGGTGAACGCACCTGGACTGATCGTGGCAAATTGGACATCACTGAGAATTTAAACCTAGCCACACCTATCCTCCCACCTCGGTGAGGAGAGTTAGAATGCAAGGGGGTTTATTTTCTGCCAAACCACTCTATCCCCTTTTAATGTGACAAATGTATAATATGATAGTCATATCTTTTTGAAGAATACTTAACCTAGTCTCTCTTCTGTTTCAATCAGTTGCTTGCTTCTCTTGATCTTAAATATCATAAAGTATGGAAATTGTTAAAATGGTATGTCACTTCTCGTTCCTGGCTCTTTTACATCATGAAATTACCAAGCAATGCCTTGGCTAACTTGCAAACACATTACATTATAAAGAAAACATTTCTTGTCCTGTGTACCTGAACAGAATGATAAGGGCCAGAGTGTTGCGTTCTGGGTTATGCTCTGTAGCAAGGGTGGAGAGGATGGCAAAATGGAAAAATGTCTTTTTTGTTTTTTCTTGTTTTACACCCTAAGAGTTCTCCAATAATACTTTTTTTTTCCTTTAGCTCCAAATGGTTAGTTTATTTTGTCCAGGTACTAAATAGCTGATTTTCAAAATGACATATGTGACTGTATAAACTTTGCAGCAAGTCTTTTGCTGCTGGGAGGGAAGATCCAGAGCTACTCATTTGCCTCCTGGTGTGTCAGTAGACAAAGTAAAAGGTGTACCAAACAGTCCATATGGAAGACAGTTTCAGGGTGAAGTTGAGATTTGAGTGTGGATCTCCAAAGGGGCAGAACTTGGTCTTTGGGATACAAATGTTTTTAATGGAGAAACATTTGAAACTTTACTCACTTAAAGAGATAGTACTTCTCAAAAGTCATTGCATGAAATGTTATTTCCTGTTTGTAGCATCACATAATAGAGTTTGTTTTATGCTTTCTTAAAAAGAAAACAAAAAAAAAGAAAACCAAATCCATGTTTTAAGGTTCTGCAAGACTTATCTTTCACAATGGTCTTTATGGTCCTTTGCTCGACCTGTCTTTTATGATTTGATTAATGAACATGACCTTTCCCATTACACCCACCATTTAGATATTTGTCAATATTAATAAGATCCCCCTTCAGTCTCCTCTTTTCTAGACTAAACAGCCCCAGTTCCCGCAGTCTTTCCTCATATGAAAGGTATTCCAGTCCCCTGATCATCTTAGTGACCCTGTGCTGGACTCTCTCCAGAAGTTCCCTGTCCTTGAGCTGAGGAGTCCAGAACTGGACACAGTACTCCAGATGAGGCCTCACCAGGGCAGAGTAGAGGGGGAGAAGAACCTCCCTTGACCTGCTGGCCACACTCTTTTTGATGCATTCCAGAATGTCATTGGCCTTCTTGGCCACAAGGGCACATTGCTGGCTCATGTTTAGTTTATCAATCGGGACTCCCAGATCTCTCTCCGCAGAGCTACTCTCCAGCAGTTCAAACCCCAACCTGTACTGGTGCATGGGGTTGTTCCTCCCTAGGTGCAAGGTTCCTCCCCTTATCCTTGTTGAACCTCATAAGGTTCCTCTCTGCCCACCTCTTAAACCGGTCAAGATCCTGCTGAATGGCATGCTTTCCCATCCTCCCTTCATATTTTCTGTGAGCTAGTGTTAATTAAATTAATTTAAAGTTCCATTTAAACATAAGAAAAAACTATTTCACTGTGAGGGCAACAGAGCACTGGAACAGGCTGCCCAGGGAGACAAATTAATACTTACACATAAAATATTTCTGAAAGGCTTCCAATGCCTCTATTTCTAAATAATTAAAAGAGCTTTAGTTTACAAAGCAAAGGTATCACTTTCTGAGTATCTGTCTCTTTAAATCCCTCACAGTTGGACAGAGAAACATGAAGATGCTCAAAATTACATATCAAACTGTCGTGGTTTTGCCCAGCCGGAGCAAAGGGGAAGAAAACCGCGACTCCTCCCCCTCCCCCTCCCGACGGAATGCGGAGGGGATCGGAAAGGGAGAAAAGAAAAAAAAAAGGTAAAAGAGCCCGCGTAAGTTGAAATAAGAACAGTTTACTGGGGAAATTGAGGAGTAACAACTATAACAAAGACAAGGGAATATTACAAAGAAAAACTGGTGAGTGATACAGTTCCTCACCACCCGGGACCCGACGTAAACGACCGCTCCCGACCGGCGACCCACAGCCCACACCACACCCCGGAAGAACTTATTCCGGGGCCAGCCCCCACCTGTACCCTGGGCATGACGGTTAGGATGGTATCGAAAACCTGCTGGCCAGCCTGGGTCAGCTGTTCAGGCTGTGCCCTTTCCTGGTTCCTCACGGGAATTAACTCTATCCTGGCTCAAACCAGGACATTCCACCCCTTATTCCATACCATCTATATGTCATGTCTAGCTTTACACATCATAATCACCTACACATACATAACATAGAGCAAATATAGGAATTGTGATATTTAACAGCTATCATTATACAATTTAATTCACGGGTTATTCTCACCCAGAATCAAATTCCCTTGAGGGACACATTGGGTCTTCCCATCCTTACACATCACCCACCAAGTACACCCAGGTCCCTGAGCAAAAATAATCCCACGGATGGGTTTGCCTTTACCTGAGGCAGGACACACCCAGACTGCCTTCCCTAACATGTCTTTTATATGTACCACAGGGACTTTGTCCCCTTCTACAATATGTAAGGGTTCTGATTGGGCAGGGCCAGCTCGACTGGCAGATCCTCTAGAGTTGACTAACCAGGTGGCCTTTTCCAAGTGTGTATCCCAGTGCTTGAAAGTTCCACCTCCCATCGCTTTCAGTGTGGTTTTCAATAACCCATTGTATCTCTCAACTTTTCCTGAGGCTGGTGCATGATAGGGAATATGATAAACCCATTCAATGCCATGCTCTTTGGCCCAGGCATCTATGAGGTTGTTCCTGAAGTGTGTCCCATTGTCTGACTCAATTCTTTCTGGGGTGCCATGTCGCCAGAGGACTTTCCTTTCAAGGCCCTGGACGGTGCTCCGGGCGGTGGCATGAGACACAGGATACGTTTCCAACCAGCCGGTGGTCGCCTCCACCATTGTGAGCACATGGCGTTTGCCTTGGCGAGTCTGTGGCAGAGTGATGTAATCAATCTGCCAGGCCTCTCCGTATTTATATTTCTGCCATCGTCCTCCATACCATATGGGCTTCCACCGTTTTGCTTGTTTAACTGTAGCACATGTCTCACACTCATGGACAACCTGTGCAATAGTGTCCAAGGTTAAGTCCATCCCTCGATCGCAAGCCCATTTATAGGTAGCATCTCTGCCTTGATGACCTGAGGTATCGTGGGCCCATCGAGCTAAAAATAACTCCCCCTTATGTTGCCAATCCAGATCTATCTGAGAAATCTTAGCAGCCTTGTCAACTTGCTGGTTATACAGATGTTCTTCCGTGGCCCGCTTTTTGGGTACATGAGCATTTACATGGCGCACCTTCATAACTAGTTTCTCCATTCGAGCAGCAATGTCCTGCCATAGTGGAGCAGCCCAGACGGGTTTGCCCCGTCGTTGCCAGTTGTTCCATCTCCATTGCTGTAGCCATCCCCATAGAGCATTTGCCACCATCCACGAATCAGTGTAGAGGTAGATCCTTGGCCATTTTTCCCGTTCAGCAATGTCTAAAGCCAACTGGATGGCTTTTACCTCTGCAAACTGGCTCGATTCACCCTCTCCTTCTACAGCTTCTGAAATTTTTCGTAGGGGACTCCATACAGCTGCCTTTCATCTTCGATGCCTTCCCACAAGGCAACAAGAGCCATCAGTAAACAGGGCATACCGCTTCTCATCTTCTGACAGTTCATCATACGATGGGGCCTCGTCAACACGTGTCACCTTCTCTGGTGATATTTCACCATCTTCGCACTCTGGCCAGTTTGTGATCACCTCCAGGATCCCAGGGCGACTAGGCTTCCCTATGCGAGCTCGTTGTGTGATCAGTGCGATCCACTTACTCCATGTAGCATCAGTTGCATGATGCGTAGGAAATGCCTTCCCCTTGAACATCCAGCCCAGCACTGG